>NC_092730.1:27713037-28013586 GCF_047496885.1 Scyliorhinus torazame
GGAGTGTTCGGCCTGTGGAATCCGTTACCGGGAAGTAGATTCTCCGTCGGGCGTCACCGGAATCGGGAAAGGCGATTGGTGGAGAATTGGAATTGACGCTAAAATCTTGGCGGGCGCCGGGTTTTGACGCCAAATCACAATTCTCCGTCACCGGGGATGTGACCAGGGGATGGGCCGTTGGGCCGGGGTATTCAGGCTCGGACCTCCATTGCCTGCAAGTCAGTCACCCTTTGCTGTGCACCCCACTGGCCACCCCGTGGTTCTGCAGAGTGACATCAGCCGTATCGGTGCCCCTCCCCCATCACCCCTCGCAACCGAGCCCCCACCCCCGCTCCCCGCACCCCATCACCCCCCGCAACCGAGCCCCCACCCCCGCACCCCATCACCCCCGCACACCATCACCCGCCGCACCCCATCACCCCGGCACCCCATCACCCCCGCACACAATCACCCCCGCACACAATCAACCCCGCACACAATCACCCCCCGCACCCCATCACCCCCCGCACCCCATCACCCCCCGCACCCCATCACCCCCCGCACACCATCACCCCCCGCACCCCATCACCCCCGCACCCCATCACCCCCGCACACATCACCCCCCCGCACCCCATCACCCCCGCACCCCATCACCCCCGCACCCCATCACCCCCGCACCCCATCAGCCCCCGCACCCCATCACCCCCCGCACCCCATCACCCCCCGCACCCCATCACCCCCGCACCCCATCACCCCCGCACCCCATCACCCCCCGCACCCCATCACCCCCCGCACCCCATCACCCCCGCACCCCATCACCCCCGCACCCCATCACCCCCCGCACCCCATCACCCCCGCACCCCATCACCCCCGCAACCCATCACCCCCCGCACCCCATCACCCCCGCACCCCATCACCCCCCGCACACAATCAATCACCCCCCGCAACCGAGCCCCCCACCCCCGCACCCCATCACCCCCCCGCACCCCATCACCCCCCCGCACCCCATCACCCCCCGCACACAATCAATCACCCCCCGCAACCGAGCCCCCAACCCGCACCCCATCACCCCCGCACCCCATCACCCCCCGCACCCCATCACCCCCGCAACCGAGCCCCCACCCCCGAACCCCATCACCCCACGCACCCCATCACCCCCCGCACCCCATCACCCCCCGCACCCCATCACCCCCCGCACCCCATCACCCCCCGCACCCCATCACCCCCCGCACCCCATCACCCCACGCACCCCATCACCCCACGCACCCCATCACCCCCCCGCACCCCATCACCCCCCCGCACCCCATCACCCCCCGCACCCCATCACCCCCCGCACCCCCATCACCCCCCGCACCCCATCACCCCCCGCACCCCATCACCCCCCGCACCCCATCACCCCCCGCACCCCCATCACCCCCCGCACCCCATCACCCCACGCACCCCATCACCCACCCCCGCACCCCATCACCCCCCCGCACCCCATCACCCCCCGCACCCCATCACCCCCCGCACCCCATCACCCCCCGCACCCCATCACCCCCCGCACCCCATCACCCCCCGCACCCCATCACCCCCCCCGCACCCCATCACCCCCCGCACCCCATCACCCCCCGCACCCCATCACCCCACGCACCCCATCACCCCACGCACCCCATCACTCCCCGCACCCCATCACCCCCCGCACCCCATCACCCCCCGCAACCGAGCCCCCACCCCCGCACCCCATCACTCCCCGCACCCCATCACCCCCCGCACCCCATCACCCCCCGCACCCCATCACCCCCCCCGCACCCCATCACCCCCCGCACCCCATCACTCTCCGCACCCCATCACTCCCCGCACCCCATCACCCCCCGCACCCCATCACCCCCCCGCACCCCATCACCCCCCGCACCCCATCACCCCCCGCACCCCATCACCCCCCGCACCCCATCACCCCCCCGCACCCCATCACCCCACGCACCCCATCACCCCCCCGCACCCCATCACCCCCCGCACCCCATCACCCCCCGCACCCCATCACCCCACGCACCCCATCACCCCCCGCACCCCATCACCCCCGCACCCCATCACCCCCGCACCCCATCACCCCCGCACCCCATCACCCCCGCACCCCATCACCCCCCGCACCCCATCACCCCACGCACCCCCATCACTCCCCGCACCCCATCACCCCCCGCAACCGAGCCCCCACCCCCGCACCCCATCACTCCCCGCACCCCATCACCCCCCCCCGCACCGAGCCCCCCACCCCCGCACCCCATCACCCCCGCACCCCATCACCCCCGCACCCCATCACCCCCGCACCCCATCACCCCCGCACCCCATCACCCCCCGCACCCCCATCACCCCCGCACCCCATCACCCCCCGCACCCCATCACCCCCCCGCACCCCATCACCCCCCGCACCCCATCACCCCCCGCACCCCATCACCCCCCGCACCCCATCACCCCCCGCACCCCATCACCCCCCGCACCCCATCACCCCCCGCACCCCATCACCCCCCGCACCCCATCACCCCCCGCACCCCATCACCCCCCGCACCCCATCACCCCCCGCACCCCATCACCCCCCGCACCCCATCACCCCCCGCACCCCATCACCCCCGCACCCCATCACCCCCGCACCCCATCACCCCCCGCACCCCATCACCCCCCGCACCCCATCACCCCCCGCACCCCATCACCCCCCGCACCCCATCACCCCCCGCACCCCATCACCCCCCGCACCCCATCACCCCCCGCACCCCATCACCCCCCGCACCCCATCACCCCCCGCACCCCATCACCCCCCGCACCCCATCACCCCCCGCACCCCATCACCCCCCGCACCCCATCACCCCCCGCACCCCCATCACCCCCCGCACCCCATCACCCCCCGCACCCCATCACCCCCCGCACCCCATCACCCCCCGCACCCCATCACCCCCCGCACCCCATCACCCCCCGCACCCCATCACCCCCCGCACCCCATCACCCCCCCGCACCCCATCACCCCCCGCACCCCATCACCCCCCGCACCCCATCACCCCCCGCACCCCATCACCCCCCGCACCCCATCACCCCCCGCACCCCATCACCCCCGCACCCCATCACCCCCGCAGCCCATCACCCCCCCGCACCCCATCACCCCCCCGCACCCCATCACCCCCCGCACCCCATCACCCCCCGCACCCCATCACCCCCCGCACCCCATCACCCCCCGCACCCATCACCACCCGCATCACCCCCCGCACCCCATCACCCCCCGCACCCCATCACCCCCCGCACCCCATCACCCCCCGCACCCCATCACCCCCGCACCCCATCACCCCCCGCACCCCATCACCCCCGCACCCCATCACCCCCGCACACAATCAACCCCGCACACAATCAACCCCGCACACAATCACCCCCGCACACAATCACCCCCGCACACAATCACCCCCCCGCAACCCATCACCCCCCGTAACCGAGCCCCCACCCCCGCACCCCATCACCCCCCGCACCCCATCACCCCCCGCACCCCATCACCCCCCGCACCCCAGCACCCCCGCACCCCATCACCCCCCGCAACCGAGCCCCCACCCCCGCACCCCATCACCCCCGCACCCCATCACCCCCGCACCCCATCACCCCCGCACCCCATCACCCCCCGCACCCCATCACCCCCCGCACCCCATCACCCCCGCACCCCATCACCCCCCGCACCCCAGCACCCCCCGCACCCCATCACCCCCCGCAACCGAGCCCCCACCCCCGCACCCCATCACCCCCGCACCCCATCACCCCCGCACCCCATCACCCCCGCACCCCATCACCCCCGCACCCCATCACCCCCGCACCCCATCACCCCCGCACCCCATCACCCCCGCACCCCATCACCCCCGCTCCCCATCACCCCCGCACCCCATCACCCCCGCACCCCATCACCCCCGCACCCCATCACCCCCGCACCCCATCACCCCCGCACCCCATCACCCCCGCACCCCATCACCCCCGCACCCCATCACCCCCGCACTCCATCACCCCCCGCACCCCATCACCCCCGCACCCCATCACCCCCCGCACCCCATCACCCCCGCACCCCATCACCCCCCGCACACAATCACCCCCCGCACCCCATCACCCCCCGCAACCGAGCCCCCACCCCCGCACCCCATCACCCCCCGCACCCCATCACCCCCGCACCCCATCACCCCTCGCACCCCATCACCCCCCGCACCCCATCACCCCCCGCACCCCATCACCCCACGCACCCCATCACCCCCCACACCCCATCACCCCCCACACCCCATCACCCCCCGCACCCCATCACCCCCCGCACCCCATCACCCCCCGCACCCCATCACCCCTCGCACCCCATCACCCCTCGCACCCCATCACCCCTCGCACCCCATCACCCCTCGCACCCCATCACCCCTCGCACCCCATCACCCGCCGCACCCCATCACCCCCCGCACCCCATCACCCCCCGCACCCCATCACCCTCCGCACCCCATCACCCCCTGCACCCCATCACCCCCCGCACTCCATCACCCCCCGCACTCCATCACCCCCGCACTCCATCACCCACGCACCCCATCACCCCCCGCAACCTAGCCCCCACCCCCGCACCCCATCATCCCCGCACCCCATCACCCCCGCACCCCATCACCCCCGCACCCCATCACCCTCCGCAACCGAGCCCCCACCCCCGCACCCCATCACCCCCCGCACCCCATCACCCCCCGCACCCCATCACCCCCCGCACCCCATCACCCCCCGCACCCCATCACCCCCCGCACCCCATCACCGCCCGCACCCCATCACCCCCCGCACCCCATCACCCCCCGCACCCCATCACCCCCCGCACCCCATCACCCCCCGCACCCCATCACCCCTCGCACCCCATCAACCGCCGCACCCCATCACCCCCCGCACCCCATCACCCCCCGCACCCCATCACCCCCCGCACCCCATCACCCTCCGCACCCCATCACCCCCTGCACCCCATCACCCCCTGCACCCCATCACCCCCCGCACCCCATCACCCCCCGCACCCCATCACCCCCTGCACCCCATCACCCCCCGCACCCCATCACCCCCGCACCCCATCACCCCCCGCACCCCCCGCACCCCATCACACCCGCACCCCATCACCCCCGCACACAATCACCCCCCGCACACAATCACCCCCCCGCAACCGAGCCCCCACCCCCGCACCCCATCACCCCCGCACCCCATCACCCCCGCACCCCATCACCCCCGCACCCCATCACCCCCCGCACCCCATCACCCTCCGCACCCCATCACCCCCTGCACCCCATCACCCCCCGCACCCCATCACCCCCCGCACCCCATCACCCCCTGCACCCCATCACCCCCCGCACCCCATCACCCCCGCACCCCATCACCCCCTGCACCCCCCGCACCCGATCACCCCCGCACCCCATCACCCCCGCACACAATCACCCCCCGCACACAATCACCCCCCCGCAACCGAGCCCCCACCCCCGCACCCCATCACCCCCCGCACCCCATCACCCCCCGCACCCCATCACCCCCCGCACCCCATCACCCCCCGCACCCCATCACCCCCCGCACCCCATCACCCCCCGCACCCCATCACCCCCCGCACCCCATCACCCCTCGCACCCCATCACCCGCCGCACCCCATCACCCCCCGCACCCCATCACCCCCCGCACCCCATCACCCTCCGCACCCCATCACCCTCCGCACCCCATCACCCCCTGCACCCCATCACCCCCCGCACCCCATCACCCCCCGCACCCCATCACCCCCCGCACCCCATCACCCCCCGCACCCCATCACCCCCGCACCCCATCACCCCCCGCACCCCCCGCACCCCATCACACCCGCACCCCATCACCCCCGCACACAATCACCCCCCGCACACAATCACCCCCCCGCAACCGAGCCCCCACCCCCGCACCCCATCACCCCCGCACCCCATCACCCCCGCACCCCATCACCCCCCGCACCCCATCACCCCCGCACCCCATCACCCCCGCACCCCATCACCCCCCGCACCCCATCACCCCCCGCACCCCATCACCCTCCGCACCCCATCACCCCCTGCACCCCATCACCCCCCGCACCCCATCACCCCCCGCACCCCATCACCCCCCGCACCCCATCACCCCCTGCACCCCATCACCCCCCGCACCCCATCACCCCCGCACCCCATCACCCCCTGCACCCCCCGCACCCCATCACCCCCGCACCCCATCACCCCCGCACACAATCACCCCCCGCACACAATCACCCCCCGCAACCGAGCCCCCACCCCCGCACCCCATCACCCCCCGCACCCCATCACCCCCGCACCCCATCACCCCCGCACCCCATCACCCCCGCACCCCATCACCCCCCGCACCCCATCACCCCCGCACCCCATCACCCCCGCACCCCATCACCCCCGCACCCCATCACCCCCGCACCCCATCACCCCCGCACCCCATCACCCCCGCACCCCATCACCCCCCGCACCCCATCACCCCCGCACCCCATCACCCCCGCACCCCATCACCCCCGCACCCCATCACCCCCGCACCCCATCACCCCCGCACCCCATCACCCCCGCACCCCATCACCCCCGCACCCCATCACCCCCGCACCCCATCACCCCCGCACCCCATCACCCCCGCACCCCATCACCCCCGCACCCCATCACCCCCGCACCCCATCACCCCAGCACTCCATCACCCACGCACCCCATCACCCCCCGCAACCTAGCCCCCACCCCCGCACACCATCATCCCCGCACCCCATCACCCCCGCACCCTAGCCCCCACCTCCGCACCCCATCACCCCCCCGCAACCGAGCCCCCACCCCCGCACCCCATCACCCCCGCAACGGAGCCTCCACCCCCGCACCCCATCACACCCGCACCCCATCACCCCCGCACCCCATCACCCACGCACCCCATCACCCCCGCAACCTAGCCCCCACCCCATCACCCCCGCACCCCATCACCCCCCGCACCCCATCACCCCCCACACCCCATCACCCCCCGCACCCCATCACCCCCCGCACCCCATCACCCCCGCACCCCATCACCCCCGCACCCCATCACCCCCGCACCCCATCACCCCCCGCACCCAATCACCCCCCGCACCCCATCACCCCCGCACCCAACCACCCCCCGCACCCCATCACCTCCCGCAACCGAGCCCCCGCACCCCATCAACCCCCGCACCCCATCAACCCCCGCACCCCATCACCCCCCACACCCCATCACCCCCCGCACCCCATCACCCCCCGCACCCCATCACCCCCGCACCCCATCACCCCCCGCACCCCATCACCCCCGCACCCCATCACCCCCGCACCCCATCACCGCCCGCACCCCATCACCCCCCGCACACAATCAATCACCCCCCGCAACCGAGCCCCCACCCCCCGCACCCCATCACCCCCGCACCCCATCACCCCCCGCACCCCATCACCCCCCGCACCCCATCACCCCCGCAACCGAGCCCCCACCCCCGCACCCCATCACCCCATCACCCCCCCGCACCCCATCTACCCCGCACCCCATCACCCCCCGCACCCCATCACCCCACGCACCCCATCTACCCCGCACCCCATCACCCCACGCACCCCATCACCCCCCCGCACCCCATCACCCCCCGCACCCCATCACCCCCCGCACCCCATCACCCCACGCACCCCATCACCCCCCCGCACCCCATCACCCCCCGCACCCCATCACCCCCCGCACCCCATCACCCCCCGCACCCCATCACCCCCCCGCACCCCATCACCCCCCGCACCCCATCACCCCCCGCACCCCATCACCCCCCGCACCCCATCACCCCCCGCACCCCATCACCCCCCCGCACCCCATCACTCCCCGCACCCCATCACCCCCCCCGCAACCGAGCCCCCACCCCCGCACCCCATCACCCCCGCACCCCATCACCCCCGCACCCCATCACCCCCCGCACCCCATCACCCCCCGCACCCCATCACCCCCCGCACCCCATCACCCCCCGCACCCCATCACCCCCCGCACCCCATCACCCCCGCACACAATCACCCCCGCACACAATCACCCCCGCACACAATCACCCCCGCACACAATCACCCCCGCACACAATCACCCCCGCACACAATCACCCCCGCACACAATCACCCCCGCACACAATCACCCCCGCACACAATCACCCCCGCACACAATCACACCCCGCACCCCATCACCCCCCGCAACCGAGCCCCCACCCCCGCACCCCATCACCCCCCGCACCCCATCAACCCCTGCACCCCATCACCCCCCGCAACCGAGCCCCCACCCCCGCACCCCATCACCCCGCACCCCATCACCCCCGCACCCCACCACCCCCCCGCACCCCATCACCCCCGCACCCCATCACCCCCGCACCCCATCACCCCCGCACCCCATCACCCCCGCACCCCATCACCCCATCACCCCCCGAACCCCATCACCCCCGCACCCCATCACCCCCGCACCCCATCACCCCCGCACCCCATCACCCCTGCACACAATCACCACCCGCACCCCATCACCCCCCGCACACAATCACCCCCGCACACCATCACCCCCCGCACACAATCACCCCCCGCACCCCATCACCCCCCGCAACCGAGCCCCCACCCCCGCACCCCATCACCCCCCGCACCCCATCACCCCCCGCACCCCATCACCCCCCGCACCCCATCACCCCCGCACCCCATCACCCCCGCACCCCATCACCCCTCGCACCCCATCACCCCCGCAACCTAGCCCCCACCCCATCACCCCCGCACCCCATCACCCCCGCACCCCATCACCCCCCGCACCCCATCACCCCCGCACCCCATCACCCCCGCACCCCATCACCCCCGCACCCCATCACCCCCGCACCCCATCACCCCCGCACCCCATCACCCCCGCACCCCATCACCCCCGCACCCCATCACCCCCCGCACCCCATCACCCCCCGCACCCCATCACCCGCCGCACCCCATCACCCCCGCACTCCATCACCCACGCACCCCATCACCCCCCGCAACCTAGCCCCCACCCCCGCACCCCATCACCCCCCGCACCCCATCACCCCCGCAACCTAGCCCCCACCCCATCACCCCCCCGCACCCCATCACCCCCGCACCCCATCACCCCCGCACCCCATCACCCCCGCACCCCATCACCCCCGCACCCCATCACCCCCGCACCCCATCACCCCCGCACCCCATCACCCCCGCACCCCATCACCCCCGCACCCCATCACCCCCACACCCCATCACCCCCGCACCCCATCACCCCCCGCACCCCATCACCCCCCGCACCCCATCACCCCCCGCACCCCATCACCCGCCGCACCCCATCACCCGCCGCACCCCATCACCACCCGCACCCCATCACCCCCCGCACCCCATCACCCCCGCACCCCATCACCCCCGCACCCCATCACCCCCGCACCCCATCACCCCCGCACCCCATCACCCCCGCACCCCATCACCCCCGCACCCCATCACCCCCGCACCCCATCACCCCCGCACCCCATCACCCCCCGCACCCCATCACCCCCGCACCCCATCACCCCCGCACCCCAGCCCCCACCCCCCGCACCCCATCACCCCCCCGCAACCGAGCCCCCACCCCTGCACCCCATCACCCCCGCAACGGAGCCCGCACCCCATCACCCCCGCACCCCATCACCCACGCACCCCATCACCCCCCGCAACCGAGCCCCCACCCCATCACCCCCGCACCCCATCACCCCCCGCACCCCATCACCCCCCGCACCCCATCACCCCCGCACCCCATCACCCCTCGCACCCCATCACCCCTCGCACCCCATCACCCCCGCACCCCATCATCCCCGCACCCCATCATCCCCGCACCCCATCACCCACGCACCCCATCACCCCCGCAACCGAGCCCCCACCCCATCACCCCCGCACCCCATCACCCCCGCACCCCATCACCCCCCGCACCCCATCACCCCCCGCACCCCATCACCCCCCGCACCCCATCACCCCCGCACCCCATCACCCCCGCACCCCATCACCCCCGCACCCCATCACCCCCCGCACCCCATCACCCCCGCACCCCATCACCCCCGCACCCCATCACCCCCGCACCCCATCACCCTCGCACCCCATCACCCCCCGCACCCCATCACCCCCCGCACCCCATCACCGCCCACAACCGAGCCCCCCGCACCCCATCACCCCCCGCACCCCATCACCCCCGCACCCCATCACCCCCCACACCCCATCACCCCCCGCACCCCATCACCCCCCCGCACCCCATCACCCCCCGCACCCCATCACCCGCCGCACCCCATCACCCCCGCACCCCATCACCCCCCGCACCCCATCACCCCCGCACCCCATCACCCCTCTCACCCCATCACCCCCCGCACCCCATCACCCCCCGCACCCCATCACCCCCCGCACCCCATCACCCCCCGCACCCCATCACCCCCCGCACCCCATCACCCCCCGCACCCCATCACCCCCCGCACCCCATCACCCCCCGCACCCCATCACCCCCCGCACCCCATCACCCCCCGCACCCCATCACCCCCCGCACCCCATCACCCCCCGCACCCCATCACCCCCCGCACCCCATCACCCCCCGCACCCCATCACCCCTCGCACCCCATCACCCCTCGCACCCCATCACCCCTCGCACCCCATCACCCGCCGCACCCCCGCACCCCATCACCCTCCGCACCCCATCACCCCCTGCACCCCATCACCCCCCGCACCCCATCACCCCCCGCACCCCATCACCCCCCGCACCCCATCACCCCCCGCACCCCATCACCCCCCCGCACCCCATCACCCCTCGCACCCCATCACCCCTCGCACCCCATCACCCCTCGCACCCCATCACCCGCCGCACCCCCGCACCCCATCACCCTCCGCACCCCATCACCCCCTGCACCCCATCACCCCCCGCACTCCATCACCCCCCGCACTCCATCACCCCCGCACTCCATCACCCACGCACCCCATCACCCCCCGCAACCTAGCCCCCACCCCCGCACCCCATCATCCCCGCACCCCATCACCCCCGCACCCCATCACCCCCGCACCCTAGCCCCCACCCCCGCACCCCATCACCCTCCGCAACCGAGCCCCCACCCCCGCACCCCATCACCCCCCGCACCCCATCACCCCTCGCACCCCATCACCCCCCGCACCCCATCACCCCCCGCACCCCATCACCCTCCGCACCCCATCACCCTCCGCACCCCATCACCCCCTGCACCCCATCACCCCCCGCACCCCATCACCCCCCCGCAACCGAGCCCCCACCCCCGCACCCCATCACCCCCGCAACGGAGCCTCCACCCCCGCACCCCATCACACCCGCACCCCATCACCCCCGCACCCCATCACCCCCGCACCCCATCACCCACGCACCCCATCACCCCCGCAACCTAGCCCCCACCCCATCACCCCCGCACCCCATCACCCCCCGCACCCCATCACCCCCCACACCCCATCACCCCCCGCACCCCATCACCCCCCGCACCCCATCACCCCCGCACCCCATCACCCCCGCACCCCATCACCCCCCGCACCCCATCACCCCCGCACCCCATCACCCCCGCACCCCATCACCCCCGCACCCCATCACCCCCCGCACCCAATCACCCCCTGCACCCCATCACCCCCGCACCCCACCACCCCCCGCACCCCATCACCCCCCGCAACCGAGCCCCCACCCCATCACCCCCGCACCCCATCAACCCCCGCACCCCATCACCCCCCACACCCCATCACCCCCCGCACCCCATCACCCCCCGCACCCCATCACCCCCCGCACCCCATCACCCCCGCACCCCATCACCCCCCGCACCCCATCACCCCCCGCAACCGAGCCCCCACCCCCGCACCCCATCACCCGCGCACCCCATCACCCCCGCACCCCATCACCCCCGCACCCCATCACCGCCCGCACCCCATCACCCCCTGCACACAATCAATCACCCCCCGCAACCGAGCCCCCACCCCCTGCACCCCATCACCCCCGCACCCCATCACCCCCGCACCCCATCACCCCCCGCACCCCATCACCCCCGCAACCGAGCCCCCACCCCCGCACCCCATCACCCCACGCACCCCATCACCCCCCCGCACCCCATCTACCCCGCACCCCATCTACCCCGCACCCCATCTACCCCGCACCCCATCACCCCCCGCACCCCATCACCCCACGCACCCCATCTACCCCGCACCCCATCACCCCACGCACCCCATCACCCCCCCGCACCCCATCACCCCCCGCACCCCATCACCCCCCGCACCCCATCACCCCCCGCACCCCATCACCCCCCGCACCCCATCACCCCCCCGCACCCCATAACCCCACGCACCCCATCACCCCCCCGCACCCCATCACCCCCCGCACCCCATCACCCCCCGCACCCCATCACCCCCCCGCACCCCATCACTCCCCGCACCCCATCACCCCCCCGCAACCGAGCCCCCACCCCCGCACCCCATCACCCCCCGCACCCCATCACCCCCGCACCCCATCACCCCCCGCACCCCATCACCCCCCCGCACTCCATCACCCCCCGCACCCCATCACCCCCCGCACCCCATCACCCCCCGCACCCCATCACCCCCCGCACCCCCATCACCCCCCGCACCCCATCACCCCCGCACACAATCACCCCCGCACACAATCAACCCCGCACACAATCACCCCCGCACACAATCACCCCCGCACACAATCACCCCCGCACACAATCACCCCCGCACACAATCACCCCCGCACACAATCACCCCCGCACACAATCACCCCCCGCACCCCATCACCCCCCGCAACCGAGCCCCCACCCCCGCACCCCATCACCCCCCGCACCCCATCAACCCCCGCACCCCATCACCCCCCGCAACCGAGCCCCCACCCCCCGCACCCCATCACCCCGCACCCCATCACCCCCGCACCCCACCACCCCCCCGCACCCCATCACCCCCGCACCCCATCACCCCCGCACCCCATCACCCCATCACCCCCCGAACCCCATCACCCCCGCACCCCATCACCCCCGCACCCCATCACCCCCGCACCCCATCACCCCTGCACACAATCACCACCCGCACCCCATCACCCCCCGCACACAATCACCCCCGCACACCATCACCCCCCGCACACAATCACCCCCCGCACCCCATCACCCCCCGCAACCGAGCCCCCACCCCCGCACCCCATCACCCCCCGCACCCCATCACCCCCCGCACCCCATCACCCCCGCACCCCATCACCCCCGCACCCCATCACCCCCCGCACCCCATCACCCCTCGCACCCCATCACCCCCGCAACCTAGCCCCCACCCCATCACCCCCGCACCCCATCACCCCCGCACCCCATCACCCCCGCACCCCATCACCCCCGCACCCCATCACCCCCGCACCCCATCACCCCCGCACCCCATCACCCCCGCACCCCATCACCCCCGCACCCCATCACCCCCGCACCCCATCACCCCCGCACCCCATCACCCCCGCACCCCATCACCCCCCGCACCCCATCACCCCCCGCACCCCATCACCCGCCGCACCCCATCACCCCCGCACTCCATCACCCACGCACCCCATCACCCCCCGCAACCTAGCCCCCACCCCCGCACCCCATCATCCCCGCACCCCATCACCCCCGCACCCCATCACCCCCGCACCCCATCACCCCCGCACCCCATCACCCCCGCACCCCATCACCCCCGCACCCCATCACCCCCGCACCCCATCACCCCCGCACCCCATCACCCCCGCACCCCATCACCCCCGCACCCCATCACCCCCGCACCCCATCACCCCCGCACCCCATCACCCCCGCACCCCATCACCCCCCGCACCCCATCACCCCCCGCACCCCATCACCCCCCGCACCCCATCACCCGCCGCACCCCATCACCCGCCGCACCCCATCACCCCCCGCACCCCATCACCCCCGCACCCCATCACCCCCCGCACCCCATCACCCCCGCACCCCATCACCCCCGCACCCCATCACCCCCCGCACCCCATCACCCCCGCACCCCATCACCCCCGCACCCCATCACCCCCGCACCCCATCAACCCCGCACCCCATCAACCCCGCACCCCATCACCCCCGCACCCCATCACCCCCGCACCCCATCACCCCCGCACCCCATCACCCCCGCACCCCATCACCCCCCGCACCCCATCACCCCCCCGCAACCGAGCCCCCACCTCTGCACCCCATCACCCCCGCAACGGAGCCCGCACCCCATCACCCCCGCAACCGAGCCCCCACCCCATCACCCCCGCACCCCATCACCCCCCGCACCCCATCACCCCCCGCACCCCATCACCCCCCGCACCCCATCACCCCTCGCACCCCATCACCCCCCGCACCCCATCACCCCTCGCACCCCATCACCCCTCGCACCCCATCATCCCCGCACCCCATCATCCCCGCACCCCATCACCCACGCACCCCATCACCCCCGCACCCCATCACCCCCCGCAACCTAGCCCCCACCCCCGCACCCCATCATACCCACACCCCATCACCCCCGCAACCTAGCCCCCACCCCATCACCCCCGCACCCCATCACCCCCGCACCCCATCACCCCCCACACCCCATCACCCCCCGCACCCCATCACCCCCCGCACCCCATCACCCCCCGCACCCCATCACCCCCGCACCCCATCACCCCCCGCACGCCATCACCCCCGCACCCCATCACCCCCGCACCCCATCACCCCCCGCACCCCATCACCCCCCGCACCCCATCACCCCCCACAACCGAGCCCCCCGCACCCCATCACCCCCCGCACCCCATCACCCCCCCGCACCCCATCACCCCCCGCACCCCATCACCCCCCGCACCCCATCACCCCCCGCACCCCATCACCCCCGCACCCCATCACCCCCCGCACCCCATCACCCCCGCACCCCATCACCCCCGCACCCCATCACCCCCGCACCCCATCACCCCCGCACCCCATCACCCCCGCACCCCATCACCCCCGCACCCCATCACCCCCGCACCCCATCACCCCCGCACCCCATCACCCCCCGCACCCCATCACCCCCCACAACCGAGCCCCCCGCACCCCATCACCCCCGCACCCCATCACCCCCCGCACCCCATCACCCCCGCACCCCATCACCCCCTGCACCCCATCACCCCCCCGCACCCCATCACCCCCCGCACCCCATCACCCGCCGCACCCCATCACCCCCGCACCCCATCACCCCCCGCACCCCATCACCCCCCGCACCCCATCACCCCCCGCACCCCATCACCCCCCGCACCCCATCACCCCCCGCACCCCATCACCCCCCGCACCCCATCATCCCCCGCACCCCATCATCCCCCGCACCCCATCACCCCCCGCACCCCATCACCCCCGCAACCTAGCCCCCACCCCCGCACCCCATCACCCCCGCACTCCATCACCCCCGCACCCCATCACCCCCGCACCCCATCACCCTACGCACCCCATCACCCTACGCACCCCATCACCCCCGCACCCCATCACCCCCCGCACCCCATCACCCCCCGCACCCCATCACCCCCGCAACCTAGCCCCGCACCCCATCACCCTACGCACCCCATCACCCCCCGCACCCCATCACCCTACGCACCCCATCACCCCCCGCACCCCATAACCCTACGCACCCCATCACCCCCCGCACCCCATCACCCCCCGCACCCCATCACCCCCCGCACCCCATCACCCCCCGCACCCCATCACCCCCCGCACCCCATCACCCCTGCACCCCATCACCCCCGCACCCCATCACCCCCGCACCCCATCACCCCCAGCACCCCATCACCCCCCGCACCCCATCACCCCCCGCACCCCATCACCCCCCGCACCCCATCACCCCCCGCACCCCATCACCCCCGCACCCCATCACCCCCCGCACCCCATCACCCCCCGCACCCCATCACCCCCCGCACCCCATCACCCCCAGCACCCCATCACCCCCAGCACCCCATCACCCCCCATCACCCCCCGCACCCCATCACCCCCCGCACCCCATCACCCCCCGCACCCCATCACCCCCCGCACCCCATCACCCCCCGCACCCCATCACCCCCCGCACCCCATCACCCCCCGCACCCCATCACCCCCCGCACCCCATCACCCCCCGCACCCCATCACCCCCCGCACCCCATCACCCCCCGCACCCCATCACCCCCGCACCCCATCACCCCCCGCACCCCATCACCCCCCGCACCCCATCACCCCCCGCACCCCATCACCCCCCGCACCCCATCACCCCCCGCACCCCATCACCCCTCGCACCCCATCACCCCTCGCACCCCATCACCCCTCGCACCCCATCACCCGCCGCACCCCCGCACCCCATCACCCTCCGCACCCCATCACCCCCTGCACCCCATCACCCCCTGCACCCCATCACCCCCCGCACCCCATCACCCCCCGCACCCCATCACCCCCCGCACCCCATCACCCCCCGCACCCCATCACCCCTCGCACCCCATCACCCCTCGCACCCCATCACCCCTCGCACCCCATCACCCGCCGCACCCCCGCACCCCATCACCCTCCGCACCCCATCACCCCCTGCACCCCATCACCCCCCGCACTCCATCACCCCCCGCACTCCATCACCCCCGCACTCCATCACCCACGCACCCCATCACCCCCCGCAACCTAGCCCCCACCCCCGCACCCCATCATCCCCGCACCCCATCACCCCCGCACCCCATCACCCCCGCACCCTAGCCCCCACCCCCGCACCCCATCACCCTCCGCAACCGAGCCCCCACCCCCGCACCCCATCACCCCCCGCACCCCATCACCCCCCGCACCCCATCACCCCTCGCACCCCATCACCCCCCGCACCCCATCACCCCCCGCACCCCATCACCCTCCGCACCCCATCACCCTCCGCACCCCATCACCCCCTGCACCCCATCACCCCCCGCACCCCATCACCCCCCCGCAACCGAGCCCCCACCCCCGCACCCCATCACCCCCGCAACGGAGCCTCCACCCCCGCACCCCATCACACCCGCACCCCATCACCCCCGCACCCCATCACCCCCCGCACCCCATCACCCCCGCACCCCATCACCCCCGCACCCCATCACCCCCGCACCCCATCACCCCCGCACCCCATCACCCCCGCACCCCATCACCCCCCGCACCCAATCACCCCCTGCACCCCATCACCCCCGCACCCCACCACCCCCCGCACCCCATCACCCCCCGCAACCGAGCCCCCACCCCATCACCCCCGCACCCCATCAACCCCCGCACCCCATCACCCCCCACACCCCATCACCCCCCGCACCCCATCACCCCCCGCACCCCATCACCCCCCGCACCCCATCACCCCCGCACCCCATCACCCCCCGCACCCCATCACCCCCCGCAACCGAGCCCCCACCCCCGCACCCCATCACCCGCGCACCCCATCACCCCCGCACCCCATCACCCCCGCACCCCATCACCGCCCGCACCCCATCACCCCCTGCACACAATCAATCACCCCCCGCAACCGAGCCCCCACCCCCTGCACCCCATCACCCCCGCACCCCATCACCCCCGCACCCCATCACCCCCCGCACCCCATCACCCCCGCAACCGAGCCCCCACCCCCGCACCCCATCACCCCACGCACCCCATCACCCCCCCGCACCCCATCTACCCCGCACCCCATCACCCCCCGCACCCCATCACCCCACGCACCCCATCTACCCCGCACCCCATCACCCCACGCACCCCATCACCCCCCCGCACCCCATCACCCCCCGCACCCCATCACCCCCCGCACCCCATCACCCCCCGCACCCCATCACCCCCCGCACCCCATAACCCCACGCACCCCATCACCCCCCCGCACCCCATCACCCCCCGCACCCCATCACCCCCCGCACCCCATCACCCCCCCGCACCCCATCACTCCCCGTACCCCATCACCCCCCCGCAACCGAGCCCCCACCCCCGCACCCCATCACCCCCGCACCCCATCACCCCCGCACCCCATCACCCCCCGCACCCCATCACCCCCCGCACCCCATCACCCCCCGCACTCCATCACCCCCCGCACCCCATCACCCCCCGCACCCCATCACCCCCCGCACCCCATCACCCCCCGCACCCCATCACCCCCGCACACAATCACCCCCGCACACAATCAACCCCGCACACAATCACCCCCGCACATAATCACCCCCGCACACAATCACCCCCGCACACAATCACCCCCGCACACAATCACCCCCGCACACAATCACCCCCCGCACCCCATCACCCCCCGCAACCGAGCCCCCACCCCCGCACCCCATCACCCCCCGCACCCCATCAACCCCCGCACCCCATCACCCCCCGCAACCGAGCCCCCACCCCCGCACCCCATCACCCCGCACCCCATCACCCCCGCACCCCACCACCCCCCCGCACCCCATCACCCCCGCACCCCATCACCCCCGCACCCCATCACCCCATCACCCCCCGAACCCCATCACCCCCGCACCCCATCACCCCCGCACCCCATCACCCCCGCACCCCATCACCCCTGCACACAATCACCACCCGCACCCCATCACCCCCCGCACACAATCACCCCCGCACACCATCACCCCCCGCACACAATCACCCCCCGCACCCCATCACCCCCCGCAACCGAGCCCCCACCCCCGCACCCCATCACCCCCCGCACCCCATCACCCCCCGCACCCCATCACCCCCGCACCCCATCACCCCCGCACCCCATCACCCCCCGCACCCCATCACCCCTCGCACCCCATCACCCCCGCAACCTAGCCCCCACCCCATCACCCCCGCACCCCATCACCCCCGCACCCCATCACCCCCGCACCCCATCACCCCCGCACCCCATCACCCCCGCACCCCATCACCCCCGCACCCCATCACCCCCGCACCCCATCACCCCCGCACCCCATCACCCCCGCACCCCATCACCCCCCGCACCCCATCACCCCCCGCACCCCATCACCCGCCGCACCCCATCACCCCCGCACTCCATCACCCACGCACCCCATCACCCCCCGCAACCTAGCCCCCACCCCCGCACCCCATCATCCCCGCACCCCATCACCCCCGCACCCCATCACCCCCGCACCCCATCACCCCCGCACCCCATCACCCCCGCACCCCATCACCCCCGCACCCCATCACCCCCGCACCCCATCACCCCCGCACCCCATCACCCCCGCACCCCATCACCCCCGCACCCCATCACCCCCGCACCCCATCACCCCCGCACCCCATCACCCCCCGCACCCCATCACCCCCCGCACCCCATCACCCCCCGCACCCCATCACCCGCCGCACCCCATCACCCGCCGCACCCCATCACCCCCCGCACCCCATCACCCCCGCACCCCATCACCCCCCGCACCCCATCACCCCCGCACCCCATCACCCCCGCACCCCATCACCCCCCGCACCCCATCACCCCCGCACCCCATCACCCCCGCACCCCATCACCCCCGCACCCCATCACCCCCGCACCCCATCAACCCCGCACCCCATCAACCCCGCACCCCATCAACCCCGCACCCCATCACCCCCGCACCCCATCACCCCCGCACCCCATCACCACCGCACCCCATCACCCCCCGCACCCCATCACCCCCCCGCAACCGAGCCCCCACCTCTGCACCCCATCACCCCCGCAACGGAGCCCGCACCCCATCACCCCCGCACCCCATCACCCACGCACCCCATCACCCCCGCAACCGAGCCCCCACCCCATCACCCCCGCACCCCATCACCCCCCGCACCCCATCACCCCCCGCACCCCATCACCCCCCGCACCCCATCACCCCCCGCACCCCATCACCCCTCGCACCCCATCACCCCCCGCACCCCATCACCCCTCGCACCCCATCATCCCCGCACCCCATCACCCACGCACCCCATCACCCCCGCAACCGAGCCCCCACCCCATCACCCCCGCACCCCATCACCCCCCGCAACCTAGCCCCCACCCCCGCACCCCATCATACCCACACCCCATCACCCCCGCAACCTAGCCCCCACCCCATCACCCCCGCACCCCATCACCCCCGCACCCCATCACCCCCCACACCCCATCACCCCCCGCACCCCATCACCCCCCGCACCCCATCACCCCCCGCACCCCATCACCCCCGCACCCCATCACCCCCCGCACCCCATCACCCCCGCACCCCATCACCCCCGCACCCCATCACCCCCCGCACCCCATCACCCCCCGCACCCCATCACCCCCCACAACCGAGCCCCCCGCACCCCATCACCCCCCGCACCCCATCACCCCCCCGCACCCCATCACCCCCCGCACCCCATCACCCCCCGCACCCCATCACCCCCCGCACCCCATCACCCCCGCACCCCATCACCCCCCGCACCCCATCACCCCCGCACCCCATCACCCCCGCACCCCATCACCCCCGCACCCCATCACCCCCGCACCCCATCACCCCCGCACCCCATCACCCCCGCACCCCATCACCCCCGCACCCCATCACCCCCGCACCCCATCACCCCCCGCACCCCATCACCCCCCACAACCGAGCCCCCCGCACCCCATCACCCCCGCACCCCATCACCCCCCGCACCCCATCACCCCCGCACCCCATCACCCCCCGCACCCCATCACCCCCCCGCACCCCATCACCCCCCGCACCCCATCACCCGCCGCACCCCATCACCCCCGCACCCCATCACCCCCGCACCCCATCACCCCCCGCACCCCATCACCCCCCGCACCCCATCACCCCCCGCACCCCATCACCCCCCGCACCCCATCACCCCCCGCACCCCATCACCCCCCGCACCCCATCATCCCCCGCACCCCATCACCCCCCGCACCCCATCACCCCCGCAACCTAGCCCCCACCCCCGCACCCCATCACCCCCGCACTCCATCACCCCCGCACCCCATCACCCCCGCACCCCATCACCCTACGCACCCCATCACCCTACGCACCCCATCACCCCCGCACCCCATCACCCCCGCACCCCATCACCCCCCGCACCCCATCACCCCCCGCACCCCATCACCCCCGCAACCTAGCCCCGCACCCCATCACCCTACGCACCCCATCACCCCCCGCACCCCATCACCCTACGCACCCCATCACCCCCCGCACCCCATCACCCTACGCACCCCATCACCCCCCGCACCCCATCACCCCCCGCACCCCATCACCCCCCGCACCCCATCACCCCCCGCACCCCATCACCCCCCGCACCCCATCACCCCTGCACCCCATCACCCCCGCACCCCATCACCCCCGCACCCCATCACCCCCAGCACCCCATCACCCCCCGCACCCCATCACCCCCCGCACCCCATCACCCCCCGCACCCCATCACCCCCCGCACCCCATCACCCCCGCACCCCATCACCCCCCGCACCCCATCACCCCCCGCACCCCATCACCCCCCGCACCCCATCACCCCCAGCACCCCATCACCCCCAGCACCCCATCACCCCCCATCACCCCCCGCACCCCATCACCCCCCGCACCCCATCACCCCCCGCACCCCATCACCCCCCGCACCCCATCACCCCCCGCACCCCATCACCCCCCGCACCCCATCACCCCCCGCACCCCATCACCCCCCGCACCCCATCACCCCCCGCACCCCATCACCCCCCGCACCCCATCACCCCCCGCACCCCATCACCCCCCGCACCCCATCACCCCCCGCACCCCATCACCCCCCGCACCCCATCACCCCCGCACCCCATCACCCCCGCACCCCATCACCCCCCGCACCCCATCACCCCCCGCACCCCATCACCCCCGCACCCCACTCTCGGCCACACCAAAGCCCCTCACCCCACTGGCACCAGCGTGGCATCACGTGGCCCACCCAAGGTCAACGCCCACAGTAACCCCTACTGGGAGAGTTGGGCAGCGGCCGTGGAGCGTACCGCTGACAAGAGAAGCATCAGCCGGTGGCAGCCCTGGCAGCAGCGACGTGCGCCAGGGCCAGATTCACCCACGATGCCGGGCACCGACGGGTTGTGGAGATGGGAGGAGGGGTATCGGCGGGACATGAGGGGGCAGGGTCCGCTGTGCAAACTGGGCCACCATGTAGCCCGTTGGGCCTGGTTGTTCACGGGGGTACGCACATGGTAACAAGTCGACCTTTCACCCCCTGCAGACAGTGGGTATATAATAACAATCTTAATTGTCACAAGTAGGTTTACATTAACACCGCAATGAAGTTACTGTGAAAATCCCCTCGTCGCCACATTCCGCCGCCTGTTCGGGTACTCGGAGGGAGAATTCAGAATTCCCAATTCACCGAACAAGCACATCTTTCGGGATTTGTGGGAGGAAACCGGAGCACCCGGAGGAAACCCACGCACACACGGGAGAGAACGTGCAGACTCCGCACAGACAGTGACCCGAGCCGGGATTCGAACCTGGGACCCTGGCGCTGTGAAACAACTGTGCTAACCACTGTGCTAGCGTGCCGCCCGATATTGGAATTCAACCAGCAATGGTGGTCTTCCTGCTGGTCGCCGCAGCCCTGGGGGTGTGCACGGTAGGAGGGGGTGTAGGAGCTGGACCCCCTCGAGGAGCCTGCCCCAGAGGAGCAAGAGGCAGCCAGTGAGGATGGAGAGCCGGTGCCCAAGAGGGCGGTGAGAAGGTGGGAAGGAGGCCTTGAGTGTACCGCAGCTCCTGTCATTGGAGGAGCTGCCGGACCGGGCCTGCCATCGAAGACTGCCGGCTGAGCAGGGAGACAGTGCGGTATATCTACCAAAACATGGCGCAATTAGCACCGCGGAGAATGGGGGTGGACACCCTCTCCCGGCGGCCGTCAAGGTGACAGCGGCCTGAACGTTCCCACCATGAGGTCCCCCCAGGCGCCGAGTGGGGACCTGTCCAGGATCTCACAGGCCTCGGTGCACAGGTGCATCCATTCCGTCACGGAGGCCCCATACACCTGGTCAGAGCAATGACGCAACGGCGGCGCGGGGCTCAGTCCGAATCCGCCATGCCAGGTCTCCGAATGTCGTGAGGACACGCGGCCCACGCCGCCGGGGACTCGGCCTCCCGGGGGCGGAGCGCCGGGGGGCGGCCTCAGGTGATGCCCTGGCTCCGACCCGACAGCGTGTGGCGTACTCGAGGGGTATGCTGTTTGTCCGAGAAACAGCACCGTCCCCGATTCCCGCGGAGATCCTCCAGCCGGACGCTGAGTGCAATTTCAGCGTCGGCGGTCGGAGAATACCGCCATTCGTCTCAGGAACGGAGAACTCTGCCCTGTATGTTTTCAAGAAGCTGTGCGATATAGCACTGAGGGCGAAGGGGATCACAGAATCATAGCATCACAGCGCAGAAGAGGCCCTTTGGCCCATCGAGTCTGCACTGACGCATGGAAATCCCTGACCTGCCCACCTAATCCCGTTTGCCAGCACTCGGCCCAGGGCCTTGAACGTTCCGACGTGCCAAGCGCTCATCCGGGTACTTTTTAACGGATGTGAGGCAACCCGCCTCCACCACCCTCCCAGGCCGTGCTTTCCGGACCCTCGCCACCCGCTGGGCAAAAAGGTTTTTCCTCAAATCCCCCCCGAACCTCCCGCCCCTCACCTTGAACTTGTGTCCCCCTCGTGACTGACCCTTCAACTGATGTGAACAGCTGCTCCCTATCCACCCGGCCCACGCCCATCATAATCTTGTCCACCTCGATCAGCCCCCTCAGTCTTCTCTGCTCCAGAGAAAACAACCCGAGTCTATCCAACCTCTCCTCATAACTTCAACGCTCCATCCCAGGCACCATCCTGGTGAATCCCCTCTACACCCCCCGCCCCCAGTGCAGTCACATCCTTCTGATAATGTGGCGACGAGAACTGCACACAGTGCTCCAGCTGTGGCCTCACCAAAGTTCGATACAACTCCAGCATGACCCCCCTGCTTTTGTAACCTGTGCGTCGATTGATAAAGGCGAGTGTCCCGTGTGCCTTTTCCGCCACCCTATTCACCTGCCCTCCCGCCTTCAGAGATCTAAGGGATGAAAGGATATTGGCGGGAGGGGGGGGGATTAGTTTAGGATTAGTTTGGGATTGATACAGCGCTATGGGGAGTGAACGGGGCAGTGGGATTAGTTTGGGATTGATACAGGGCTATGGGAGAGAGCGGGGCATTGGGATTAGTTGAGATTGATACAGGGCCATGGGGAGAGAGCGGGGCAGTGGGATTAGTTTGGGATTGATACAGGGCTATGGGGAGAGAGTGAGGCAGTTGGATTAGTTTGGGATTGATACAGGGCTATGGGGAGAGAGCGAGGCAGTGGGATTAGTTTGGGGATTGATACAGGGCTACGGGGAGAGAGTGAGGCAGTGGGATTAGTTTGGGATTGATACAGGGCCATGGGGAGAGAGCAGGGCAGTGGGATTAGTTTGGGATTGATACAGGGCTATGGGAGAGAGCGGGGCAGTGGAATTAGTTTGGGATTGACACAGGGCTATGGGGAGAGAGTGGGGCAGGGGGATTAGTTTGGTGATTGATACAGGGCTATGGGAGAGAGCGGGGCATTGGGATTAGTTGAGATTGATACAGGGCCATGGGGAGAGAGTGTGGCAGTGGGATTAGTTTGGGATTGATACAGGGCTATGGGGAGAGAGAGGGGCAGTGGGATTAGTTTGGGGAATGAAACAGGGCTATGGGGGGAGTGGGGCAGTGGGATTAGTTTGGGGATTGACACAGGGCTATGGGGAGAAAGTGGGGCAGTGGGATTAGTTTGGGATTGATACAGGGCTATGGGGAGAGAGTGGGGCAGTGGGATTAGTTTGGGATTGATACAGGGCTATGGGGAGAGAGTGGGACAGTGGGATTAGTTTGGGATTGATACAGGTGTATGGGGAGAGAGTGGGACAGTGGGATTAGTTTGGGGATTGATATATGGCTATGGGGAGAGAGTGGGTCAGTGGGATTAGTTTGGGATTGATACAGGGCTATGGGGAGAGAGTGGGGCAGTGGGATTAGTTTGGGATTGATACAGGGCTACGGGGAGACAGTGGGGCAGTGGGATTAGTTTGGGATTGATACAGGGCTATGGGGAGAGAGCGGGGCAGTGGGATTTGTTTGGGATTGACACAGGGCTACGGGGAGAGAGCGGGGCAGTGGGATTAGTTTGGGATTGATACAGGGCTTTGGGGAGGGAGTGGGACAGTGGGATCAGTTTGGGGTTGATAGAGGGCTATGGGGAGAGAGCAGGGCAGTGGGATTAGTTTGGAATTGATACAGGGCTATGGGGAGAGAGCGGGGCAGTGGGATTAGTTTGCGATTGATACAGGGCTTTGGGGAGAGAGCGGGGCAGTGGAATTAGTTTGGGGATTGACACAGGGCATTGGGGAGAGAGCGGGGCAGTGGAATTAGTTTGGGGATTGACACAGGGCATTGGGGAGAGAGAGGGGCAGTGGGATTAGTTTGGGATTGATACAGGGCTTTGGGGAGAGAGCAGGGCTGTGGGATTAGTTTGGGATTGATACAGGGCTATGGGAGAGAGCGGGGCAGTGGGATTAGTTTGGGATTGATACAGGGCTTTGGGGAGAGAGCAGGGCTGTGGGATTAGTTTGGGATTGATACAGGGCTTTGGGGAGAGATCGGAGCAGTGGGATTAGTTTGGGATTGATACAGGGCTTTGGGGAGAGAGCGGGGCAGTGGGATTAGTTTGGGATTGATACAGGGTGAGGTACCCTCAACAATGATGCTTAGAGATTAAACTGTAAAGAAGGCTTTATTAGGCTAATAACTATGCTACAGATTTGGACGAGAGCTGACTGCTATACAGACCATGAGGCAGCCCTTTATGTATGGCTCCCAGATGGGCGGAGCCAGAGGCGGAGTCCCCAGGGTTCCAAGCCTGGTTTTAAAGGGGACATCACCTTACATGATGATAAGGCAGTAACCGTTCATCACATTCACCCCCTGTTTAAAAAGGAGTCCGGCGGGGGTGAAGTGCCATCATAGGTCCATCCGTCTCAGCGGCCGGATCGTCCTCCTCGATCTCCTCAGTTCGGGCGGTGGTGCGGCGGGCACGGACGTCCCGGTTGAGGGCACATCCGGGAGCACAGCGGTCGGAGCTTCGGTCCGGGTCGGGGTAGAGGAACTAGGCAGGGCTGGGGGTAGCGGAGCCGGCGGGGCGCACGGTAGGAGCTCACCAACGGGTGGTAGGGCCGGAAGGGGGTGTGTTGTAGGGGGCGACGGGTCCTGCAGGGGAGCGGCGCGGGAAGGGGCGTCTGTGGTGGAGGATCCAGCGGGCGCCAGATCCCGGAGGGAAACCGTATCTTGCCTGCCGTCGGAGTACTCCACGTAGGCGTAATTGGGGTTGGCGTGGAGCAGTCGGACCTTTTCAACCAGGGGGTCCGTTTTATGGCTCCTCGCGTGCGTCCGGAGAAGAACAGGTCCCGGAGCCGTCAGCCAAGGTGGAAGCGAGACCCCGGACGTAGACTTCCTGGGTAAGAGAAACAATCGCTCATGAGGGGTCTCATTTGTGGCCGTGCAGAGGAGTGACCTAATGGAGTGTAGGGCATCGGGTAGGACCTCCTGCCAGCGGGTGGTTGGGAGATTTCTCGACCGCAGGGCCAGAAGGACAGCCTTCCACACGGTCGCGTTCTCCCTTTCCACCTGCCCGTTTCCCCGTGGGTTATAGCTGGTCGTTCTGCTCGAGGCGATGCCTTTGCTGAGCAGATACTGACGCAGTTCATCGCTCGTGAACGATGCACCCTGTGGATATAAGCAGGGAAACCGAACAGGGTGAAGATGCTGTGCAGTGCCTTGATCACCGTGGCTGAGGTCATGTCGGTGCAGGGAATGGCGAATGGGAAACGGGAGAACTCATCGATCACGGTGAGGAAATAGGCATAACGGTTGGTGGACGGGAGGGGCCCCTTGAAGTCCATGCTCAGTCGCTCAAAGGGGCCCGAGGCCTTCACGAGCCGAACCCTGTCTGGCCGATAGAAGTGCGGTTTGCACTCCGCACAGACCTGGCAGGCCCTGACCATGGCCTTGACCTCCTTGGTTGAGTAAGGTAGGTTGCGGGACTTGATGAAATGGACGAGCCGGGTAACCCCCGGGTGGCAGAGGTCATTGTGGATGGCTTGCAGGCGGTCCTCCTGCGCGTTGGCGTGGGACAGGGCATCTGGGGGCTCGTTGAGCTCCTCTGGACGATACTTGATATCGTACGAGTAGGTGGAGAGTTCGATCCTCCACCTCAAAATGTTATCGTTTTTTATTTTGCCCCGTTGCGTGTTATCGAACATATAGGCGACCGACCGTTGGTCGGTGACGAGGGTAAACCTCTGTAGCGCACAAAGACTCCATGAGACGAATAGAGTATATATTGACCATGTCGGATATGCGGGGGAGAGGGTACGCGTCTAGTTGTGTGTACCTGTTGATGGTCTGGCTATAGTCAATGACCATTCTTTGTTTCTCCCCTGTCTTCACTACTACCACCTGCGCTCTCCAGGGACTATTACTGGCCTGGATTATGCCCTCCTTTAGTAGCCGCTGGACTTCGGACCGAATGACGGTCCGGTCCTGGGCGCTGTACCGTCTGCTCCTAGTGGCGACGGGTTTGCAATCCGGGGTGAGGTTCGCAAACAAGGACGGGGGTTGCACCTTGAGAGTTGCGAGGCCGCAGATAGTGAGTGGGGGTATGGGGCCGCCGAATTTGAACGTAAGGCTCTGTAGATTGCACTGGAAATCTAATCCCAGCAAGGTGGGGGCACAGAGTTGGGGAAGGACGTTTAGTTTGTAGTTTTTGAACTCCCTCCCCTGCACCGTTAGGGTAACTATGCAGAATCCCCGGATCTGTACGGAGTGGGATCCTGCAGCTAGGGAAATCTATTGTGCGCTGGGATAGGTGGTCAAGGAACAGCGTCTTACCGTGTCGGGGTGTATAAAGCTTTCCGTGCTCCCGGAGTCGACTAGGCATGGCGTCTCGTGGCCGTTTATTAGTACCGTTGTCGTCGTCGTCTGGAGTGTCCGGGGCCGGGCTTGATCGAGCGTAATCGAAGCGAGCCGTGGTTGTAGTAGTGGAGTGGGGTCCGTTGTTGCCGTCCAAGATGGCGTCGGGGATGAACAAAATGGCCGCCCCCATACATCGCACGTGGCTGGGGGGTCACAAGATGGCGGCGGGGGTGGACAAAATGGCCACCCCCATGCGTCGTACAGGTCTGGGGCGGTCCAAGATGGCGGCGCCCCTCCTCCCCTCGTGGTGGCCGGGACCCAAAATGGCGGCATCTGCGGGTCGCACATGGTGTGCTGGGGGGGCTGGGGAGCGCTAGTACCGCGAGCGCTAGGATCACGCGGAGCTCCCTCACCGCGAGCGCTAGGACCGCGAGCGCTAGGACCGCGCGGAGCTCCCTCACCGGGGACAGCGGTGGTCGGGGCCCAAGTCGGCGGCGCCGGCAGGTCAGGCATGGGGCCGCGAGCGCTGGGACCGTGCGGAGCTCCCTCACCGGGGACAGCGGTGGTCGGGGCCCAAGTCGGCGGCACCGGCGGGTCAGGCGTGGGGCCGCGAGCGCTGGGACCGCGCGGAGCTCCCTCGCCGGGGACAGCGGTGGTCGGGGCCCAAGTAGGTGGCGCCGGCGGGTCAGGCGTGGGGCGCGGGGTGGGGGTTAGGGTGGCGTTAGGGACGCAGAAAACTCCCTCCTCTCCGTGGGGAGTGTTGGCCGGGACCCAAAGCGGTAGCGCCGGCGGCGGGTCATGCATGGGCTGCGGGGAGGGGGGTTGGGGAGCGTAGGCGGCGTGCTGGGCTCCCGAGACCGCG
This sequence comes from Scyliorhinus torazame, assembly GCF_047496885.1. Lineage (NCBI taxonomy): Eukaryota > Metazoa > Chordata > Chondrichthyes > Carcharhiniformes > Scyliorhinidae > Scyliorhinus > Scyliorhinus torazame. The sequence goes on from NC_092730.1 coordinate 27,741,731, forward strand.
GTGGTCGGGACCCAGAGCGGCTGCGCCTGCGGGTCGTACATGGCGTGCTGGGGGGTTGGGGCGTGTAAACTGCTTCCAGGGCTCCCTGTGCTCCCGGGACGGCGGCGACCTCGCGGGATCGGCACACCACTGCATCGTGGCCCTTTTTCCCGCAGCTTTTGCAGATGGCTGCGCGGGCCGGGCAGCGCTGTTGGGGGTGTTTCGCGTGGCCGCAGAAATAACAGCGGGCGCCCCCGGTGCGACTCGGCGTTTGGACCGCGCAAGCCTGTGGGGTGTCCGGGGGGGGGTAGGGGGTTTGCCGCGACGGGTACGTGCGGAGCCCAATGGGTTGCCGCGCGGTCAGGGCCGTAGGCGCGGGTATTACGCGCGGCCACGTCTAGGGAGGCTGCTAGGGCCCGTGCCTCTGAGAGTCCTAGCGACGCTTTTTCTAGAAGTCTTTGGCGGATTTGGGAGGATTGCATACCTGCCACAAAAGCATCGCGCATTAACATGTCCGTGTGTTCGTTTGCGTTCACCGACGGGCAGCTGCAGGCTCGTCCCAAAATCAGCAGCGTGGCGTAGAAATCATCCATCGATTCTCCGGGAGCTTGCCGTCTCGTCGCGAGCTGGTAGCGAGCGTAGATTTGGTTAACTGGGTGGCCATAGAGACTTTTCAGTGCTGCGAACGCTGTCTGGAAATCCTCCGCGTCTTCGATGAGGGAGAAAATCTCCGTGCTCACCCTCGAGTGCAGGACCTGCAGTTTTTGGTCTTCTGAGACTCGGCCGGTGGTCGTTCTGAGGTAGGCCTCGAAGCAAGTCTGCCAGTGCTTGAAGGCTGCTGCCGCGTTCACTGCGTGGGGGCTGATCCTCAGGCATTCCGGAATGATCCTGAGCTCCATAGTCCTTTTTAGGCACGCTTAATAAATTGTAGCGCACAAAGACTCCATGAGACGAACAGAGTGAAGACGATGAGGCTTTATTAAGCGTGTCTGTTCCCCCGCAGCTCGATAGTAAACTGGCCTGCGGGGGAAGACTCCGGCTTCTTATACTCCGCCTTCAGGGCGGAGCTTGAGGTCAACGGCCAACCAGGACCCGGGATCTGTCAGCCAATGACATTAGGGCTTCCAGTCCCACATGACCCCCAATACATACTACCACAACCTCCTACCGGCGAGGTAGTGTCTCCAGCACCGCACAGCCTCCACAATGGCTTGTGCCTCCTTTTCGACTGCAGAGTGTCGAATCTCGGAGGCGGTGAGGGTTCGGGAGAAGAACGCTACTGGTCTGCCTCCTTGATTGAGGGTAGCAGCCAGGGCGATGTCTGATGCATCGCTCTCTACCTGGAAAGGGATGGTTTCGTCCACCGCGTGCATGGCGGCCTTGATGATGTCGGCCTTGATGCGGTTGAAGGCCAATTGAACCTCAGCCAAGAGGGGAAAAATGGTGGTCTTTAGGAGTGGGCGGGCTTTGTCCGCATACTTGGGGACCCACTGGGCGTAATAGGAGAAAAGCCCCAAGCAGGGCCTTGAGGCTGCGGGGAGAGGGAGTTCCTTAAGGGGGCGCATGCGGTCGGGGTCGGGACCTAGGACCCCGTCTTCCACGACATAGCCGAGGATGGCCAGCCGGGTGGTGTGGAAAACGCATTTGCCCTCGTTATAGGTCAGGTTAAGGGCTCGGGCGGTCTGGAGGAACTTTTTGAGGTTAGCGTCATGGTCCTGCTGATCATGGCCGCAGATGGTGACATTGTCCAAGTACGGGTATGTAGCCCGCAAACCGTACTGGTCCACCATTTGGTCCATCGCCCTTTGAAAGACGGAGACCCCATTTGTGACACCAAAGGGGACCCTGAGGAAGTGGAAGAGCCGGCCAGCTGCTTCGAAGGCAGTATAGAGGCGGTCTTTTGGTCGGATGGGGAGCTGGTGGTAGGCGGATTTGAGGTCGACCGTGGAAAAGACTCGGTATTGGGCGATCCGATTTACCATTTCCGCGATGCAAGGAAGGGGGTACGCATCAAGCTGCGTGAATCGGTTTATGGTCTGGCTATAATCCACGACCATCCGTTTCTTCTCCCCGGACCGGACTACCACCACTTGCGCTCTCCAAGGGCTGTTGCTAGCCTCGATGACCCCCTCTCCCAGTAAACGCTGGACCTCGGACTTGATAAAAGCCATATCTTGGGCACTGTAGCGCCGGCTCCTGGTGGCGACGGGCTTACAGTCGGGAGTGAGGTTCACGAATAGCGAGGGGGGTGCGACTTTCAGTGTCGCAAGGCAGCACACCGTGAGGGGGGGCAAGGGTCCGCCGAACTTCAGTGTCAGGCTTTGGTGGCTGCACTGGAATTCCAGTCCGAGCAGCAGGGGGGCACAGAGGTGAGGGAGGATATAAAATTTGAAACGGGTGTATTTGGCACCCTGGATCGAGAGATCCGCAATACAGCACCCCGTGATTTGTACCGAGTGGGACCCAGATGCGAGGGCTATGATTTGGGATGTGGGATGGGTGCGTAGGGAGCAACGCCTTACCGTTTCAGGGTGGATAAAGCTCTCCGTGCTCCCGGAGTCGAAGAGACATGCAGTGTTGTGCCCGTTGACCTGGACCTACATCATGAAGTTCTGCAGGTGTTTTGGCCGAGTTTGATCAAGGGTGATCGCACCCAGTCGCAGGTAGTCGGAGTCGTCAGCCGAGTCGGACTCGTAAAATGGCCGCTGCCGTCGGTTGCACGTGTCAGGTCGAGAAGATGGCCGCTGACCAGATGGCCGCTCCCATGATTCACACGAGGCTGATGACGCGTCAGAAGAGGACGTGTCGGGTTGGTGCGCAGCAGCATTGCGAGGCCTGCGGGCCTGAGAGCCTGATTTTCGGGCCGGCTGTTCTTTGTTTTTCTGGCCCCAGGGTCTGGCCAGGCAGACCCTCGCAAAGTGCCCTTTCTTCCCGCAGTCGCTGCAGATCGCGGAGCGGGCTGGGCAGCGTGGGCGTGGGTGCTGGCCCTGCCCGCAGAAGTAGCAAGGTGTGCCCCCATGGTGAGCGGGTTGCCGCGTGGCGCAGGCCTGTAATACGGGCGAGTCTGAGGAAGTCCGGGGGGGCTGGCAGAGTCCGCGGGGTACGTACCCAAGTTATGTCGGGCCACCTCCAGCGAGGAGGCGAGCGTTAGCGTCTCCTGGAGGTCTTTTGCCCCGTTTTCGAGCAGTCGCTGCCGGATGTAGGTCGAGCGGATGCCGGACACGAAAGAATCTCTGATGTGCAGGTTCATATGGACTTCCCCTGTCACATCCTGATGGTCACAGTCCCGGGCCAGCGCGGTGAGTTTCTCAACAAACTCGTCGAGCGATTCCCCCGAGCGCTGCCGGCAGGTAGAGAGCAGATGCCGGGCGTTCACCTCATTGACGGGTTTGACAAACCGCTTGCGGAGCAACTCAATCGCTTCCTCATAAATCGTCGCCTTGTCGAGCGTGGCGGAGATTCTGTGACTCACCCGGGCGTGGAGTAGACGCAGCTTGCGTGGCCCCAGGATGGGAGTCTCTGCGGAGTCCAGGTAGGCCTCGAAGCACCGCAGCCAGTATTTAAAAATTTCCTTTGCCTCCGGCGTTCGTGCTTCCAGATTGAGCTTCTCTGGTTTTAGGCCTGCGTCCATCCTGAATCTAGTTTAGCCTAATAAATTGAGGTACCCTCAATAATGATGCTTAGAGATTAAACTGTAAAGAAGGCTTTATTAGGCTAATAACTATGCTACAGATTTGGACGAGAGCTGACTGCTATACAGACCATGAGGCAGGCCTTTATGTATGGCTCCCAGATGGGCGGAGCCAGAGGCGGAGTCCCCAGGGTTCCAAGCCTGGTCTTAAAGGGGACATCACCTTACATGATGATAAGGCAGTAACCGTTCATCACACAGGGCTATGGGAGAGAGCGGGGCAGTGGGATTAGTTTGGGATTGATACAGGGCTATGGGGAGAGAGAGGGGCAGTGGGATTAGTTTGGGGAATGAAACAGGGCTATGGGGGGAGTGGGGCAGTGGGACTAGTTTGGGGATTGACACAGGGCTACGGGGAGAGAGTGGGGCAGTGGGATTAGTTTGGTGATTGATACAGGGCTATGGGGAGAGAGCGGGGCAGTGGGATTAGTTTAGGGATTGATACAGGTCTATGGGGAGAAAGCGGAGCAGTGGGATTACTTTGGCGATTGACACAGGGCAATGGGGGGAGTGGGGCAGTGGGATTAGTTTGGGGATTGATACAGGGCTATGGAGAGAGTGGGGCAGTGGGATTAGTTTGAGATTGATACAGGGCTATGGGGAGAGAGCGGGGCAGTGGGATTAGTTTGGGATTGATACAGGGCTATGGAGAGAGAGTGGGGCAGTGGGATTAGTTTGGGGATTGATACAGGGCAATGGGGGGAGTGGCGCAGTGGGATTAGTTTGGGGATTGATACAGGGCAATGGGGAGAGAGTGGGCCAGTGGGATTAGTTTGGGGATTGATACAGGGCAATGGGGAGAGGGTGGTTCAGTGGGATTAGTTTGGGATTGATACAGGGCTATGGGGAGAGAGTGAGGCAGTGGGATTAGTTTGAGGATTGACACAGGGCTACGGGGAGAGAGCGGGGCAGTGGGATTAGTTTGGGATTCATACAGGGCTATGGAGAGAGAGTGAGGCAGTGGGATTAGTTTGGGATTGATACAGGGCTATGGGGAGAGAGCATGTCAGTGGGATTAGTTTGGGATTGATACAGGGCTCTGGGGAGAGAGTGGGCCAGTGGGATTAGTTTGGGGATTGATACAGGGCAATGGGGAGAGAGTGGTTCAGTGGGATTAGTTTGGGATTGATACAGGGCTATGGGGAGAGAGTGAGGCAGTGGGATTAGTTTGAGGATTGACACAGGGCTACGGGGAGAGAGTGGGCCAGTGGGATTAGTTTGGGGATTGATACAGGGCAATGGGGAGAGAGTGGGCCAGTGGGATTAGTTTGGGGATTGATACAGGGCAATGGGGAGAGAGTGGTTCAGTGGGATTAGTTTGGGATTGATACAGGGCTATGGGGAGAGAGTGAGGCAGTGGGATTAGTTTGAGGATTGACACAGGGCTACGGGGAGAGAGCGGGGCAGTGGGATTAGTTTGGGATTCATACAGGGCTATGGAGAGAGAGTGAGGCAGTGGGATTAGTTTGGGATTGATACAGGGCTATGGGGAGAGAGCATGTCAGTGGGATTAGTTTGGGATTGATACAGGGCTATGGTGAGAGAGCGGGGCAGTGGGATTAGATTGGGATTGATACAGGGCTATGGGGAGAGAGTGGGGCAGTGGGATGAGATTGGTATTGATACAGGGTTATGGGAGAGAGTGGGGCAGTGGGATTAATTTGGGGATTGATACAGGGCTATGGGGAGAGAGTGGGGCAGTGGGATTAGTTTGGGGATTGGTACAGGGCTACGTGGAGAGACTGGTGCAGTGGGATTAGTTTGGGATTGATACAGATCTATGGGGAGAGAGTGTGGCAGTGGGATTAGTTTGGGATTGATACAGGGCTATGGGGAGAGAGTGGGGCAGTGGGATTAGTTTGGGATTGATACAGGGCTATGGGGATAGAGTGGGCGAGTGGGATTAGTTTGGGATTGATAGAGGGCTATGGGGAGAGAGTGAGGCAGTGGGATTAGTTTGGGATTGATACAGGGCTATGGGGAGAAAGCATGGCAGTGGGATTAGATTGGGATTGATACAGGGTTATGGGAGAGAGTGGGGCAGTGGGATTAGTTTGGGATTGATACAGATCTATGGGGAGAGAGTGTGGCTGTGGGATTAGTTTGGGATTGATACAGGGCTATGGGGAGAGAGTGGGGCAGTGGGATTAGTTTGGGATTGATACAGGGCTATGGGGAGAGAGCGAGCCAGTGGGATTAGTTTGGGGATGACACAGGGCTACGGGGAGAGAGTGGGGCAGTGGGATTAGTTTGGGATTGATACAGGGCTATGGGGAAAGCGCAGGGCAGTGGGATTAGTTTGGGGATTGATGCAGGGCTCTGGGGAGAGAGAGGGTCAGTGGGATTAGTTTGGGATTGATAGAGTGCTATGGGGAGAGAGTGAGGCAGTGGGATCAGTTTGGGATTGATACAGGGCTATGGGGAGAGAGCACGGCAGTGGGATTAGATTGGTATTGATACAGAGTTATGGGAGATAGTTGGTCAGTGGGATTAGTTTGGGGATTGATACAGGGCTATGGAGATAGAGTGGGGCAGTGGGATTAGTTTGGGGATTGGTACAGGGCTACGTGGAGAGACTTGGGCAGTGGGATTAGTTTGGGATTGATACAGATCTATGGGGAGAGAGTGCGGCAGTGGGATTAGTTTGGGATTGATACAGGGCTATGGGGACCGAGGGGGCAGTGGGATTAGTTTGGGATTGATACAGGGCTATGGGGAGAGAGCGCGCCAGTGGGATTAGTTTGGGGATTGACACAGGGCTACGGGGAGAGAGTGGGGCAGTGGGAGTAGTTTGGGATTGATACAGGGCTATGGGGAGAGAGCAGGGCTGTGGGATTAGTTTGGGTATTGATACAGGGCTATGGGGAGAGAGCGGGGCAGTGTGATTCGTAGGGGATTGACACAGGGCTATGGGGAGAGAGTGGGGCAGTGGGATTAGTTTGGGGATTGGTACAGGGCTACGTGGAGAGACTGGTGCAGTGGGATTAGTTTGGGATTGATACAGATCTATGGGGAGAGAGTGTGGCAGTGGGATTAGTTTGGGATTGATACAGGGCGATGGGGAGAGAGTGGGGCAGTGGGATTAGTTTGGGATTGATACAGGGCTATGGGGATAGAGCGAGCCAGTGGGATTAGTTTGGGGATGACACAGGGCTAGGGGGAGAGAGCATTGCAGTGGGATTAGATTGGTATTGATACAGGGTTATGGGAGAGAGTGGGTCAGTGGGATTAGTTTGGGGATTGATACAGGGCAATGGGGAGAGAGTGGGGCAGTGGGAGTAGTTTGGGATTGATACAGGGCTATGGGGAGAGAGCAGGGCTGTCGGATTAGTTTGGGTAGTGATACAGGGCGATGAGGAGAGAATGGGGCATTGGTATTAGTTTGGGGATTGATACAAGGCTATGGCGAGAGAGCGGGGCTGTGGGATTAGTAGGGGATTGACACAGGGCTATGGGGAAAGCAGGGCAGTGGGATTAGTTTGGGGATTGATACAGGTCTCTGGGGAGAGAGTGGGCGAGTGGGATTAGTTTGGGATTGATAGAGGGCTATGGGGAGAGAGTGAGGCAGTGGGATTAGTTTGGGATTGATACAGGGCTATGGGGAGAGAGCATGGCAGTGGGATTAGATTGGGATTGATACAGGGTTATGGGAGAGAGTGGGGCAGTGGGATTAATTTGGGGATTGATACAGGGCTATGGGGAGAGAGTGGGGCAGTGGGATTAGTTTGGGGATTGGTACAGATCAATGAGGAGAGAGTGCGGCAGTGGGATTAGTTTGGGGATTGGTACAGGGCTATGGGGAGAGAGTGGGGCAGTGGGATTAGTTTGGGGATTGGTACAGATCAATGAGGAGAGACTGGGGCAGTGGGATTAGTTTGGGATTGATACAGGGCTATGGGGAGAGAGCGAGCCAGTGGGATTAGTTTGGGATTGATACAGATCTATGGGGAGAGAGTGTGGCTGTGGGATTAGTTTGGGATTGATACAGGGCTATGGGGAGAGAGTGGGGCAGTGCGATTAGTTTGGGATTGATACAGATCTATGGGGAGAGAGTGTGGCTGTGGGATTAGTTTGGGATTGATACAGGGCTATGGGGAGAGAGTGGGGCAGTGCGATTAGTTTGGGATTGATACAGATCTATGGGGAGAGAGCGGGGCCGTGGGATTAGTTTGGGATTGATACAGATCTATGGGGAGAGAGTGTGGCTGTGGGATTAGTTTGGGATTGATACAGGGCTATGGGGAGAGAGTGGGGCAGTGGGATTAGTTTGGGATTGATACAGGGCTATGGGGAGAGAGCGAGCCAGTGGGATTAGTTTGGGGATGACACAGGGCTACGGGGAGAGAGTGGGGCAGTGGGATTAGTTTGGGATTGATACAGGGCTATGGGGAAAGCGCAGGGCAGTGGGATTAGTTTGGGGATTGATGCAGGGCTCTGGGGAGAGAGAGGGTCAGTGGGATTAGTTTGGGATTGATAGAGTGCTATGGGGAGAGAGTGAGGCAGTGGGATCAGTTTAGGATTGATAGTGGGCTATGGGGAGAGAGCATGGCAGTGGGATTAGATTGGTATTGATACAGAGTTATGGGAGATAGTTGGTCAGTGGGATTAGTTTGGGGATTGATACAGGGCTATGGGGATAGAGTGGTGCAGTGGGATTAGTTTGGGGATTGGTACAGGGCTACGTGGAGAGACTTGGGCAGTGGGATTAGTTTGGGATTGATACAGATCTATGGGGAGAGAGTGCGGCAGTGGGATTAGTTTGGGATTGATACAGGGCTATGGGGAGAGAGCAGGGCTGTGGGATTAGTTTGGGTATTGATATAGGGCTATGGGGAGAGAGCGGGGCAGTGTGATTCGTAGGGGATTGACACAGGGCTATGGGGAAAGAGCAGGGCAGTGGGATTAGTTTGGGGATTGATAAAGGGCTCTGGGGAGAGAGTGGGCCAGTGGAATTAGTTTGGGATTGATAGAGGTCTATGGGGAGAGAGTGGGGCAGTGCGATTAGTTTGGGATTCATACAGGGCTATGGGGAGAGAGTGAGGCAGTGGGATTAGTTTGGGATTGATACAGGGCTATGGGGAGAGAGCATGGCAGTGGGATTAGATTGGGATTGATACAGGGTTATGGGAGAGAGTGGGGCAGTGGGATTAGTTTGGGGATCGATACAGGGCTATGGCGAGAGAGTGGGTGTAGCGCACAAAGACTCTGTGAGACGAATAGAGTGTAGTTGATGAGGCTTTATTAAGCGTGTCTGTTCCCCCGCAGCTCGATAGTAGAATGGCCTACGGGGGAGGACTCCGGCTTTTTATACTCCGCCTTCAGTGCGGAGCTAGACTTCAACGGCCAACCAGGACCCGGGATCTGTCAGCCAATGACATTAGGGCTTCCAGTCCCACATGACCCCTAATACATACTACCACATTCACCCCTTGTCAAAAATGAACCCGGCGGGGTGATGCTTCGCATGGTGGTAAGGGTTTACAGTGCTGGTCCTGGGAGGAAAACATTCAAATGGGAATACAGTATGTACAATTTTATCCTGTTTCAACTATTTACAGAAGGTATCGGGAGAAAAGCAAAATGTTCTTGTGAAAAGTCCATGTATTGATTTAGATCGACGCCACGAGTCGGTCGGGCGGTCTGGTCGTCCGTGTCGATCGCCTCGGCCCCGGTGTTGGTGGTGGTGGTGCTTGTACCGGTGTTGTCGCCTCCGGTAGCCTTACGGTTTCAGCTTGGGCTTTATTCTTGGTCGGGCCTGAGGGGAGGGGAACCGATTCTCCTGGGAAGGGGGCGGTCGCGGGGTGCGGCGGTGGCAGGAAGGGGGGGGGGTTGGGTGAATGGTGTCGGGGGGGTTGTGTGTGTTGCCGGCGGGCGCCAGATCCCGCAGGGAGACCGTGTCCTGTCGGCCGTCGGGGTACTCCACGTAAGCGTACTGCGGGTTCGCGTGGAGGAGGTGTACCCTTTCGACCAACGGGTCCGCCTTGTGTGCCCGCACATGCTTTCGGAGCAAGATGAGTCCTGGGACCGCCAGCCAGGTCGGCAGCGACGTTCCAGAGGAGGACCTCCTAGGGAAGACAAGGAGACGCTCATGAGGCGTTTGATTAGTGCTCGTACATAATAGCGACCGGATGGAGTGGAGAGCGTCCGGGAGGACCTCCTGCCACCGTGAAACTGGGAGGTCCCTGGACTGTAGGGCCAGTAGGACGGTCTTCCAGACCGTGCCATTCTCCCTCTCTACTTGCCCGTTCCCCCGGGGGTTGTAGCTGGTCGTCCTGCTTGAGGATATGCCCTTGCTGAGCAGGAACTGGCGCAGCTCGTCACTCATGAAAGAGAACTCCCTGTCGCTGTGGACGTATGCGGGACAACCGAACAGTGTGAAGATGGTGTTCAGGGCTTTAATGACTGTGGCCGCGGTCATGTCAGAGCAGGGAATGGCGAATGGGAAGCGGGAGTATTCGTCCACCACATTAAGAAAGTATGTGTTGCGGTCGGTGGAGGGGAGGGGCCCTTTGAAATCGAGACTAAGGCTTTCAAAGGGGCGGGAAGCCCTAATCAGGTGCGCACCATCCGGCCTGAAAAAATGCGGTTTGCATTCCGCGCAGATGTGGCAGTCCCTTGTGACTGTACGGACCTCCTCTAAAGAGTATGGGAGATTGCGGGACTTGATGAAGTGGTAAAACCGAGTGACCCCCGGGTGGCAGAGGTCCTCGTGGAGGGTTTGGAGGCGGTTAATTTGTGCGTTGGCACATGTGCCGCGGGATAGGGCATCGGACGGCTCGTTCAGCTTTCCGGGACGATACAAGATCTCGTAGTTGAAGGTGGAGAGCTCGATCCTCCACCTTAAGATCTTGTCGTTTTTGATTTTGCCCCGCAGTGCATTATCGAACATGAAGGCTACCGACCGTTGGTCGGTGAGGAGAGTGAATCTCCTGCCGGCCAGGTAATGCCTCCAATGTCGCACAGCTTCCACTATGGCTTGGGCTTCCTTTTCTACTGAAGAGTGGCGGATTTCTGAGGCGTGGAGGGTTCGAGAGAAAAAGGCCACTGGTCTGCCCGCTTGGTTAAGGGTGGCCGCTAGAGCTACGTCGGGGGCGTCGCTCTCGACCTGGAAGGGGAGGGACTCGTCGATGGCGCGCATCGTGGCCTTTGCGATATCCGCTTTGATGCGGCTGAAGGCCTGGCAAGCTTCTGTCGACAGAGGGAAGGTCGTGGTCTGTATTAGGGGGCGGGCCTTGTCTGCGTACTGGGGGACCCACTGGGCTTAATATGAAAAAAAACCCAGGCAGCGTTTCAGGGCTTTTGAGCAGTGCGGGAGGGGAAATTCCATGAGGGCGCGCATACGTTCGGGGTCGGGGCCTATTATCCCATTGCGCACTACGTAGCCCAGAATGGCTAGCCGGTTGGTGCTAAAAACGCACTTGTCCTCGTTGTACGTGAGGTTCAAGGCTTTGGCGGTCTGGAGGAATTTTTGGACGTTGGCGTCGTGGTCCTGCTGGTCGTGGCCGCAGATGGTTACATTGTCGAGGTACGGGAACGTGGCCCGCAACCCATGTTGATCAACCATTCGGTCCATCTCCCGTTGGAAGACCGAGACCCCGTTTGTGACGCCAAATGGGACCCTTAGGAAATGGTATAATCGCCCGTCTGCCTCGAAGGCTGTGTACTTGCGGTCACTTGGGCGGATGGGGAGCTGATGGTAGGCGGACTTGAGGTCCACGGTGGAGAAGACTTTATATTGGGCAATCCGATTGACCATGTCGGATATGCGGGGGAGAGGGTACGCGTCTAGTTGTGTGTACCTGTTGATGGTCTGGCTATAGTCTATGACCATCCTTTGTTTCTCCCCTGTCTTCACTACTACCACCTGTGCTCTCCAGGGACTATTGCTGGCCTGGATTATGCCTTCCTTTAGTAGCCGCTGGACTTCGGACCGAATGAAGGTCCGGTCCTGGGCGCTGTACCGTCTGCTCCTAGTGGCGACGGGTTTGCAATCCGGGGTGAGGTTCGCAAACAAGGACAGGGGTTGCACTTTGAGGGTTGCGAGGCCGCAGATAGTGAGTGGGGGTATTGGGCCGCCGAATTTGAACGTAAGGCTCTGTAGATTGCACTGGAAATCTAATCCCAGTAAAGTGGGGGCGCAGAGTTGGGGAAGGACGTGTAGTTTGTAGTTTTTGAACTCCCTGCCCTGCACCGTTAGGGTAACTATGCAGAAACCTTGGATCTGTACGGAGTAGGATCCTGCAGCTAGGGAAATCTTTTGTGCGCTGGGATAGGTGGTCAAGGAACAGCGTCTTACCGTGTCGGGGTGGATAAAGCTCTCCGTGCTCCCGGAGTCGACTAGGCATGGTGTCTCGTGGCCGTTTATTAGCACCGTTGTCGTCGTCGTCTGGAGTGTCCGATGCCGAGCTTGATCGAGCGTAATTGAAGCGAGACGTGGTTGTAGTAGTGGAGTGGGGTCCGTTGTTGCCGTCCAAGATGGCGTCGGGGATGAACAAAATGGCTGCCCCCATACATCACACATGGCTGGGGGGTCACAAGATGGCGGCGGGGGTGGACAAAATGGCCGCCCCCACGCGTCGTACAGGTCTGGGGTGGTCCAAGATGGCGGCGCCCTTCCTCCCCTCGTGGTGGCAGGGACCCAAAATGGCGGCGTCTGCGGGTCGCACATGGGGCGCTGGGGGGGTTGGGGAGCGTTAGGACCGCGTGGGGCTCCCTCATCTCTGGGGACAGCGGTGGTCGGGACCCAAGTTGGTAGCGCCGGCGGGTCAGACCTGGGGCGCGGGGGGGGCGGTTTTGGGGGGCGTTAGAGACGCGCAGAACTCCCTCTTCTCCGGGGAGAGCGGTGGTCGGGATCCAAAGTGGTAGCGCCGGCGGGTCATACATGGGGCGCGGGGGGGGGGCGTTGGGGAGCGTAAGCGGCGTGCAGGGCTCCCTGTTCTCCCGGGACCGCGGTGGTCGGGATCCAGAGCGGCTGCGCCTATGGGTCGTACATGGGGCGCTGGGTGGGTTGGGATGCGTAAATGGCTTGCATGGCTCCCTGTTCTCCCGGGACAGCGGCGACCTCGCGGGACCGGCACAGAACCGCGAAATGGCCCTTTTTCCCGCAGCTCTTGCAGATTGCTGCGCGGGCCGGGCAGCGCTGCCGGGGGTGTTTCGCCTGGCCGCAAAAATAGCAGCGGGCGCCCCCGGTGCGACTTGGCGTTTGGACCGCTCAAGCCTGTGTGGTGTCCGGTGGGGTGGGTGGGTTTGTCGCGATGGGTACGTACGGAGCCCAATGGGCTGCCGCGCGGTCGGGGCCGTAGGCGCGGGTATTACGCGCGGCCACGTCTAGGGAGGCTGCTAGGGCCTGGGCCTCTGAGAGTCCTAGCGACTCTCTTTCTAGAAGTCTTTGGCGGATTTGGGAGGAATTCATACCTGCCACAAAAGCATCGCGCATTAACATGTCCGTGTGTTCATTTGCGTTCACTGAAGGGCAGCTGCAGGCTCGTCCCAAAATCAGCAGCGCGGAGTAGAATTCGTCCATCGATTCTCCGGGACCTTGCCGTCTCGTCGCGAGCTGATAGCGAGCATAGATTTGGTTAACTGGGCGGACATAGAGACTTTTCAGTGCTGCGAACGCCATCTGGAAATCCTCCGCGTCTTCGATGAGGGAGAAAATCTCCGTGCTCACCCTCGAGTGCAGGACCTGTAGTTTTTGGTCTTCTGTGACCCAGCCGATGGCCGTTCTGAGGTAGGCCTCGAAACAAATCTGTAGTAGAAAGTCAGGCCATAGTAGAATGGCCTGCGGGGGAGGACTTATACTCTGCCTTCAGGGCGGAGCTAGAGGTCAACGGCCAACCAGGACCCGGGATCTGTCAGCCAATGACATTAGGGCTTCCAGTCCCACATGACCCCTAATACATACTACCACAGTGGGGCAGTGGGATTAGTTTGGGGATTGGTACAGATCTATGGGGAGAGAGCGAGCCAGTGGGATTAGTTTGGGGATGACACAGGGCTCTGGGGAGAGAGTGGGTCAGTGGGATTAGTTTGGGATTGATACAGGGCTATGGGGAGAGTGTGGGGCAGTGGGATTAGTTTGGGATTGATACAGGGCTATGGGGAGAGAGCGAGCCAGTGGGATTAGTTTGGGGATGACACAGGGCTACGGGGAGAGAGTGGGGCAGTGGGATTAGTTTCGGATTGATACAGGGCTATGGGGAAAGAGCAGGGCAGTGGGATTAGTTTGGGGATTGATGCAGGGCTCTGGGGAGAGAGTGGGTCAGTGGGATTAGTTTGGGATTGATAGAGGGCTATGGGGAGAGAGTGGGGCTCTGGGATTAGTTTGGGATTGATACAGGGCAATGGGGAGAGTGTGGGGCAGTGGGATTAGTTTGGGATTGATACAGGGCTATGGGGAGAGAGCGAGCCAGTGGGATTAGATTGGTATTGATACAGGGTTATGGGAGAGAGTGGGGCAGTGGGATTAGTTTGTGGATTGATGCAGGGCTATGGGGACAGAGGGGGGCAGTGGGATTAGTTTGGGATTGATACAGGGCTATGGGGAGAGAGCGAGCCAGTGGGATTAGTTTGCGGATTGACACAGGGCTACGGGGAGAGAGTGGGGCTGTGGGAGTAGTTTGGATTGATACAGGGCTATGTGGAGAGAGCAGGGCTGTGGGATTAGTTTGGGTATTGATACAGGGCTATGGGGAGCGAGTGGGGCATTGGTATTAGTTTGGGGACTGATACAGGGCTATGGGGAGAGAGTGAGGCAGTGGGATTAGTTTGTGGATTGATGCAGGGCTATGGGGAGTGAGCGGGGCAGTGGGATTAGTTTGGGATTGTTACAGGGCTATGGCGAGAGAGCGGGGCAGTGGGATTAGTTTGGGATTGATAGAGGGCTATGGGGGAGAGCAGGGCAGTGAGATTAGTTTGGGGATTGATGCAGGGCTATGGGGAGAGAGCGGGGCAGTGGGATTAGTAGGGGATTGACACAGGGCTATGGGGAAAGAGCAGGGCAGTGGATTAGTTTGGGGATTGATACAGGGCTCTGGGGAGAGAGTGGGGCAGTGGGATTAGTTTGGGTATTGATACAGGGATATGGGGAGAGAGTGGGGCATTGATATTAGTTTGGGGATTGATACCAGGCTATGGCGAGAGAGCGGGGCAGTGGGATTAGTTTGGGATTGATACAGGGCTATGGGGAGAGAGCAGGGCAGTGAGTTTAGTTTGGGGATTGATACAGGGCTCTGGGGAGAGAGCGGGGCAGTGGGATTAGTTGGGGATTGATACAGGGCTATGGGGAGAGAGCGGGGCAGTAGGGTTAGTTGGGGATTGATACAGGGCTATGGGGAGAGATTGGGCTGTGGGATTAGTTTGGGGATTGTGGTAGTATGTATTAGGGGTCATGTGGGACTGGAAGCCCTAATGTCATTGGCTGACTGATCCCGGGACCTGGTTGGCCGTTGACCTCTAGCTCCGCCCTGAAGGCGGAGTATATGAAGCCGGAGTCCTCCCCCGCAGGCCATTCTACTATCGAGCTGCGGGGGAACAGACACGCTTAATAAAGCCTCATCGATTTCACTCTATTCGCCTCACGGAGTCTTTGTGCGCTCCAATTTATTAAGCGTGCCTAAAAAGGACTATGGAGCTCAGGATCATCCCGGAATACCTGAGGATCAGCCCCCACGCAGTGAACGTGGCAGCAGCCTTCAAGCACTGGCAGACTTGTTTCGAGGCCTACCTCAGAACGGCCACCGGCCGGGTCACAGAAGGCCAAAAACTACAGGTCCTGCACTCGAGGGTGAGCACGGAGATTTTCTCCCTCATCGAAGACGCGGAGGATTTCCAGACGGCGTTCGCAGCACTGAAAAGTCTCTATGTCCGCCCAGTTAACCAAATCTACGCTCGCTACCAGCTCGCGACGAGACGGCAAGGTCCCGGAGAATCGATGGACGAATTCTACGCCGCGCTGCTGATTTTGGGACGAGCCTGCAGCTGCCCTTCAGTGAACGCAAATGAACACACGGACATGTTAATGCGCGATGCTTTTGTGGCAGGTATGAATTCCTCCCAAATCCGCCAAAGACTTCTAAAAAGAGAGTCGCTAGGACTCTCAGAGGCCCGGCCCTAGCAGCCTCCCTAGACGTGGCCGGGCGTAATACCCGCGCCTACGGCCCCGACCGCGCGGCAGCCCATTGGGCTCCGTACGTACCCGTCGCGACAAACCCACCCCCCCCTCCCCGGACACCCCACAGGCTTGCGCGGTCCAAACGCCAAGTTGCCCCGGGGGCGCCTGCTGCTATTTCTGCGGCCAGGCGAAACACCCCCGACAGCACTGCCCGGCCCGCGCAGCTTTCTGCAAGAGCTGCGGGAAAAAGGGCCATTTCGCGGTTGTGTGCCGGTCCCGCGAGGTCGCCGCTGTCCCGGGAGAACAGGGAGCCCTGCAAGCCGTTTACGCTCCCCAACCCCCCCAGCGCCCCATGTACGACCCGCCGGCGCTACCACTTTGGGTCCCGACCACCGCGGTCCCCAGAGAAGAGGGAGTTCTGCGCGTCTCTAACGCCCCCCAAAACCCCCCCCCCGCGCCCCACGTCTGACCCGCCGGCGCTACCACTTTGGGTCCCGACCACCGCGGTCCCCGGAGAAGAGGGAGTTCTGCGCGTCTCTAACGCCCCCCAAAACCCCCCCCCCCGCGCCCCACGTCTGACCCGCCGGCGTTACCAACTTGGGTCCCGACCACCGCTGTCCCCAGAGATGAGGGAGCCCCGCGCGGTCCTAACGCTCCCCAACCCCCCCAGCGCCCCATGTGCGACCCGCAGACGCAGCCATTTTGGGTCCCGGCCACCACGAGGGGAGGAAGGGCGCCGCCATCTTGGACCACCCCAGACCTGTACGACGCGTGGGGGTGGCCATTTTGTCCACCCCCGCCGCCATCTTGTGACCCCCCAGCCATGTGCGATGTATGGGGGCAGCCACTTTGTTCATCCCCGACGCCATCTTGGACGGCAACAACGGACCCCACTCCACTACTACAACCACGTCTCGCTTCAATTACGCTCGATCAAGCTCGGCCCCGGACACTCCAGACGACGACGACAACGGTGCTAATAAACGGCCACGAGACACCATGCCTAGTCGACTCCGGGAGCACGGACAGCTTTATCCACCCCGACACGGTAAGACGCTGTTCCTTGACCACCTATCCCAGCGCACAAAAGATTTCCCTAGCTGCAGGATCCCACTCCGTACAGATCCAAGGTTTCTGCATAGTTACCCTAACGGTGCAGGGGAGGGAGTTCAAAAACTACAAACTACACGTCCTTCCCCAACTCTGCTGGGATTAGATTTCCAGTGCAATCTACAGAGCCTTACGTTCAAATTCGGCGGCCCAATGCCCCCACTCACTATCTGCGGCCTCGCAACCCTCAAGGTGCAACCCCCGTCCTTGTTTGCGAACCTCACCCCGGATTGCAAACCCGTCGCCACTAGGAGCAGACGGTACAGCGCCCAGGACCGGACCTTCATTCGGTCCGAAGTCCAGCGGCTACTAAAGGAAGGCATAATCCAGGCCAGCAATAGTCCCTGGAGAGCACAGGTGGTAGTAGTGAAGACAGGGGAGAAACAAAGGATGGTCATAGACTATAGCCAGACCATCAACAGGTACACACAACTAGACGCGTACCCTCTCCCCCGCATATCCGACATGGTCAATCGGATTGCCCAATATAAAGTCTTCTCCACCGTGGACCACAGGTCCGCCTACCATCAGCTCCCCATCCGCCCAAGTGACCGCAAGAACACAGCCTTCGAGGCAGACGGGCGATTATACCATTTCCTAAGGGTCCCATTTGGCGTCACAAACGGGGTCTCGGTCTTCCAACGGGAGATGGACCGAATGGTTGATCAACATGGGTTGCGGGCCACGTTCCCGTACCTCGACAATGTAACCATCTGCGGCCACGACCAGCAGGACCACGACGCCAAACTCCAAAAATTCCTCCAGACCGCTAAAGCCTTGAACCTCACGTACAACGAGGACAAGTGCGTTTTTAGCACCAACCGGCTAGCCATTCTGGGCTACGTAGTGCGCAATGGGACAATAGGCCCCGACCCCGAACGTATGCGCGCCCTCATGGAATTTCCCCTCCCGCACTGCTCAAAAGCCCTGAAACGCTGCCTGGGTTATTTTTCATACTACGCCCAGTGGGTCCCCCAGTACGCAGACAAGGCCCGCCCTCTAATACAGACCACGACCTTCCCTCTGTCGACAGAGGCTTGCCAGGCCTTCAGCCGCATCAAAGCGGATATCGCAAAGGCCACGATGCGCGCCATCGACGAGTCCCTCCCCTTCCAGGTCGAGAGCGACGCCTCCGACGTAGCTCTAGCGGCCACCCTTAACCAAGCGGGCAGACCCGTGGCCTTTTTCTCTCGAACCCTCCACGCCTCAGAAATCCGCCACTCCTCAGTGGAAAAGGAAGCCCAAGCCATAGTGGAAGCTGTGCAACATTGGAGGCATTACCAGGCCGGCAGGAGATTCACTCTCCTCACCGACCAACGGTCGGTAGCCTTCATGTTCGATAATGCACTGCGGGGCAAAATCAAAAACGACAAGATCTTAAGGTGGAAGATCGAGCTCTCCACCTTCAACTACGAGATTTTGTAATGTCCCGGAAAGCTGAACGAGCCGTCCGATGCCCTATCCCGCGGCACATGTGCCAACGCACAAATTAACCGCCTCCAAACCCTCCACGAGGACCTCTGCCACCCGGGGGTCACTCGGTTTTTCCACTTTATCAAGTCCCGCAATCTCCCATACTCTTTAGAGGAGGTCCGTACAGTCACAAGGGACTGCCACATCTGCGCGGAATGCAAACCGCATATTTTCAGGCCGGATGGTGCGCACCTGATTAAGGCTTCCCGCCCCTTTGAACGCCTTAGTCTCGATTTCAAAGGGCCCCTCCCCTCCACCGACCGCAACACATATTTTCTTAATGTGGTGGACGAATACTCCCGCTTCCCATTCGCCATTCCCTGCTCTGACATGACCGCGGCCACAGTCATTAAAGCCCTGAACACCATCTTCACACTGTTCAGTTGCCCCGCCTACGTCCACAGCGACAGGGGGTCCTCTTTCATGAGTGATGAGCTGCGCCAGTTCCTGCTCAGCAAGGGCATAGCTACAGGGATTGATGCAGGGCTATGGGGAGAGAGCGGGCCAATGGGATTAGTTTGGGGATTGACACAGGGCTACGGGGAGAGAGTGGGCAGTGGGATTAGTTTGTTGATTGATACAGGGCTATGGGGAGTGAGCAGGGCAGTGGGATTAGTTTGGGATTGATACAGGGCCATTGGGAGAGAGCAGGGCAGTGGGATTTATTTCGGGATTGATACAGGGCTAGGGGGAGAGAGCGGGGCAGTGGGAGTAGTTTAGGGATTGATACAGGACTATGGGGAGAGAGCGGGGCAGTGGGACTAGTTTGGGATTGATACAGGGCTATGGGGAGAGAGTGGGGCAGTGGGATTAGTTTGGGATTGATACAGGGCTATGGGGAGAGAGCGGGGCAGTGGGATTAGTTTGGGGATTGATACAGGGCTATGGGGAGTGAGCAGGGCAGTGGGATTAGTTTGGGATTGATACAGGGCTATGGAGAGAGAGCGGGGCAGTGGAATTAGTTTAGGGATTGATACAGGTCTATGGGGAGTAAGCGGAGCAGTGGGATTTCTTTGGCGATTGACACAGGGCAATGGGTGGAGTGGGGCAGTGGGATTAGTTTGGGGATTGATACAGGGCTATGGGGAGAGAGCGGGGCAGTGGGATTAGGTTGGGGATTGATACAGGGCAATGGAGAGAGTGGTTCAGTGGGATTAGTTTGTGATTGATACAGGGCTATGGGGAGAGTGCATGGCAGTGGGATTAGATTGGTATTGATACAGGGTTATGGGAGAGAGTGGGGCAGTGGGATTAGTTTGGGGATTGATACAGGGCTATGGGGAGAGAGTGAGGCAGTGGGATTAGTTTGGGATTGATACAGGACTATGGGGAGAGAGTGGGGCAGTGGGATTTGTTTGGGATTGATACAGGGCAATGGGGAGAGAGTGGTTCAGTGGGATTAGTTTGGGATTGATACAGGGCTCTGGGGAGAGAGTGAGGCAGTGGGATTAGTTTGAGGATTGACACAGGGCTACGGGGAGAGAGCGGGGCAGTGGGATTAGTTTGGGGATTGATACAGGGCTATGTGGAGAGAGTGAGGCAGTGGGATTAGTTTGTGATTGATACAGGGCTATGGGGAGAGTGCATGGCAGTGGGATTAGATTGGTATTGATACAGGGTTATGGGAGAGAGTGGGGCAGTGGGATTAGTTTGGGGATTGATACAGGGCTATGGGAGAGAGCGGGGCAGTGGGATTAGTCTGGGATTGATACAGGGCTATGGGGAGAGTGCATGGCAGTGGGATTAGATTGGTATTGATACAGGGTTATGGGAGAGAGTGGGGCAGTGGGATTAGTTTGGGGATTGATACAGGGCTATGGGAGAGAGCGGGGCAGTGGGATTAGTTTGGGGTTGATACAGAGTGTGGCGCACAAAGACTCCGAGAGACGAATAGAGTGAAGTCGATGAGGCTTTATTAAGCGTGACTGTTCCCCCGCAGTTCAGTAGTAGACTGCCTGGTTCTTATACTCCGCCTTCAGGGCGGAGCTAGAGGTCAACGGCCAACCAGGACCCGGGATCTGTCAGCCAATGACATCACGGCTTCACAGTCCCACATGACCCCTAATGCATACTACCACATTCACCCCTTGTTAAAAATGAACTCGGCGGGGTGATGCTTCGCATGGTGGTAAGGGTTTACACGGCTGGTCCTGGGAGGAAAACATTTGCATGTTATTACAGTATGTACAAGGTTTTTTTTTGTTTCGAACTATTTACAGTAATCGTCAGGAGAAAAAGACAAAAGGTTCTCGTTAAAAGTCCACATATTGTAGTGTTAGATCGATGCCACGAGTCGGTCGGGCGGTCTGGTCGTCCGTGTCGATCGCCTCGGCCCCGGTGGTGGTGGTGGTGCTTGTTCCGGTGTTGTCGTCTCCAGGAGCCTTACGGTTTCAGCTTGGGCTTCACTCCTGGTCGGGCCTGGGAGGAGGACCGATCCTCCTGGGAAGGGGGCGGTCGCGGGGTGCGGCGGTGGCAGGAAGGGGGTGATTGGTGTCGGGGGGGTGTGTGTGTTGCCGGCGGGCGCCAGATCTCGCAGGGAGACCGTGTCCTGTCAGCCGTCGGGGTACTCCATGTAAGCGTACTGCGGGTTCGCGTGAAGGAGGTGAACCCTTTCGACCAACGGGTCCGACTTATGTGCCCGCACATGTTTTCGGAGCAAGATGGGTCCTGGGGCCGCCAGCCAGGTTGGCAGCGGCATTCCAGAGGAGGACTTCCTGGGGAAGACAAGGAGGCGCTCATGAGGCGTTTGGTTAGTGCTAGTACACAGTAGTGACCGGATGGAGTGGAGGGCGTCCGGGAGGACCTCCTGCCACCGTGAAACTGGGAGGTCCCTGGACCGTAGGGCCAGTAGGACGTTCTCCCTCTCTACTTGCCCGTTCCCCCGGGGGTTGTAGCTGGTCGTCCTGCTCGAGGCTATACCGTTGCTGAGCAGGAACTGGCGCAGCTCGTCACTCATGAAGGAGGACCCCCTGTCGCTGTGGACGTATGCGGGGCAACCGAACAGTGTGAATATGGTGTTCAGGGCTTTAATGACTGTGGCCGCGGTCATGTCAGGGCAGGGGATGGCGAATGGGAAGCGGGACTACTCGTCCACCACATTAAGGAAGTATGTGTTGCGGTCGGTGGAGGGGAGGGGCCCTTTGAAATCCAGACTAAGGCGTTCAAAGGGGCGGGAAGCCTTAATCAGGTGCGCACCATCCGGCCTGAAAAAATGCGGTTTGCACTCTGCGCAGATGTGGCAGTTCCTTGTGACTGTACGGACCTCCTCCAAAGAGTATGGGAGGTTGCGGGACTTAATAAAGTGGAAAAACCGAGTGACCCCCGGGTGGCAGAGGTCCTCGTGGAGGGTTTGGAGGCGGTTAATTTGTGCGTTGGCACATGTGCCGCGGGATAGGGCATCGGACGGCTCGTTCAGCTTTCCGGGAGGATACAAGATCTCGTAGTTGAAGGTGGAGAGCTCCATCCTCCACCTTAAGATCTTGTCGTTTTTGATTTTGCCCCGCAGTGCATTATCGAACATGAAGGCTACCGACCGTTGGTCGGTGAGGAGAGTGAATCTCCTGCCGGCCTGGTAATGCCTCCAATGTCGCACAGCTTCCACTATGGCTTGGGCTTCCTTTTCCACTGAGGAGTGGCGGATTTCTGAGGCGTGGAGGGTTCGGGAGAAGAAGGCCACGGGTCTGCCCACTTGGTTAAGGGTGGCCGCTAGAGCTACATCGGAGGCGTCGCTCTCGACCTGGAAGGGGAGGGACTCGTCGATGGCGCGCATCGTGGCCTTTGCGATATCCGCTTTGATGCGGCTGAAGGCCTGGCAAGCCTCTGTCGACAGAGGGAAGGTCGTGGTCTGTATTAGGGGGCGGGCCTTGTCTGCGTACTGGGGGACCCACTGGGCGTAGTATGAAAAAAACCCCAGGCAGCGTTTCAGGGCTTTGGAGCAGTGAGGGAGGGGAAATTCCATGAGGGCGCGCATACGTTCGGGGTCGGGGCCTATTATCCCATTGCGCACTACGTAGCCCAGGATGGTTAGCCGGTTGGTGCTAAAAACGCACTTGTCCTCGTTGTACGTGAGGTTCAAGGCTTTAGCGGTCTGGAGGAATTTTTGGAGGTTGGTGTCGTGGTCCTGCTGATCGGGGCCGCAGGTGGTTACATTGTCGAGATACGGGAACGTGGCCCGCAACCCGTGTTGATCAACCATTCATCTCGTTGGAAGACCGAGACCCCGTTTGTGACGCCAAATGGGACCCTTAGGAAGTGGTATAATCGCCCGTCTGCCTCAAAGGCTGTGTACTTGCGGTCACTTGGGCGGATGGGGAGCTGATGGTAGGCGGACTTGAGGTCCACGGTGGAGAAGACCTTATATTGGGCAATCCGATTGACCATGTCGGATATGCGGGGGAGAAGGTATGCGTCTAGTTGTGTGTACCTGTTGATGGTCTGGCTATAGTCTATGACCATCCTTTGCTTCTCCCCTGTCTTTACTACTACCACCTGTGCTCTCCAGGGACTATTGCTGGCCTGGATTATGCCTTCCTTCAGTAGCCGCTGGACTTCGGACCGAATGAAGGTCCGGTCCTGGGCGCTGTACCTTCTGCTCCTAGTGACGACGGGTTTGCAATCCGGGGTGAGGTTTGCAAACAAGGATGGGGGCTCAACCTTGAGGGTTGCGAGGCCGCAGATAGTGAGTGGGGGTATTGGGCCGCAAAATTTGAAGGTTAGGCTCTGTAGATTGCACTGGAAGTCTAATCCCAGTAATGTGGGGGCGCAGAGTTGGGGAAGGACGTAGAGCCTGTAGTTTTTGAACTCCCTCCCTTGCACCGTTAGGGTCACTATGCAGAAGCCTTTGATCTGTACGGAGTGGGATCCTGCAGCTAGGGAAATCTTTTGTGCGCTGGGACGGATGGTCAAAGAACAGCTTCTTACCGTGTCGGGGTGGATAAAGCTCTCCGTGCTCCCGGAGTCGACCAGGCATGGTGTCTCGTGCCCGTTTATCAGCACCGTTGTCGTCGTCGTCTGGAGCGTCCGGGGCCGTGCTTGGTCCAGCGTCATTGAAGCCAGACGTGGTCGTAATGGTTGAGCGTCTTCTTCGAACCCCGTGGAGCCGTCGACACTGGGGTCCGTTGTTGCCGTCCAAGATGGCGTCGGGGGTGAACAAGATGGCTGCCCCATGCATCGCACATGGCTGTGGGGGTCACAAGATGGCGGCGGGGTTGGACAAAATGGCCACCCCCATGCATCGCACAGGTCTGGGGTGGTCCAAGATGGCGGCACCCCTCCTCCCCTCGTGGTGGCCGGGACCCAAAATGGCGGCGCCTGCTGGTCGCACATGGGGCGCTGGGGGGGTTGGGGAGCGTTAGGAACACGCAGGACTCCCTCTTCTCTGGGGACAGCGGTGGCCGGGACCCAAAGTGGTAGCGCCGGCGGGTCATACATGGGGCGCGGGGGGGTGGTTTGGGGAGCGTTAGAGACACGCAGAACTCCCTCTTCTCCGGGGAGAGCGGTGGCCGGGACCCAAAGTGGTAGCGCCGGCGGGTCATACATGGGGCGCGGGGGGGGGGTTTGGGGAGCGTTAGAGACACGCAGAACTCCCTCTTCTCCGGGGAGAGCGGTGGTCGGGACCCAAAGTGGTTGCGCCTGCGGGTCGTACATGGGGCGCTGGGGGGGTTGGGGAGCGTAAAAGGCGTGCAGGGCTCCCTGTTCTCCTGGGACAGCGGCGACCTTCCGGGACCGGCACACAGCAGCGAAATGGCCCTTTTTCCCGCAGCTCTTACAGATCGATGCACGGGCCGGGCAGCGCTGCCGGGGGTGTTTCGCCTGGCCGCAGAAATAGCAGCGGGCTCCCCCGGTGCGACTTGGCGTTTGAACCGCGCAAGCCTGTGGGGTGTCCGGGGGGGTGGGGGGGGGGGTGGGTTTGTCGCGACGGGTGCATATGGAGCCCAATGGGCTGCCGCGCGGTCGGGGCCGTAGGCGCGGGCGTTTCACGCGGCCACGTCCAGGGAGGCTGCTAGGGCCCGTGCCTCTGAGGGTCCTAGCGACTCTTTTTCTAAAAGTCTTTGGCGGATTTGGGAGGAGTTCATACCTGCCACAAAAGCATCGCGCATTAACATGTCCGTGTGTTCATTTGCGTTCACCGGCGGGCAGCTGCAGGCCCGTCCCAAATTTAGTAGCGCGGCGTAGAATTCACCTATCGATTCTCCGGGACTTTGCCGTCTCGTTGCGAGTTGATAGCGAGCGTAGATCTGGTTTACTGGGCGAACATAGAGACTTTTTAGTGCTGCGAACGCCGTCTGGAAATCCTCTGCATCTTCGATGAGAGAGAAAATCTCCGTGCGTAACCTCGAGTGCAGGACCTGTAGTTTTTGGTCTTCTGTGACCCGGCCGGTGGCCGTTCTGAGGTAGGCCTCGAAACAAGTCTGCCAGTGCTTGAAAGCTGCTGCTGCGTTCACTGCGTGGGGGCTGATCCTCAGGCATTCCGGGATGATCCTGAGCTCCATAGTCCTTTAGTCACGCTTAATAAATTGTAGCGCACAAAGACTCCGAGAGACGAATAGAGTGAAGTCGATGAGGCTTTATTAAGCGTGACTCGTTCCCCGCAGTTCAGTAGTAGACTGCCTGCGGAGGAGGACTCCTGGTTCTTATACTCCGCCTTCAGGGCGGAGCTAGAGGTCAACGTCCAACCAGGACCCGGGAACTGTCAGCCAATGACATCACGGCTTCACAGTCCACACATGACCCCTAATGCATATTACCACACAGAGCTATGGGGAGAGATTCGGGCAGTGGGATTAGTTTGGTGATTGATACAGAGCTATGGGGAGAGAGCAGGGCAGTGGGATTAGTTTGGGGATTGATATAGGTCTCTGGGGAGAGAGTGGGCCAGTGGGATTAGTTTGGGATTCATATAGAGCTATGGGGAGAGATCATGGCAGTGGGATTAGTTTGGGATTGATACAGGGTTATGGGGAGAGAGTGGGGCAGTGGGATTAGTTTGGGATTCATACAGGGTTATGGGGAGAGAGTGGGGCAGTGGGATTAGTTTGGGATTGATACAGGGCTATGGGGAGAGAGCAGGCCAGTTGGATTAGTTTGGGGATTGACACAGGGTTATGGGGAGAGAGCAGGCCAGCGGGATTAGTTTGGGGATTGACACAGGGCTACGGGGAGAGAGCAAGCCAGTGGGATTAGTTTGGGGATTGACACAGGGCTAGGGGGAGAGAGCGGGGCAGTGGGATTAGTATGGGCATTGATACAGGGCTATGGGGAGAGAGCTGGGCAGTGGGATTAGTTTGGGATTGATACAGGGCTATGGGGAGAGAGCAAGCCAGCGGGATTAGTTTGGGGATTGACACAGGGCTACGGTGAGAGAGTGAGGCAGTGGGATTAGTTTGGGGATTGACACAGGCCTACGGGGAGAGAGCGAGGCAGTGGGATTAGTTTGGGGTTTGATACAGGGCTATGGGGAGAGAGTGAGGCAGTGGGATTAGTTTGGGATTGATACAGGGCTATGGGGAGAGAGCATGGCAGTGGGATTAGATTGGTATTGATACAGGGTTCTGGGAGAGAGTGGGGCAGTGGGATTAGTTTGGGGATTGATACAGGGCTATGGGGAGAGAGTGGGGCATTGGGATTAGTTTGGGGATTGGTACAGGGCTAAGTGGAGAGAGCGAGCCAGTGGGATTAGTTTAGGATTGATACAGGGCTATAGGAAAGAGCAGGGCAGTGGGATTAGTTTGGGGATTGATGCAGGGCTATGGGGAGAGAGTGGGGCGTTGGGATTAGTTTGGGATTCATACAGGGCTAGGGAGAGAGAGTGAGGCAGTGGGATTAGTTTGGGATTGATACAGGGCTATGGGGAGAGAGCATGGCAGTGGGATAAGATTGGTATAGATACAGGGTTATGGGAGAGAGTGGGGCAGTGGGATTAATTTGGGGATTGGTACAGGGCTACGTGGAGAGACTGGTGCAGTGGGATTAGTTTGGGATTGATACAGATCTATGGGGAGAGAGTGTGGCAGTGGGTTTAGTTTGGGGTTGATACAGGGCTATGGGGAGAGAGCGAGCCAGTGGGATTAATTTGGGGATGACACAGGGCTATGGGGAGAGAGCATGGTAGTGGGATTAGATTGGTATTGATACAGGGTTATGGGAGAGAGTGGGTCAGTGGGATTAGTTTGGGGATTGATACAGGGCTATGGGGATAGAGTGGGGCAGTGAGATTAGTTTGGGGATTGGTACAGGGCTACGTGGAGAGACTGGGGCAGTGGGATTCCTTTGCGATTGACACAGATCTATGGGGAGAGAATGCGGCAGTGGGATTAGTTTGGGATTGATACAGGGCTATGGGGACAGAGGGGGGCAGTGGGATTAGTTTGGGATTGATACAGGGCTACGGGGAGAGAGTGGGGCAGTGGGAGTAGTTTGGGATTGATACAGGGCTATGGGGAGAGAGCAGGGCTGTCGGATTCGTTTGGGTATTGATACAGGGCTATGAGGAGAGAATGGGGCATTGGTATTAGTTTGGGGATTGATACAAGGCTATGGCGAGAGAGCGGGGCAGTGGGATTAGTTTGGGGATTGATACAGGGCTATGGGGAGAGAGCGGGGCAGTGGGATTAGTTTGGGGATTGATAAAGTGCTCTGGGGAAAGAGTGGGCCAGTGGGATTAGTTTGGGATTGATAGAGGGCTATGGGGAGAGAGTGGGGCAGTGGGATTATTTTGGGATTGATACAGGGCTATGGGGAGAGAGTGAGGCAGTGGGATTAGATTGGGATTGATACAGGGCTATGGGGAGAGAGTGGGGCAGTGGGATTAGATGGGGATTGATACAGGGTTATGGGAGAGAGTGGGGCAGTGGGATTAGTTTGGGGATCGATACAGGGCTATGGCGAGAGAGTGGGTGTAGCGCACAAAGACTCCGTGAGACGAATAGAGTGTAGTCGATGAGGCTTTATTAAGCGTGTCTGTTCCCTCGCAGCTCGATAGTAGAATGGCCTGCGGGGGAGGACTCCGGCTTTTTATACTCCTCCGCCTTCAGTGCGGAGCTAGAGGTCAACGGCCAACCAGGACCCGGGATCTATCAGCCAATGACATTAGTGCTCCCAGTCCCACATGACCCCTAATACATACTACCACATTCACCCCTTGTCAAAAATGAACCCGGCGGCGTGATGCTTCGCATGGTGGTAAGGGTTTACAGGGCTGGTCCTGGGAGGAAAACATTCAAATGGGAATACAGTATGTACAATTTTGTCCTATTTCAACTATTTACAGAAGGTATCGGGAGAAAAGCAAAATGTTCTTGTGAAAAGTCCATGTATTGATTTAGATCGACGCCACGAGTCGGTCGGGCGGTCTGGTCGTCCGTGTCGATCGCCTCGGCCCCGGTGGTGGTGGTGCTTGTACCGGTGTTGTCGTCTCCGGGAGCCTTACGGTTTCAGCTTGGGCTTTATTCTTGGTCGGGCCTGAGGGGAGGGGAACCGATCCTCCTGGGAAGGGGGCGGTCGCGGGGTGCGGCGGTGGCAGGAAGGGGGGGGGTTGGGTGAATGGTGTCGGGGCGGTGTGTGTGTTGCCGGCGGGCGCCAGATCCCGCAGGGAGACCGTGTCCTGTCGGCCGCCGGGGTACTCCACGTAAGCGTACCGCGGGTTCGCGTGGAGGAGGTGTACCCTTTCGACCAACGGGTCCGCCTTGTGTGCCCGCACATGCTTTCGGAGCAAGATGGGTCCTGGGACCGCCAGCCAGGTCGGCAGCGACGTTCCAGAGGAGGACCTCCTAGGGAAGACAAGGAGACGCTCATGCGGCGCTTGATTAGTACTCGTACATAATAGCGACCGGATGGAGTGGAGAGCGTCCGGGAGGACCTCCTGCCACCGTGAAACTGGGAGGTCCCTGGACTGTAGGGCCAGTAGGACGGTCTTCCAGACCGTGCTGTTCTCCCTCTCTACTTGCCCGTTCCCCCGGGGGTTGTAGCTGGTCGTCCTGCTTGAGGCTATGCCCTTGCTGAGCAGGAACTGGCGCAGCTCGTCACTCATGAAAGAGAACTCCCTGTCGCTGTGGACGTATGCGGGACAACCGAACAGTGTGAAGATGGTGTTCAGGGCTTTAATGACTGTGGCCGCGGTCATGTCAGAGCAGGGAATGGCGAATGGGAAGCGGGAGTATTCGTCCACCACATTAAGAAAGTATGTGTTGAGGTCGGTGGAGGGGAGGGGCCCTTTGAAATCGAGACTAAGGCGTTCAAAGGGGCGGGAAGCCTTAATCAGGTGCGCACCATTCGGCCTGAAATAATGCGGTTTGCATTCCGCGCAGATGTGGCAGTCCCTTGTGACTGTACGGACCTCCTCGAAAGAGTATGGGAGATTGCGGGACTTGATAAAGTGGAAAAACCGAGTGACCCCCGGGTGGCAGAGGTCCTCGTGGAGGGTTTGGAGGCGGTTAATTTGTGCGTTGGCACATGTACCGGATAGGGCATCGGACGGCTCGTTCAGCTTTCCGGGACGATACAAAATCTCGTAGTTGAAGGTGGAGAGCTCGATCCTCCACCTTAAGATCTTGTAGTTTTTGATTTTGCTCCGCAGTGCATTATCGAACATGAAGGCTACCGACCGTTGGTCGGTGAGGAGAGTGAATCTCCTGCCGGCCAGGTAATGCCTCCAATGTTGCACAGCTTCCACTATGGCTTGGGCTTCCTTTTCCACTGAGGAGTGGCGGATATCTGAAGCGTGGAGGGTTCGAGTGAAAAAGGCCACTGGTCTGCCCGCTTGGTTAAGGGTGGCCACTAGAGCTACATCGGAGGCGTCGCTCTCGACCTGGAAGGGGAGGGACTCGTCGATGGCGCGCATCGTGGCCTTTGCGATATCCGCTTTGATGCGGCTGAAGGCCT
This sequence comes from Scyliorhinus torazame, assembly GCF_047496885.1. Lineage (NCBI taxonomy): Eukaryota > Metazoa > Chordata > Chondrichthyes > Carcharhiniformes > Scyliorhinidae > Scyliorhinus > Scyliorhinus torazame. The sequence goes on from NC_092730.1 coordinate 27,770,974, forward strand.
GGCAAGCCTCTGTCGACAGAGGGAAGGTCGTGGTCTGTATTAGGGGGCGGGCCTTGTCTGCGTACTGGGGGACCCACTGGGCGTAGTATGAAAAGAACCCCAGGCAGCGTTTTAGGGCTTTTGAGCAGTGCGGGAGGGGAAATTCCATGAGGGCGCGCATACGTTCGGGGTCGGGGCCTATTATCCCATTGTGCACTACGTAGCCCATCATGGCTAGACGGTTGGTGCTAAAAACGCACTTGTCCTCGTTGTACGTGAGGTTCAAGGCTTTGGCGGTCTGGAGGAATTTTTGGAGGTTGGCGTCGTGGTCCTGCTGGTCGTGGCCGCAGATGGTTACATTGTCGAGATACGGGAACGTGGCCCGCAACCCATGTTGATCAACCATTCGGTCCATCTCCCGTTGGAAGACCGAGACCCCGTTTGTGACGCCAAAGGGGACCCTTAGGAAATGGTATAATCGCCCGTCTGCCTCGAAGGCTGTGTACTTGCGGTCACTTGGGCGGATGGGGAGCTGATGGTAGGCGGACTTGAGGTCCACGGTGGAGAAGACTTTATATTGGGCAATCCGATTGACCATGTCGGATATGCGGGGGAGAGGGTACGCGTCTAGTTGTGTGTACCTGTTGATGGTCTGGCTATAGTCTATGACCATCCTTTGTTTCTCCCCTGTCTTCACTACTACCACCTGTGCTCTCCAGGGACTATTGCTGGCCTGGATTATGCCTTCCTTTAGTAGCCGCTGGACTTCGGACCGAATGAAGGTCCGGTCCTGGGCGCTGTACCGTCTGCTCCTAGTGGCGACGGGTTTGCAATCCGGGGTGAGGTTCGCAAACAAGGACAGGGGTTGCACTTTGAGGGTTGCGAGGCCGCAGATAGTGAGTGGGGGTATTGGGCCGCCGAATTTGAACGTAAGGCTCTGTAGATTGCACTGGAAATCTAATCCCAGTAAAGTGGGGGCGCAGAGTTGGGGAAGGACGTGTAGTTTGTAGTTTTTGAACTCCCTCCCCTGCATAGTTACCCTAGTTAGGGTAACTATGCAGAAACCTTGGATCTGTACAGAGTGGGATCCTGCAGCTAGGGAAATCTTTTGTGCGCTGGGATCGGTGGTCAAGGAACAGCGTCTTACCGTGTCGGGGTGGATAAGGCTCTCCGTGCTCCCGGAGTCGACTAGGCATGGTGTCTCGTGGCCGTTTATTTGCATCGTTGTCGTCGTCGTCTGGAGTGTCCGGGGCCGAGCTTGATCGAGCGTAATTGAAGCGAGACGTGGTTATAGTAGTGGAGTGGGGTCCGTTGTTGCCGTCCAAGATGGCGTCGGGGATGAACAAAATGGCTGCCCCCATACATCACACATGGCTGGGGGGTCACAAGATGGCGGCGGGGGTGGACAAAATGGCCGCCCCCACGCGTCGTACAGGTCTGGGGTGGTCCAAGATGGGTGGACCAAGAAGGTGGCCCTTCCTCCCCTCGTGGTGGCCGGGACCCAAAATGGCGGCGCCTGCGGGTCGCACATGGGGCGCTGGGGGGGTTGGGGAGCGTTAGGACCGCACAGGGCTCCCTCATCTCTGGGGACAGCGGTGGTCGGGACCCAAGTTGGTAGCGCCGGCGGGTCAGACGTGGGGCGCGGGGGGGGGGGGGTTTGGGGGGCGTTAGAGACGCGCAGAACTCCCTCTTCTCCGGGGAGAGCGGTGGTCGGGACCCAAAGTGGTAGCGCCGGCGGGTCATACATGGGGCGCGGGTGGGGGGGAGTTGGGGAGCGTAAGCGGCGTGCAGGGCTCCCTGTTCTCCCGGGACCGCGGTGGTCGGGACCCAGAGCGGCTGCGCCTACCGGTCGTACATGGGGCGCTGGGGGGGTTGGGGAGCGTAAATGGCTTGCAGGGCTCCCTGTTCTCCCGGGACAGCGGCGACCTCGCGGGACCGGCACAGAACTGCGAAATGGCCCTTTTTCCCGCAGCTCTTGCAGATTGCTGCGCGGGCCGGGCAGCGCTGACGGGGGTGTTTCGCCTGGCCGCAGAAATAGCAGCGGGCGCCCCCGGTGCGACTTGGCGTTTGGACCGCGCAAGCCTGTGGGGTGTCCGGGGGGGGGGGGGGGTGGGTTTGTCGCGACGGTTACGTACGGAGCCCAATGGGCTGCCACGCGGTCGGGGCCGTAGGCGCGGGTATTCTGCGCGGCCACGTCTAGGGAGGCTGCTAGGGGCCGGGCCTCTGAGACTCCTAGCGACTCTCTTTCTAGAAGTGACTGAACAGGTAGACGAGGGTAGAGCAGTTGATGTGGTGTATATGGATTTCAGCAATGCGTTTGATAAGGTTCCCCACGGTAGGCTATTGCAAAAAATACGGAGGCTGGGGATTGAGGGTGATTTAGAGATGTGAATCAGAAATTGGCTAGCTGAAAGAAGACAGAGGGTGGTGGTTGATGGGAAATGTTCAGAATGGAGTACAGTCACAAGTGGAGTACCACAAGGATCTGTTCTGGGGCCGTTGCTGTTTTTCATTTTTATCAATGACCTAGAGGAAGGCGCAGAAGGGTGGGTGAGTAAATTTGCAGACGATACTAAAGTCGGTGGTGTTGTCGATAGTGTGGAAGGATGTAGCAGGTTACAGAGGGATATAGATAAGCTGCAGAGCTGGGCTGAGAGGTGGCAAATGGAGTTTAATGTAGAGAAGTGTGAGGTGATTCACTTTGGAAGGAATAACAGGAATGCGGAATATTTGGCTAATGGTAAAGTTCTTGGAAGTGTGGATGAGCAGAGGGTTCTAGGTGTCCATGTACATAGATCCCTGAAAGTTGCCACCCAGGTTGATAGGGTTGTGAAGAAGGCCTATGGAGTGTTGGCCTTTATTGGTAGAGGGATTGAGTTCCGGAGTCGGGAGGTCATGTTGCAGCTGTACAGAACTCTGGTACGGCCGCATTTGGAGTATTGCGTACAGTTCTGGTCACCGCATTATAGGAAGGACGTGGAGGCTTTGGAGCGGGTGCAGAGGAGATTTACCAGGATGTTGCCTGGTATGGAGGGAAAATCTTATGAGGAAAGGCTGACGGACTTGAGGTTGTTTTCGTTGGAGAGAAGAAGGTTAAGAGGAGACTTAATAGAGGCATACAAAATGATCAGGGGGTTGGATAGGGTGGACAGTGAGAGCCTTCTCCCGCGGATGGATATGGCTGGCACGAGGGGACATAACTTTAAACTGAGGGGTAATAGATATAGGACAGAGGTCAGAGGTAGGTTCTTTACGCAAAGAGTAGTGAGGCCGTGGAATGCTCTACCTGCTACAGTAGTGAACTCGCCAACATTGAGGGCATTTAAAAGTTTATTGGATAAACATATGGATGATAATGGCATAGTGTAGGTTAGATGGCTTTTGTTTCGGTGCAACATCGTGGGCCGAAGGGCCTGTACTGCGCTGTATTGTTCTATGTTCTATGTTCTATAAGTCTTTGGCGGATTTGGGAGGAATTCATACCTGCCACAAAAGCATCGCGCATTAACATGTCCGTGTGTTCATTTGCGTTCACCGAAGGGCAGCTGCAGGCTCGTCCCAAAATCAGCAGCGCGGCGTAGAATTCGTCCATCGATTCTCCGGGACCTTGCCGTCTCGTCGCGAGCTGGTAGCGAGCGTAGATTTGGTTAACTGGGCGGACATAGAGACTTTTCAGTGCTGCGAACGCCGTCTGGAAATCCTCCGCGTCTTCGATGAGGGAGAAAATCTCCGTGCTCACCCTCGAGTGCAGGACCTGTAGTTTTTGGCCTTCTGTGACCCGGCCAGTGGCCGTTCTGAGGTAGGCCTCGAAACAAGTCTGCCAGTGCTTGAAGGCTGCTGCCGCGTTCACTGCGTGGGGGCTGATCCTCAGACATTCCGGGATGATCCTGAGCTCCAGAGTCCTTTTTAGGCACACTTAATAAATTGTAGCGCACAAAGACTCCGTGAGACGAATAGAGTGACGTCGATGAGGCTTTATTAAGCATATCTGTTCCCCCGCAGCTCGATAGTAAACTGGCCTGCGGGGGATGACTCCGTCTTCTTATACTCCGCCTTCAGGGCGGAGCTTGAGGTCAACGGCCAACCAGGACCCGGGATGTGTCAGCCAATGACATTAGGGCTTCCAGTCCCACCTGACCCCCAATACATACTACCACATTCACCCCTTGTCAAAAATGAACCCGGCGGGGTGATGCTTCGTATGGTGGTAAGGGTTTACAGGGCTGGTCCTGGGAGGATAAAACATTCACATGGCAATACAGTATGTACAATTTCGTCCTGTTGCAACTATTTACAGAGGGTATAGGAAGAAAAGCAAAATGTTCTTGTGAACAGTCCATATTTGTTTTACATCGACGCCACGAGTCGGTCGGGCGGTCTGGTCGTCCGTGTCGATCGCCTCGGCCCCGGCGGTGGTGGTGGTGCTTGTACCAGCGTTGTCGCCTCCGGGAGCCGCACGGTTTCAGCTGTCGGTGCAAAGGGGAGGGGGACCGATCCTCCTGGGAAGGGGGCGGTCGCGGGGTGCGTCGGTGGCAGGAAGGGGGGGGTTGGGTTGATGGTGTCGGGGGGGGTGCGTGTTGCCGGCGGGCGCCAGATCCCGCAGGGAGACCGTGTCCTGTCGGCCGTCGGGGTACTCCACGTAGGCGTACTGGGGGTTTGCGTGGAGGAGGTGAACCCTTTCGACCAACGGGTCCGCCTTATGTGCCCGCACATGCTTTCGGAGCAGGATGGGTCCTGGGGCCGCCAGCCAGGTCGGCAGCGACGTTCCAAAGGAGGACCTCCTAGGGAAGACAAGGAGACGCTCATGCGGCGCTTGATTAGTGCTCGTACATAATAACGACCGGATGGAATGGAGAGCGTCCGGGAGGACCTCCTGCCACCTTGAAACTGGGAGGTCCCTGGACCGTAGGACCAGTAGGACGGCCTTCCAGACCATGCCGTTCTCCCTTTCTACTTGCCCGTTCCCCCGGGGGTTGTAGCTGGTCGTCCTGCTTGAGGCTATGCCCTTGCTGAGCAGGAACTGGCGCAGCTAGTCACTCATGAAAGGGGACCGACCCCCTGTCGCTGTGGACGTATGCGGGGTAACTGAACAGTGTGAAGATGCTGTTCAGGGCTTTAATGACTGTGGCCGCGGTCATGTCAGAGCAGGGAATGGCAAAAGGGAAGCGGGGGTATTCGTCCACTACGTTAAGAAAATATGCGTTGCGGTCGGTGGAGGGGAGGGGCCCTTTGAAATCGAGACTGAGGCGTTCAAAGGGACGGGAAGCCTTAATCAGGTGCGCTCCATATGGCCTGAAAAAATGCGGCTTGCATTCCACGCAGATGTGGCAGTCCCTCGTGACTGTACGGACCTCCTCTAAGGAGTATGGGAGATTGCGGGACTTGATGAAGTGGTAAAACCGAGTGACCCCCGGGTGGCAGAGGTCCTCGTGGAGGGTTTGGAGGCGGTTAATTTGTGCGTTGGCACATGTGCCGCGGGATAGGGCATCGGACGGCTCGTTCAGCTTTCCGGGACAATACAAGATCTCGTAGTTGAAGGTGGAGAGCTCGATCCTCCACCTCAAGATCTTGTCGTTTTTGATTTTGCCCCGCAGTGCATTATCGAACATGAAGGCTACCGACCGTTGGTCGGTGATGAGAGTGAATCTCCTGCCGGCCAGGTAATGCCTCCAATGTCGCACCGCTTCCACTATGGCTTGGGCTTCCTTTTCTACTGAAGAGTGGCGGATTTCTGAGGCGTGGAGGGTCCGGGAGAAAAAGGCCACGGGTCTGCCCGCTTGGTTAAGGGTGGCCGCTAGAGCTACGTCGGAGGCGTCGCTCTCGACCTGGAAGGGGAGGGACTCGTCGATGGCGCGCATCGTGGCCTTTGCGATATCCGCTTTGATGCGGCTGAAGGCCTGGCAAGCCTCTGTCGACAGAGGGAAGGTCGTGGTCTGTATTAGGGGGCGGGCCTTGTCTGCGTACTGGGGGACCCACTGGGCGTAGTACGAAAAAAACCCCAAGCAGCGTTTCAGGGCTTTTGGGCAGTGCGGGAGGGGAAATTCCATGAGTGCGCGCATACGTTCAGGGTCGGGGCCTATTATCCCATTGCGTACTATGTAGCCCAGAATGGCTAGCCGGTCGGTGCTAAAAACGCATTTGTCCTCGTTGTACGTGAGGTTCAAGGCTTTGGCAGTCTGGAGGAATTTCTGGAGGTTGGCGTCGTGGTCCTGCTGATCCTGGCCGCAGATGGTTACATTGTCGAGGTACGGGAACGTGGCCCGCAACCCATGTTGATCAACCATTCGGTCCATCTCCCGTTGGAAGACCGAGACCCCGTTTGTGACGCCAAAAGGGACCCGTAGGAAATGGTATAATCGCCTGTCTGCCTCGAAGGCTGTGTACTTGCGGTCACTTGGGCGGATGGGGAGCTGATGGTAGGCGGACTTGAGGTCCACGGTGGAGAAGACTTTATATTGGGCAATCCGATTGACCATGTCGGATATGCGGGGGAGAGGGTACGCGTCTAGTTGTGCGTACCTGTTGATGGTCTGGCTATAGTCAATGACCATCCTTTGTTTCTCCCCTGTCTTCACTACTACCACCTGTGCTCTCCAGGGACTATTGCTGGCCTGGATTATGCCTTCCTTTAGTAGCCGCTGGACTTCGGACCGAATGAAGGTCCGGTCCTGGGCGCTGTACCGTCTGCTCCTAGTGGCGACGGGTTTGCAATCCGGGGTGAGGTTCGCAAACAAGGACGGGGGTTGCACTTTGAGGGTTGCGAGGCCGCAGATAGTGAGTGGGGGTATGGGGCCGCCGAATTTGAATGTAAGGCTCTGTAGATTACTTTGGAAATCTAATCCCAGCAAGGTGGGGGCACAGAGTTGGGGAAGGACGTTAAGTTTGTAGTTTTTGAAATCCCTCCCCTGCACCATAAGGGTAACTATGCAGAATCCCTGGATCTGTACGGAGTGGGATCCTGCAGCTAGGCAAATCTTTTGTGCGCTGGGATAGGTGGTCAAGGAACAGCGTCTTACCGTGTCGGGGTGTATAAAGCTTTCCGTGCTCCCGGAGTCGACTAGGCATGGCGTCTCGTGGCCGTTTATTCGGACCGTTGTCGTCGTCGTCTGGAGTGTCCGGGGCCGAGCTTGATCAAGCGTAATCGAAGCGAGCCGTGGTTGTAGTAGTGGAGTGGGGTCCGTTGTTGCCATCCAAGATGGCGTCGGGGATGAACAAAATGGCCGCCCCCATACATCGCACGTGGCTGGGGGGTCACAAGATGGCGGCGGGGGTGGACAAAATGGCCGCCCCCATGTGTCGTACAGGTCTGGGGCGGTCCAAGATGGCGGCGCCCCTCCTCCCCTCGTGGTGGTCGGGACCCAAAATGGCGGCGTCTGCGGGTCACACATCGGCGCCCCTCCTCCCCTCGTGGTGGTCGGGACCCAAAATGGCGGCGTCTGCGGGTCGCACATGGTGGGCTGGGGAGCGCTAGGACCGCGAGCGCTAGGACCGCGCGGAGCTCCCTCACCGCGAGCGCTAGGACCGCGAGCGCTAGGACCGCGCGGAGCTCCCTCACTGGGGACAGCGTGGTCGGGGCCCAAGTCGGCGGCGCCGGCTGGTCAGGCGTGGAGCCGCGAGCGCTAGGACCGCGCAGAGCTCCCTCACCGGGGACAGCGGTGGTCGGGGTCCAAGTAGGTGGCGCCGGCGGGTCTGGCGTGGGGCGCGGGACGGGGGTTAGGGTGGCGTTAGGGACGCAAAAAACTCCCTCCTCTCCGTGGAGAGTGTTGGCCGGGACCCAAAGCGGTAGCGCCGGCGGCGGGTCATACATGGACTGCGGGGAGGGGGGTTGGGGAGCGTAAGCGGCGTGCAGGGCTCCCAGTTCTCCCGGGACTGCGGTGGTCGGGACCCGGAGCGGCTGCGCCTGCGGGTCGTACATGGCGTGCTGGGGGGTTGGGGCGCGTAAACTGCTTGCAGGGCTCCCTGTGCTCCCGGGACGGCGGCGACCACGCGGGACCGGCACATAACCGCATAGTGGCCCTTTTTCCCGCAGCGTTTGCAGATGGCTGCGCGGGCCGGACAGCGCTGTCGGGGGTGTTTCTCCTGGCCGCAGAAATAACAGCGGGCGCCCCCGGTGCGACTCGGCGTTTGGACCGCGCAAGCCTGTGGGGTGTACGGGGGGGGGGGTAGGGGGTTTGCCGCGACGGGTACGTACGGGGCCCAATGGCCTGCCGCGCGGTCGGGGCCGTAGGCGCGGGTATTACGCGCGGCCACGTCTAGGGAGGCTGCTAGGGCCCGTGCCTCTGAGAGTCCTAGCGACTCTTTTTCTAGAAGTCTTTGGCGGATTTGGGAGGATTGCATACCTGCCACAAAAGCATCGCGCATTAACATGTCCGTATGTTCGTTTGCATTCACCGACGGGCAGCTGCAGGCTCGTCCCAAAATCAGCAGCGCGGCGTAGAACTCGTCCATCGATTCTCCGGGAGCTTGCCGTCTTGTCGCGAGCTGGTAGCGAGCGTAGATTTGGTTAACTGGGCGAACGTAGAGACTTCTCAGTGCTGCGAACGCCGTCTGGAAATCGTCGGTTTCTTCAATGAGGGTGAAAATCTCCGTGCTCACCCTCGAGTGCAGGACCTGCAGTTTTTGGTCTTCTGAGACTCGGCCGGTGGCCGTTCTGAGGTAGGCCTCGAAGCAAGTCTGCCAGTGCTTGAAGGCTGCTGCCGCGTTCACTGCGTGGGGGCTGATCCTCAGGCATTCTGGAATGATCCTGAGCTCCATAGTCCTTTTTAGGCACGCTTAATAAATTGTAGCGCACAAAGACTCCATGAGACGAATAGAGTGAAGTCGATGAGGCTTTATAAGCGTGTCTGTTCCCCCGCAGCTCGATAGTAAACTGGCCTGCGGGGGAAGACTCCGGCTTCTTATACTCCGCCTTCAGGGCGGAGCTTGAGGTCAACGGCCAACCAGGACCCGGGATGTGTCAGCCAATGACATTAGGGCTTCCAGTCCCACATGACCCCCAATACATACTACCACATGGGGAAAGAGCAGGGCAGTGGGATTAGTTTGGGGATTGATGCAGGGCTCTGGGGAGAGAGAGGGTCAGTGGGATTAGTTTGGGATTGATAGAGGGCTTTGGGGAGAGAGTGGGGCAGTGGGATTAGTTTGGGATTCATACAGGGCTATGGGGAGAGAGTGAGGCAGTGGGATTAGTTTGGGATTGATACAGGGCTATGGGGAGAGAGCATGGCAGTGGGATTAGATAGGTATTGATACAGGGTTATGGGAGAGAGTGGGTCAGTGGGATTAGTTTGGGGATTGATACAGGGCTATGGGGAGAGAGTGGGGCTGTGGGATTAGTTTGGGATTGATACAGGGCTATAGGGACAGAGGGGGGCAGTGGGATTAGTTTGGGATTGATACAGGGCTATGGGGAGAGAGCGAGCCAGTGGGATTAGTTTGGTTATTGACACAGGGCTACGGGGAGAGAGTGGGGCAGTGGGAGGAGTTTGGAATTGTTACAGGGCTATGGGGAGAGAGCAGGGCTGTGGGATTAGTTTGGGTATTGATACAGGGCTATGGGGAGCGAGTGGGGCATTGGTATTAGTTTGGGGATTGATACAAGGCTATGGCGAGAGAGCGGGGCAGTGGGATTAGTTTGGGATTGGTACAGGGCTATGGGGAGAGAGCAGGGCAGTGAGATTAGTTTGGGGATTGATGCAGGGCTATGGGGAGAGAGCGGGGCAGTGGGATAAGTAGGGGATTGACACAGGGCTATGGGGAAAGAGCAGGGCAATGGGATTTGTTTGGATATTGATACAGGGCTCTGGGGAGAGAGTGGGACAGTGGGATTAGTTTGGGATTGATAGAGAGCTATGGGGAGAGAGTGGGGCAGTGGGATTAGTTTGGGATTCATACAGGGCTATGGGGAGAGAGTGGGGCAGTGGGATTAGTTTGGGATTGATACAGGGCTATGGGGACAGAGGGGGGAGAGGGATTAGTTTGGGATTGATACAGGGCTACGGGGAGAGAGTGGGGCAGTGGGAGTAGTTTGGGATTAATACAAGGCGATGGGTAGAGAGCAGGGCTGTGGGATTAGTTTGGGTATTGATAAAGGGCTATGGGGAGAGAGTGGAGCATTGATATTAGTTTGGGGATTGATTCAAGGCTATGGCGAGAGAGCGGGGCAGTGGGATTAGTTTGGGATTGGTACAGGGCTATTGGGAGAGAGCAGGGCAGTGAGATTAGTTTGGGGATTGATGCAGGGCTATGGGGAGAGAGCGGGGCAGTGGGATTAGTAGGGGATTGACACAGGGTTATGGGGAAAGAGCAGGGCAGTGGGATTAGTTTGGGGATTGATACAGGGCTCTGGGGAGAGAGTGGGCCAGGGGGATTAGTTTGGGATTCATACAGGGCTATGGGGAGAGAGTGAGGCAGTGGGATTAGTTTGGGATTGATACAGGGCTATGGGGAGAGAGCATGTCAGTGGGATTAGATTGGGATTGATACAGGGTTATGGGAGAGAGTGGGGCAGTGGGATTAGTTTGGGGATTGATACAGGGCTATGGCGAGAGAGCGGGGCAGTGGGATTAGTTTGGGGATTGAGACAGGACTATGGGGAGAGAGTGGGGCAGTGGGATTAGTTTGGGATTGATACAGGGCTATGGGGAGAGACTGGGGCAGTGGGATTAGTTTGGGATTGATACAGATCTATGGGGAGAGAGTGCGGCAGTGGGATTAGTTTGGGATTGATACAGGGCTATGGCGAGAGAGGGGGGGCAGTGGGATTAGTTTGGGATTGATACAGGGCTATGGGGAGAGAGCGAGCCAGTGGGATTAGTTTGGGGATTGTCACAGGGCTACGGGGAGAGAGTGGGGCAGTGGGATTAGTTTGGGATTGATACAGGGCTATGGTGAGAGAGTGGGGCACTGGTATTAGTTTGGGGATTGATACAGGGCTATGGGGAGAGAGCGGGGCACTGTGATTAGTTTGGGATTGATACAGGGCTATGGGGAGAGAGCAGGGCAGTGAGATTAGTTTGGGGATTGATGCAGGGTTATGGGGAGAGAGCGGGGCAGTGGGATTATTAGGGGATTGACACAGGGCTATGGGGAGAGAGCGGGGCAGTGGGATTAATTTGGGGATTGATAGAGGACATTGGGGAGAGAGCGGGCCAGCGGGATTAGTTTGTGGATTGATACAGGGCTATGGGGAGAGAGAGGGACAGTGGGATTAGTTTGGGATTGATACAGGGCTGTGGGGAGAGAGTGGGGCAGTGGGATTAGTTTGGGATTAATACAGGGCTATGGGGAGAGAGTGGGGCAGTGGGAGTAGTTTGGGATTAATACAAGGCTATGGTGAGAGAGCAGGGCTGTGGGATTAGTTTGGAATTAATACAGGGCTATGGGGAGAGAGTGGAGCATTGGTATTAGTTTGGGGATTGATACGAGGCTATGGCGAGAGAGCGGGGCAGTGGGATTAGTTTGGGATTTGTACAGGGCTATGGGGAGGGAGCGGGGCAGTGGGATTAGTAGGGGATTGACACAGGGCTATGGGGAGAGAGCGGGGCAGTGGGATTAGTTTGGGATTGATACAGGGCTCTGGGGAGAGAGTGGGCCAGTGGGATTTGTTTGGGATTCATACAGGGCTATGGGGAGAGAGCAGGGTGGTGGGATTAGTTTGGGTCTGATACATGGGCTATGGGGAGAGGGCAGGGCAGTGGGATTAGTTTGGGATTGATACAGAGCTATGAGGAGACAGCGGGGCAGTGGGATTGATACAGGGCTATGAGGAGAGAGCGTGGCAGTGGGATTAGTTGGGGATTGATACTGGGCTGTGGGGAGAGAGCGGGGCAGTAGGGTTAGTTGGGGATTGATACAGGGCTATGGGGAGAGAGCGGGGCATTGGTATTAGTTTGGGGATTGATACAAGGCTATGGCGAGAGAGCGGGGCACTGTGATGAGTTTGGGATTGATACAGGGCTATGGGGAGAGAGCAGGGCAGTGAGATTAGTTTGGGGATTGATGCAGGGTTATGGGGAGAGAGCGGGGCAGTGGGATTAGTAGGGGATTGACACAGGGCTATGGGGAGAGAGCGGGGCAGTGGGATTAATTTGGGGATTGATAGAGGACATTGGGGAGAGTGCGGGTCAGCGCGATTAGTTTGTGGATTGATACAGGGCTATAAGGAGAGAGTGGGCTGTGGGATTAGTATGGGGATTGATACAGGGCTATGGGGAGAGAGCGGGGCAGTGGGATTAATTTGGGAATTGACACAGGACTATCGGGAGAGAGCGGGGCAGTGGGATTAGTTTTGGGAATGATACAGGGCTATGGGGAGAGAGCGGGGCAGTGGGATGGGTTTGGGGATTGATACAGGGCTATGGGGAGAGAGGGGGGCAGTGGGATTAGTTTTAGGCTTGATACAGGGCTATGGGGAGAGAGCAGGGTGGTGGGATTAGTTTGGGGCTGATACATGGGCTATTGGGAGAGGGCATTGCAGTGGGATTAGTTTGGGATTGATACAGGGCTATGAGGAGACAGCGGGGCAGTGGGATTGATACAGGGCTATGAGGAGAGAGCGGGGCAGTGGGATTAGTTGGGGATTGATACTGGGCTATGGGGAGAGAGCGGGGCAGAAGGGTTAGTTGGGGATTGATACAGGGCTATGGGGAGTGAGCGGGGCTGTGGGATTAGTTTGGGATTGATACAGGCCTATGGGGAGAGATTGGGCTGTGGGATTAGTTTGGGGATTTATTCAGGGCTATGGGGAGAGAGTGGGCCAGTGGGATTAGTTTGGGATTCATACAGGGCTATGGGGAGAGAGCGGGCCAATGGGATTAGTTTGGGGATTGACACAGGGCTACGGGGAGAGAGTGTGCAGTGGGATTAGTTTGTCGATTGATACAGGGCTATTGGGAAAGTGCGGTGCAGTGGGATTTATTCCGGGATTGATACAGGGCTAGGGGGAGAGAGCTGGACAGTGGGATTTATTTCGGGATTGACACAAGGCTAGGGGGAGAGAGCGGGGCAGTGGGATTAGTTTGGGGATTGATACAGGGCAATGGGGAGAGAGTGGTTCAGTGGGATTAGTTTGGGATTGATACAGAGCTATGAGGAGAGAGTGGGCTGTGGAATTAGTTTTGGGATTGATACAGGCCTATGGGGAGAGAGCGGGGCAGTGGGATTAGTTTGGGATTGATACAGGGCTATGGGGCGAGAGCAGGGCAGTGGGATTAGTTTGGGGATTGATACAGGGCTCTGGGGAGAGAGTGGGCCAGTGGGATTCGTTTGGGATTCATACAGGGCTATGGGGAGAGAGTGAGGCAGTGGGATTAGTTTGGGATTGATACAGGGCTATGGGGCGAGAGCAGGGCAGTGGGATTAGTTTGGGGATTGATACAGGGCTCTGGGGAGAGAGTGGGCCAGTGGGATTCGTTTGGGATTCATACAGGGCTCTGGGGAGAGAGTGGGCCAGTGGGATTCGTTTGGTATTCATACAGGGCTATGGGGAGAGAGCGGGGCAGTGGGATTAGTTTGGGGATTGATACAGGGCTGTGGGGAGAGAGCAGGGCAGTGGGATTAGTTTGGGATTGATACAGGGCTATGGGGACAGAGCATGTCAGTGGGATTAGATTGGGATTGATACAGGGTTATGGGAGAGAGTGGGGCAGTGGGATTAGTTTGGGGATTGATACAGGGCTATGGCGAGAGAGTGGGGCAGTGGGATTAGTTTGGGGATTGGTACAGGGCTATGGGGAGAGACTGGGGCAGTGGGATTAGTTTGGGATTGATACAGGTCTATGGGGAGAGAGTGGGGCATTGGTATTAGTTTGGGGATTGATACAAGGCTATGGCGAGAGAGCGGGGCACTGCGATTAGTTTGGGATTGATACAGGGCTATGGGGAGAGAGCAGGGCAGTGAGATTAGTTTGGGGATTGATGCAGGGTTATGGGGATAGAGCGGGGCAGTGGGATTCGTAGGGGATTGACACAGGGCTATGGGGAGAGAGCGGGGCAGTGGGATTAATTTGGGGATTGATAGAGGACATTGGGGAGAGAGCGGGTCAGCGGGATTAGTTTGTGGATTGATACAGGGCTATGGGGAGAGAGAGGGACAGTGGGATTAGTTTGGGATTGATACAGGGCAGTGGGGAGAGAGTGGGGCAGTGGGATTAGTTTGGGATTAATACAGGGCTATGGGGAGAGAGTGGGGCAGTGGGAGTAGTTTGGGATTAATACAAGGCTATGGGGCGAGAGCAGAGCTGTGGGATTAGTTTGGGTATTGATAAAGGGCTATGGGGAGAGAGTGGAGCATTGGTATTAGTTTGGGGATTGATACAAGGCTATGGCGAGAGAGCGGGGCAGTGGGATTAGTTTGGGATTGGTACAGGGCTATGGGGAGAGAGCAGGGCAGTGGCATTAGTTTGGGGATTGATACAGGGCTCTGGGGAGAGAGTGGGCCAGTGGGATTCGTTTGGGATTCATACAGGGCTATGGGGAGAGAGGGGGGCAGTGGGATTAGATTTAGGATTGATACATGGGCTATGGGGAGAGGGCAGGGTAGCCCTGTGTCAATAACCAAACTAATCCCACTGGCTCGCTCTCTCCCCATAGCCCAGTATCAATCCCAAACTAATCCCACTGCCCCCCTCTGTCCCTATAGCCCTGTATCAATCCCAAACTAATCCCACAGCCCCACTCTCTCCCCATAGATCTGTTTCAATCCCAAACCATTCCCACTGCCCCAGTCTCTCCACGTAGCCCTGTACCAATCCCCAAACTAATCCCACTGCCCTGCTCTCTCCCCATAGCCCTGTACCAATCCCAAACTAATCCCTGATGCAGGGTTATGGGGAGAGAGCGGGGCAGTGGGATTAGTTTGGGGATTGGTACAGGGCTACGTGGAGAGACTGGGGCAGTGGGAATGGTTTGGGATTGAAACAGATCTATGGGGAGAGAGTGGGGCTGTGGGATTAGTTTGGGATTGATACAGGGCTATAGGGACAGAGGGGGCAGTGGGATTAGTTTGGGATTGATACAGGGCTATGAGGAGACAGCGGGGCAGTGGGATTGATACAGGGCTATGAGGAGAGAGCGGGGCAGTGGGATTAGTTGGGGATTGATACTGGGCTGTGGGGAGAGAGCGGGTCAGTAGGGTTAGTTGGGGATTGATACAGGGCTATGGTGAGAGAGTGGGGCATTGGTATTACTTTGGGGATTGTTACAAGGCTATGGCGAGAGAGCGGGGCACTGTGATTAGTTTTGGATTGATACAGATCAATGGGGAGAGAGTGTGGCAGTGGGATTAGTTTGGGATTGATACAGGGCTATGGGGAGAGAGGGGGGCAGTGGGAATAGTTTGGGATTGATACAGGGCTATGGGGAGAGAGCGAGCCAGTGGGATTAGTTTGGGGATTGTCACAGGGCTACGGGGAGAGAGTGGGGCAGTGGGATTAGTTTGGGATTGATACAGGGCTATGGGGAGAGAGCAGGGCAGTGGGATTAGTTTGGGTATTGATACAGGGCTATGGTGAGAGAGTGGGGCATTGGTATTACTTTGGGGATTGTTACAAGGCTATGGCGAGAGAGCGGGGCACTGTGATTAGTTTGGGATTGATACAGGGCTATGGGGAGAGAGCAGGGCAGTGAGATTAGTTTGGGGATTGATGCAGGGTTATGGGGAGAGAGCGGGGCAGTGGGATTAGTAGGGGATTGACACAGGGCTAACGGGAGTGAGCGGGGCAGTGGGATTAATTTGGGGATTGATAGAGGACATTGGGGAGAGAGCGGGTCTGCGGGATTAGTTTGTGGATTGATACAGGGCTATGGGGAGAGAGTGGGACAGTGGGATTAGTTTGGGATTGATACAGGGCTGTGGGGTGAGAGTGGGACAGTGGGATTAGTTTGGGATTAATACAGGGCTATGGGGAGAGAGTGGGGCAGTGGGATTAGTTTGGGATTGATACAGGGCAATGGGGATAGAGTGGGGCAGTGGGATTAGTTTGGGGATTGGTACAGGGCTACGTGGAGAGACTGGGGCAGTGGGAATGGTTTGGGATTGAAACAGATCTATGGGGAGAGAGTGGGGCTGTGGGATTAGTTTGGGATTGATACAGGGCTATAGGGACAGAGGGGGGCAGTGGGATTAGTTTGGGATTGATACTGGGCTATGGGGAGAGAGCGAGCCAGTGGGATTAGTTTGGTTATTGACACAGGGCTACAGGGAGAGAGTGGGGCAGTGGGAGTAGTTTGGGATTGATACAGGGCTATGGGGAGAGAGCAGGGCTGTGGGATTAGTTTGCGTATTGATACAGGGCTATGGGGAGAGAGTGGGGCATTGGTATTAGTTTGGGGATTGATACAAGGCTATGGCGAGAGAGCAGGGCAGTGGGATTAGTTTGGGATTGGTACAGGGCTATGGGGCGAGAGCAGGGCAGTGAGATTAGTTTGGGGATTGATGCAGGGCTATGGGGAGAGAGCGGGGCAGTGGGATAAGTAGGGGATTGACACAGGGCTATGGGGAAAGAGCAGGGCAGTGCGATTTGTTTGGGGATTAATACAGGGCTATGGGGAGAGAGTGGGACAGTGGGATTAGTTTGGGATTGATAGAGGGCTATGAGGAGAGAGTGGGGCAGTGGGATTAGTTTGGGATTCATACAGGGCTATGGGGAGAGAGTGAGGCAGTGGGATTAGTTTGGGATTGATACAGGGCTATGGGGAGAGAGCATGGCAGTGGGATTAGATTGGGATTGATACAGGGTTATGGGAGAGAGTGGGGCAGTGGGATTAGTTTGGGGATAGATACAGGGCTATGGGGATAGAGTGGGGCAGTGGGATTAGTTTGGGGATTGGTACAGGGCTACGTGGAGAGACTGGGGCAGTGGGATTAGTTTGGGATTGATACAGATCTATGGGGAGAGAGTGGGGCAGTGTGATTAGTTTGGGATTTATACAGGGCTATGGGGACAGAGGGGGACAGTGGGATTAGTTTGGGTATTGATAAAGGGCTATGGGGAGGGAGTGGAGCATTGCTATTAGTTTGGGGATTGATACAAGGCTATGGCGAGAGAGCGGGGCAGAGGGATTAGTTTGGGATTGGTACAGGGCTATGGGGAGAGAGCAGGGCAGTGAGATTAGTTTGGGGATTGATGCAGGGCTATGGGGAGAGAGCGGGGCAGTGGGATTAGTAGGGGATTGACACAGGGCTATGGGGAAAGAGCAGGGCAGTGGGATGAGTTTAGGGATTGATACAGGGCTATGGGGAGAGAGTGTGGCAGTGGGATGAGTTTAGGGATTGATACAGGGCTATGGGGAGAGAGTGGGCCAGTGGGATTCGTTTCGGATTCATACAGGGCTAAGAGGAGAGAGTGAGGCAGTGGGATTAGTTTGGGATTGATACAGGGCTATGGGGAGAGAGCATGTCAGTGGGATTAGATTGGGATTGATACAGGGTTATGGGAGAGAGTGGGGCAGTGGGATTAGTTTGGGGATTGATACAGGGCTATGGCGAGAGAGTGGGGCAGTGGGATTAGTTTGGGGATTGGTACAGATCAATGAGGAGAGAGTGCGGCAGTGGGATTAGTTTGGGATTGATACCGGGCTATGGGGAGAGAGGGGGGCAGTGGGAATAGTTTGGGATTGATACAGGGCTATGGGGAGAGAGCGAGCCAGTGGGATTAGTTTGGGGATTGTCACAGGGCTACGGGGAGAGAGTGGGGCAGTGGGATTAGTTTGGGATTGATACAGATCAATGAGGAGAGAGTGCGGCAGTGGGATTAGTTTGGGATTGATACCGGGCTATGGGGAGAGAGGGGGGCAGTGGGAATAGTTTGGGATTGATACAGGGCTATGGGGAGAGAGCGAGCCAGTGGGATTAGTTTGGGGATTGTCACAGGGCTACGGGGAGATAGTGGGGCAGTGGGATTAGTTTGGGAATGATACAGGGCTATGGGGAGAGAGCAGGGCAGTGGGATTAGTTTGGGTATTGATACAGGGCTATGGTGAGAGAGTGGGGCATTGGTATTACTTTGGGGATTGTTACAAGGCTATGGCGAGAGAGCGGGGCACTATGATTAGTTTGGGATTGATACAGGGCTATGGGGAGAGAGCAGGGCAGTGAGATTAGTTTGGGGATTGATGCAGGGTTATGGGGAGAGAGCGGGGCAGTGGGATTAGTAGGGGATTGACACAGGGCTATGGGGAGAGAGCGGGGCAGTGGGATTAATTTGGGGATTGATAGAGGACATTGGGGAGAGAGCGGGTCAGCGGGATTAGTTTGTGGATTGATACAGGGCTATGGGGAGAGAGAGGGACAGTGGGATTAGTTTGGGATTGATACAGGGCTGTGAGGAGAGAGTGGGACAGTGGGATTAGTTTGGGATTAATACAGGGTTATGGGGAGAGAGTGGGGCAGTGGGAGTAGTTTGGGATTAATACAAGGCTATGGGGAGAGAGCAGGGCTGTGGGAGTAGTTTGGGATTAATACAGGGCTATGGGGAGAGAGTGGAGCATTGGTATTAGTTTGGGGATTGATACAAGGCTATGGCGAGAGAGTGGGGCAGTGGGATTAGTTTGGGATTGGTACAGGGCTATGGGGAGAGAGCGGGGCAGTGGGATTAGTAGGGGATTGACACAGGGCTATGGGGAAAGAGCGGGGCAGTGGCATTAGTTTGGGGATTGATACAGGGCTCTGGGGAGAGAGTGGGCCAGTGGGATTCGTTTGGGATTCATACAGGGCTATGGGGAGAGAGGGGGTAGTGGGATTAGTTTTAGGATTGATACAGGGCTATGGGGAGAGAGCAGGGTGGTGGGATTAGTTTGGGTCTGATACATGGGCTATGGGGAGAGGGCAGGGCAGTGGGATTAGTTTGGGATTGATACAGGGCTATGAGGAGACAGCGGGGCAGTGGGATTGATACAGGGCTATGAGGAGAGAGCGTGGCAGTGGGATTAGTTGGGGATTGATACTGGGCTGTGGGGAGAGAGCGGGGCAGTAGGGTTAGTTGGGGATTGATACAGTGCAATGGGGAGAGAGCGGGGCATTGGTATTAGTTTGGGGATTGATGCAAGGCTATGGCGAGAGAGCGGGGCACTGTGATTAGTTTGGGATTGATACAGGGCTATGGGGAGAGAGCAGGGCAGTGAGATTAGTTTGGGGATTGATGCAGGGTTATGGGGAGAGAGCGGGGCAGTGGGAATAGTAGGGGATTGACACAGGGCTATGGGGAGAGAGCGTGGCAGTGGGATTAATTTGGGGTTTGATAGACGACATTGGGGAGAGTGCGGGTCAGCGCGATTAGTTTGTGGATTGATACAGGGCTATAAGGAGAGAGTGGGCTGTGGGATTAGTATGGGGATTGATACAGGGATATCGGGAGAGAGCGGGGCAGTGGGATTCGTTTTGGGAATGATACAGGGCTATGGGGAGAGAGCGGGGCAGTGGGATGAGTTTGGGGATTGATACAGGGCTATGGGGAGAGAGCGGGGCTGTGGGATTAGTTTGGGATTGATACAGGGCTATGGGGAGAGATTGGGCTGTGGGATTAGTTTGGGGATTGATACAGGGCTATGGGGAGAGTTTGGGCTGTGGGATTAGTTTGGGGATTGATGCAGGGCTCTGGGGAGAGAGCGGGCCAGTGGGATTAGTTTGGGGATTGACACAGGGCTACGTGGAGATTGTGAGGCAGTGGGAGTTGTTTTGGATGGATTCAGGGCGATGGGGAGAGAGTGGGCAGTGGGATTAGTTTGTCGATTGATACAGGTCTATTGGGAAAGTGCGGTGCAGTGGGATTTATTTCGGGATTGATACAGAGCTAGGGGGAGAGATCTGGACAGTGGGATTTATTTCGGGATTGATACAAGGCTAGGGGGAGAGAGCGGGGCAGTGGGATTAGTTTGGGGATTGATACAGGGCAATGGGGAGAGAGTGGTTCAGTGGGATTAGTTTGGGATTGATACAGAGCTATGAGGAGAGAGTGGGCTGTGGAATTAGTTTTGGGATTGATACAGGCCTCTGGGGAGAGAGCGAGGCAGTGGGATTAGTTTGGGATTGATATAGGGCTATGGGGCGAGAGCAGGGTAGTGGGATTAGTTTGGGGTTGATACAGGGCTATGGGGAGAGAGGGGGGCAGTGGAATTAGTTTGGGGATTGATACAGGGCTATGGGGAGAGAGCAGGGCAGTGGGATTAGTTTGGGTCTGATACACGGGCTATGGGGAGAGAGCAGGGCAGTGGGATTAGTTTGGGGATTGATAAAGGGTTATGGGGAGAGAGTGGTGCAGTGGGATTAGTTTGGGGATTGACACAGGGTTATGGGGAGAGAGCGGGGCAGTGGGATTAGTTTGGGATTGATACACGGCTATGTGGAGAGAGCGCGGCAGTGGGATTAGTTTGGGGATTGATACAGGGCTATGGGGCGAGAGCAGGCCAGTGGGATTAGTTTGGGGATTGACACAGGGCTATGGGGAGGGAGCAGGCCAGTGGGATTAGTTTGGGGATTGACACAGGGCTGTGGGGTGAGAGCGGTGCAGTGGGATTAGTTTGGGGATTGGTACAGGGCTATGGGGAGAGAACGAGCCAGTGGGATTAGTTTGGGGATGACACAGGGCTACGGGGAGAGAGTGGGGCAGTGGGATAAGTTTGGGGATTGGTACAGGGCTATGGGGATAGAGTGGGGCAGTGGGATAAGTTTGGGGATTGGTACAGGGCTACGTGGAGAGACTGGGGCAGTGGGATTAGTTTGGGATTAATACAGATCTATGGGGAGAGAGTGGGGCAGTGGGATTAGTTTGGGATTGATACAGGGCTATGGGGAGAGATCATGGCAGTAGGATTAGTTTGGGATTGATACAGGGTTATGGGGAGAGTGTGGGGCAGTGGGATTAGTTTGGGATTGATACAGGGCTATGGGGAGAGAGCAGGCCAGTGGGATTAGTTTGGGGATTGACACAGGGTAATTGGGTGAGAGCGGTGCAGTGGGATTAGTTTGGGAATGATACAGGGGTATGGGGAGAGAGTGGGGCAGTGGGATTAGTTTGGGACTGATACAGGTCAATGGGGAGAGAGTGGGCTGTGGGATTAGTTTGGGATTGATACAGGGCTATGGGGAGAGAGTGGGGCAGTGGGATTAGTTTGGGATTGATACAGGGCTATGGGGAGAGTGAGGCAGTGGGATTAGGTTCGTATTGATACAGGGCTATGAGGATGGGCGGGTCAGACGGGTTAGTTTGGGATTGATACAGGGCTATGGGGAGAGAGTGGGGCAGTGAGATTAGTTTGGGGATTGATACAGGGCTATGGGGAGAGCGGGCAATGGGATTAGTTTCGGGATTGACACAGGACTATGGGGAGAGAGTGGGAAAGTGGGATTAGTTTGGGATTGATACAGTGCTAGGGGGAGACAGCGAGGCAGTGGGATTAGTTTGGGATTGATACAGGGCAATGGGAGAGAGCGGGGCAGTGGGATTAGTTTGGGTTGATACAGGGCTGTGGGGAGAGAGTGGGTCAGTGGGATTAGTTTGGATTGATACAGGGCGATGGGGAGAGTGAGGCAGTGGGATTAGTTTCGGATTGATACAGGGCTATGGGGAGAGTGAGGCAGTGGGATTAGTTTCGGATTGATACAGGGCTATGGGAGAGAGTGGGCAGTGGGATTAGTTTGCGGATTGATACAGAGCTATGGGGAGAGAGCATGGCAGTGGGATTAGATTGGTATTGATACAGGGTTATGGGAGAGAGTGGGACAGTGGGATTAGTTTGGGGATTGATACAGGGTTATGGGGATAGAGTGGGGCAGTGGGATAAGTTTGGGGATTGGTACAGGTCTACGTGGAGAGACTGGGGCAGTGGGATTAGTTTGGGATTAATACAGATCTATGGGGAGAGAGTGGGGCAGTGGGATTAGTTTGGGATTGATACAGGGCTATGGGGACAGAGGGGGGCAGTGAGATTAGTTTGGGATTGATACAGGGCTATGGGGAGAGAGCAAGCCAGTGGGATTAGTTTCGGGATTGACACAGGGCTACGGGGAGAGAGTGGGGCAGTGGGAGTAGTTTGGGATTGATACAGGGCTATGGGGAGAGAGCAGGGCTGTGGGTTTAGTTTGGGTATTGATACAGGGCTATGGGGAGAGGGCGGGGCAGTGGGATTAGTAGGGGATTGACACAGGGCTATGGGGAAAGAGCAGGGCAGTGGGATTAGTTTGGGGATTGATACAGGGCTCTGGGGAGAGAGTGGGACAGTGGGATTAGTTTGGGATTGATAGAGGGCTATGGGGAGAGAGTGGGGCAGTGGGATTATTTTGGGATTCATACAGGGCTATGGGGAGAGAGTGAGGCAGTGGGATTAGTTTGGGATTGATACAGGGCTATGGGGAGAGAGCATGGCAGTGGGATTAGATTGGGATTGATACAGGGTTATGGGAGAGAGTGGGGCAGTGGGATTAGTTTGGGGATTGATACAGGGCTATGGAGTTAGAGTGGGGCAGTGGGATTAATTTGGGGATTGGTACAGGGCTACGAGGAGAGACTGGGGCAGTGGGATTAGTTTGGGATTGATACAGATTATGGGGAGAGAGTGGGGCAGTGGGATTAGTTTGGGATTGATACAGGGCTATGGGGACAGAGGGGGGCATTGGGATTAGTTTGGGATTGATACAGGGCTATGGGGAGAGAGACAGCCAGTGGGATTAGTTTGGGGATTGACACAGGGCTACGGGGAGAGAGTGGGGCAGTTGGAGTAGTTTGGGATTTATACAGGGCTATGGGGAGAGAGCAGGACTGTGGGATTAGTTTGGGTATTGATAAAGGGCTATGGGGAGAGAGTGGAGCATTGGTATTAGTTTGGGGATTGAGACAAGGCTATGGCGAGAGAGCGGGGCAGTGGATTAGTTTGGGATTGGTACAGGGCTATGGGGAGAGAGCAGGGCAGTGAGATTAGTTTGGGGATTGATGCAGGGCTATGGGGAGAGAGCGGGGCAGTGGGATTAGTAGGGGATTGACACAGGGCTATGGGGAAAGAGCAGGGCAGTGGGATTAGTTTGGGGACTGATACAGGGCTCTGGGGAGAGAGTGGGCCAGTGGGATTAGTTTGGGATTGATAGAGGGCTATGGGGAGAGAGTGGGGCAGTGGGATTAGTTTGGGATTCATACAGGGCTATGGGGAGAGAGTGAGGCAGTGGGATTAGTTTGGGATTGATACAGGGCTATGGGGAGAGAGCATGGCAGTGGGATTAGATTGGGATTGATAAAGGGTTATGGGAGAGAGTGGGGCAGTGGGATTACTTTGGGGATTGATACAGGGCAATGGCGAGAGACTGGGGCAGTGGGATTAGTTCGGGATTGATACAGATCTATGGGGAGAGAGTGCGGCAGTGGGATTAATTTGGGATTGATACAGGGCTATGGGGAGAGAGGGGGGCAGTGGGATTAGTTTGGGTATTGATACAGGGCTGTGGGGAGAGAGTGGGGCATTGGTATTAGTTTGGGGATTGATACAAGGCTATGGCGAGAGAGCGGGGCACTGTGATTAGTTTGGGATTTATACAGGGCTATGGGGAGAGAGCAGGGCAGTGAGATTAGTTTGGGGATTGATGCAGGGTTATGGGGAGAGAGCGGGGCAGTGGGATTAGTAGGGGATTGACACAGGGCTATGGGGCGAGAGCGGGGCAGTGGGATTAATTTGGGGATTGATAGAGGACAGTGGGGAGAGAGCGGGTCAGCGGGATTTGTTTGTGGATTGATACTGGTCTATGGGAAGGAGTGGGACAGTGGGATTAGTTTGGGATTGATACAGGGCTGTGGGGAGAGAATGGGGCAGTGGGATTAGTTTGGAATTGATACAGGGCTATGAGGAGAGAGTGAGGCAGTGGGATTAGTTTGGGATTGATACAGGGCTATAAGGAGAGTGTGGGCTGTTGGATTAGTATGGGGATTGATACAGGGCTATGGGGAGAGAGCGGAGCAGTGGGATTCATTTGGGAATTGATACAGCACTATCGGGAGAGAGCGGGGCAGTGGGATTAGTTTTGGGAATGACACAGGGCTATGGGGAGAGAGCGGTGCAGTGGATTAGTTTGGGGATTGATACAGGGCTATGGGGAGAGAGCAAGGTAGTGGGATTAGTTTGGGGATTGACACAGGGCTATAAGGAGAGAGTGGGCTGTGGGATTAGTATGGGGATTGATACAGGGCTATTTGGAGAGAGCGGGGCAGTGGGATTCATTTGGGAATTGATACAGCACTATCGGGAGAGAGCGGGGCAGTGGGATTAGTTTTGGGAATGATACAGGGCTATGGGGAGAGAGCGGGGCAGTGGGATTAGTTTGGGTCTGATACATGGGCTATGGGGAGAGGGCAGGGCAGTGGTATTAGTTTGGGATTGATACAGGGCTATGAGGAGACAGCGGGGCAGTGGGATTGATACAGGGCTATGAGGAGAGAGCGGGGCAGTGGGATTAGTTGGGGATTGATACTGGGCTGTGAGGAGAGAGCGGGGCAGTACGGTTAGTTGGGGATTGATACAGGGCTATGGGGAGAGAGCGGGGCAGTGGGATTAGTTTGGGATTGATACAGGGCTATGAGGAGACAGCGGGGCAGTGGGATTGATACAGGGCTATGAGGAGAGAGCGGGGCAGTGGGATTAGTTGGGGATTGATACTGGGCTGTGAGGAGAGAGCGGGGCAGTACGGTTAGTTGGGGATTGATACAGGGCTATGAGGAGAGAGCGGGGCAGTGGGATTAGTTGGGGATTGATACTGGGCTGTGAGGAGAGAGCGGGGCAGTACGGTTAGTTGGGGATTGATACAGGGCTATGGGGAGAGCGGGGCAGTGGGATTAGTTTCGGGATTGATACAGGGCTATGGGGAAAGAGTGGGACAGTGGGGTTAGTTTGGGACTGATACAGTGCTAGGGGGAGACAGCGAGGCAGTGGGATTAGTTTGGGATTGATACAGGGCTATGGGGAAAGAGTGGGCAGTGGGATTAGTTTGGGATTGATACAGTGCGAGGGGGAGACAGCAATGGCAGTGGGATTAGTTTGCGATTGATACAGGGCTATGGGAGAGAGCGGGGCAGTGGGATTAGTTTGGGATTGATACAGAGCTGTGGGGAGAGAGTGGGGCAGTGCGATTAGTTTTGGCTTGATACAGGGCTATGGGGAGAGGGCGGGGCAGTGGGATTAGTTTCGGATTGATACAGGGCTAGGGGAGAGAGTGGGCAGTGGGATTAGTGTGGGGATTGATACAGAGCTATGGGGAGAGAGTGGGGCAGTCGGAGTAGTTTGGGATTAATACAGGGCTATGGGGAGAGAGCAGGGCTGTGGGATTAGTTTGGGTATTGATAAAGGGCTATGGGGAGAGAGTGGAGCATTGGTATTAGTTTGGGGATTGACACAGGGCTAGGGGCAAAGAGCAGGGCAGTGGGGTTAGTTTGGGGATTGATACAGGGCTCTGGGGAGAGAGTGGGCCAGTGGGATTAGTTTGGGATTGATAGAGGGCTATGGGGAGAGAGTGGGGCAGTGGGATTAGTTTGGGATTCATACAGGGCTATGGGGAGAGAGTGAGGCAGTGGGATTAGTTTGGGATTGATACAGGGCTATGGGGAGAGAGTGAGGCAGTGGGATTAGTTTGGGATTGATACAGGGCTATGGGTACAGAGCATGGCAGTGGGATTAGATTGGGATTGATACAGGGTTATGGGAGAGAGTGGGGCAGTGGTATTAGTTTGGGATTGATACAGATCGTTGGGGAGAGAGTGCGGCAGTGGGATTAGTTTGGGATTGATACAGGGCTATGGGGCGAGAGGGGGGCAGTGGGATTAGTTTGGGATTGATACAGGGCTATGGGGAGAGAGCGAGCCAGTGGGATTAGTTTGGGGATTGTCACAGGGCTACGGGGAGAGAGTGGGGCAGTGGGATAAGTTTGGGATTGATACAGGGCTTTGGGGAGAGAGCAGGGCAGTGGGATTAGTTTGGGTATTGATACAGGGCTATGGGGAGAGAGCGGGGCACTGTGATTAGTTTGGGATTGATACAGGGCTATGGGGAGAGAGCACGGCAGTGAAATTAGTTTGGGGATTGATGCAGGGTTATGGGGAGAGAGCGGGGCAGTGGGATTAGTAGGGGATTGTCACAGGGCTTTGGGGAGAGAGCGGGGCAGTGGGATTAATTTGGGGATTGATAGAGGACATTGGGGAGAGAGCGGGTCAGCGGGATTAGTTTGTGGATTGATACAGGGCTATGGGGAGAGAGTGGGACAGTGGGATTAGTTTGGTATTGATACAGGGCTCTGGGGAGAGGGTGGGACAGTGGGATTAGTTTGGCATTAATACAGGGCTATGGGGAGAGAGTGGGGCAGTGGGATTAGTTTGGGATTGATACAGGGCTATGAGGAGAGAGTGAGGCAGTGGGATTAGTTTGGGATTGATACAGGGCTATAAGGAGAGAGTGGGCTGTGGTATTAGTATGGGGATTGATACAGGGCTATCGGGAGAGAGCAGGGCAGTGGGATTAGTTTTGGGATTGATACAGGGCTATGGGGAGAGAGGGGGGCAGTGGGATTAGTTTTGGGATTGATACAGGGCTATGGGGAGAGAGCGGGGCAGTGGGATTAGTTTGGGATTGATACAGAGCTATGGGGAGAGATTGGGCTGTGGGATTAGTTTGGGGATTGATGCAGGGCTTTGGGGAGAGAGCGGGCCAGTGGCATTAGTTTGGGGATTGACACAGGGCTACGTGGAGATTGTGAGGCAGTGGGAGTAGTTTGGGATTGATTCAGGGCTATGGGGAGAGAGTGGGCAGTGGGATTAGTTTGTCGATTGATACAGGGCTAGGGGGAGAGAGCTGGGCAGTGGGATTTATTTCGGGATTGATACAAGGCTAGGGGGAGAGAGCGGGGCAGTGGGAATAGTTTAGGGATTGATACAGGGCTATGGGGAGTGAGCAGGGCAGTGGGATTAGTTTGTTGATTGATACAGGGCTATGGGGAGAGAGTGGTTCAGTGGGATTAGTTTGGGGATTGATACAGGGCAATGGGGAGAGAGTGGTTCAGTGGGATTAGTTTGGGATTGATACAGGGCTATGGGGATAGAGCAGGCCAGTGGGATTAGTTTGGGGATTGACACAGGGTAATGGGGTGAGAGCGGTGCAGTGGGATTAGTTTGGGAATGATACAGGGGTATGGGGAGAGAGTGGGGCAGTGGGATTAGTTTGGGACTGATACAGGTCAATGGGGAGAGAGTGGGCTGTGGGATTAGTTTGGGATTGATACAGGGCTATGGGGAGAGTGTGGCAGTGGGATTAGATTTGTATTGATACAGGGCTATGAGGATGGGCGGGTGAGACGGGTTAGTTTAGGATTGATACAGGGCTATGGGGAGAGCGGGCAGTGGGATTAGTTTCGGGCTTGATACAGGGCTGTGGGGAGAGAGTGGGAAAGTGGGATTAGTTTGGGATTGATACAGTGCTAGGGGGAGACAGCGAGGCAGTGGGATTAGTTTGGGATTGATACAGGGCTATGGGAGAGAGCGGGGCAGTGGGATTAGTTTGGGTTGATACAGGGCTGTGGGGAGAGAGTGGGTCAGTGGGATTAGTTTGGATTGATACAGGGCTATGGGGAAAGAGCGGGGCAGTGGGATTAGTTTGGGATTGATACAGGGCTATGGGGAGAGATTGGGCTGTGGGATTAGTTTTGGGATTGATACAGGGCTATGGGGAGTGTGTGGCAGTGGGAATAGATTCGTATTGATACAGGGCTATGAGGATGGGCGTGTCAGACGGGTTAGTTTGGGATTGATACAGGGCTATGGGGAGAGCGGGGCAGTGGGATTAGTTTGGGATTGATACAGTGCTCGGGGGAGACAGCGAGGCAGTGGGATTAGTTTGGGATTGATACAGGGCTATGGGGAAAGAGTGGGCAGTGGGATTAGTTTGGGGATTGACACAGGGCTACGTGGAGATTGTGAGGCAGTGGGAGTAGTTTGGGATTGATTCAGGGCTATGGGGAGAGAGTGGGCAGTGGGATTAGATTGTCGATTGATACAGGGCTATTGGGAGAGAGCGGGGCAGTGGGATTTATTTCGGGATTGATACATGGCTAGGGGGAGAGAGCGGGGCAGTGGGATTAATTTGGGAATTGATACAGGACTTTGGGGAGAGAGCGGGGCTGTGGGATTAGATTTGGGAATGATACAGGGCTATGAGGATAGAGCGAGGCAATGGGATTAGTTTGGGATTGATACAGGGCTATGGGGCGAGAGCAGGTTAGTGGGATTAGTTTGGGGATTGATACAGGGCTATGGGGAGAGAGTGGGGCAGTGGAATTAGTTTGGGGATTGATACAGGGCTATGGGGAGAGAGCAGGGCAGTGGGATTAGTTTGGGTCTGATACACGGGCTATGGGGAGAGAGCAGGGCAGTGGGATTAGTTTGGGAATTGATACAGGTCTCTGGGGAGAGAGTGGGCCAGTGGGATTAGTTTGGGATTCATACAGAGCAATGGGGAGAGATCATGGCAGTAGGATTAGTTTGGGATTGATACAGGGTTATTGGGAGAGTGTGGCGCAGAGGGATTAGTTTGGGATTGATACAGGGCTATGGGGAGAGAGCAGGCCAGTGGGATTAGTTTGGGGATTGACACAGGGTTATGGGGAGAGAGCAGGCCAGTGGGATTAGTTTGGGGATTGACACAGGGCTGTGGGGTGAGAGCGGTGCAGTGGGATTAGTTTGGGAATGATACAGGGGTATGGGGAGAGAGTGGGGCAGTGGGATTAGTTTGGGACTGATACAGGGCAATGGGGAGAGAATGGGCTGTGGGATTAGTTTTGGGATTGATACAGGGCTATGGGGAGAGAGTGGGACAGTGGGGTTAGTTTGGGATTGATACAGTGCTAGGGGGAGACAGCGAGGCAGTGGGATTAGTTTGGGATTGATACAGGGCTATGGGGAAAGAGTGCGCAGTGGGATTAGTTTGGGATTGATACAGTGCTAGGGGGAGACAGCGAGGCAGTGGGATTAGTTTGGGATTGATACAGGGCTATGGGAGAGAGCGGGGCAGTGGGATTAGTTTGGGATTGATACAGGGCTGTGGGGAGAGAGCGGGGCAGTGGGATTAGTTTGGGATTGATACAGGGCTATGGGAGAGAGTGGGTCAGTGGGAGTAGTTTGGATTGATACAGGACTATGGGAGAGAGCGGGGCAGTGGGATTAGTTTGGGATTGATACAGAGCTGTGGGGAGAGAGTGGGGCAGTGCGATTAGTTTTGGCTTGATACAGGGCTATGGGGAGAGGGCGGGGCAGTGGGACTAGTTTTGGATTGATACAAGGCTAGGGGAGAGAGTGGGCAGTGGGATTAGTGTGGGGATTGATACAGAGCTATGGGGAGAGAGTGGGGCAGTGGGAGTAGTTTGGGATTAATACAGGGCTCTGGGGAGAGAGCAGGCCAGTGGGATTAGTTTGGGGATTGACACAGGGTAATGGGGTGAGAGCGGTGCAGTGGGATTAGTTTGGGAATGATACAGGGGTATGGGGAGAGAGTGGGGCAGTGGGATTAGTTTGGGACTGATACAGGTCAATGGGGAGAGAGTGGGGCTGTGGGATTCGTTTGGGATTGATACAGGGCTATGGGGAGAGCGGGCAGTGGGATTAGTTTCGGGATTGACACAGGACTATGGGGAGAGAGTGGGAAAGTGGGATTAGTTTGGGATTGATACAGTGCTAGGGGGAGACAGCGAGGCAGTTGGATTAGTTTGGGATTGATACAGGGCTATGGGAGAGAGCGGGGCAGTGGGATTAGTTTGGGTTGATACAGGGCTGTAGGGAGAGAGTGGGTCAGTGGGATTAGTTTGGGATTGATACAGTGCTAGGGGGAGACAGCGAGGCAGTGGGATTAGTTTGGGATTGATACAGGGCTATGGGAGAGAGCGGGGCAGTGGGATTAGTTTGGGATTGATACAGGGCTCTGGGGAGAGAGCGGGGCAGTGGGATTAGTTTGGGATTGATACAGGGCTATGGGAGAGAGCGGGGCAGTGGGATTAGTTTGGGATTGATACAGGGCTATGGGGAGAGAGCGGGGCAGTGGGATTAGTTTGGGATTGATACAGGGCTATGGGGAGAGAGTGGGGCAGTGGGATTAGTTTCGGGATTGACACAGGACTATGGGGAGAGAGTGGGAAAGTGGGATTAGTTTGGGATTGATACAGTGCTAGGGGGAGACAGCGAGGCAGTGGGATTAGTTTGGGATTGATACAGGGCTATGGGGAGAGAGTGGGGCAGTGGGATTAGTTTGGGGATTGATACAGGGCTTTGGGGAGTGAGCGGGGCAGTGGGATTAGTTTCGGATTGATACAGGGCTATGGGGAGAGAGCGGGGCAGTGAGATTAGTTTGGGATTGATACAGGGCTATGGGGAGAGAGCGGGGCAGTGGGGTTAGTTTGGGATTGATACAGGGCTATGGGAAGAGAGCGGGGCAGTGGGATTAGTTTGGGATTGATACAGGGCTATGGGGAGAGAGCGGCGCAGTGGGATTAGTTTGGGATTGATACAGGGCTATGGGGAGAGAGCGGGGCAGTGGGATTAGATTTGTATTGATACAGGGCTATGAGGATGGGCGGGTGAGACGGGTTAGTTTAGGATTGATACAGGGCTATGGGGAGAGCGGGCAGTGGGATTAGTTTCGGGCTTGATACAGGGCTGTGGGGAGAGAGTGGGAAAGTGGGATTAGTTTGGGATTGATACAGTGCTAGGGGGAGACAGCGAGGCAGTGGGATTAGTTTGGGATTGATACAGGGCTATGGGAGAGAGCGGGGCAGTGGGATTAGTTTGGGTTGATACAGGGCTGTGGGGAGAGAGTGGGTCAGTGGGATTAGTTTGGATTGATACAGGGCTATGGGGAAAGAGCGGGGCAGTGGGATTAGTTTGGGGTTGATACAGGGCTATGGGGAGAGATTGGGCTGTGGGATTAGTTTTGGGATTGATACAGGGCTATGGGGAGTGTGTGGCAGTGGGAATAGATTCGTATTGATACAGGGCTATGAGGATGGGCGTGTCAGACGGGTTAGTTTGGGATTGATACAGGGCTATGGGGAGAGCGGGGCAGTGGGATTAGTTTGGGATTGATACAGTGCTCGGGGGAGACAGCGAGGCAGTGGGATTAGTTTGGGATTGATACAGGGCTATGGGGAAAGAGTGGGCAGTGGGATTAGTTTGGGGATTGACACAGGGCTACGTGGAGATTGTGAGGCAGTGGGAGTAGTTTGGGATTGATTCAGGGCTATGGGGAGAGAGTGGGCAGTGGGATTAGATTGTCGATTGATACAGGGCTATTGGGAGAGAGCGGGGCAGTGGGATTTATTTCGGGATTGATACATGGCTAGGGGGAGAGAGCGGGGCAGTGGGATTAATTTGGGAATTGATACAGGACTTTGGGGAGAGAGCGGGGCTGTGGGATTAGATTTGGGAATGATACAGGGCTATGAGGATAGAGCGAGGCAATGGGATTAGTTTGGGATTGATACAGGGCTATGGGGCGAGAGCAGGTTAGTGGGATTAGTTTGGGGATTGATACAGGGCTATGGGGAGAGAGTGGGGCAGTGGAATTAGTTTGGGGATTGATACAGGGCTATGGGGAGAGAGCAGGGCAGTGGGATTAGTTTGGGTCTGATACACGGGCTATGGGGAGAGAGCAGGGCAGTGGGATTAGTTTGGGAATTGATACAGGTCTCTGGGGAGAGAGTGGGCCAGTGGGATTAGTTTGGGATTCATACAGAGCAATGGGGAGAGATCATGGCAGTAGGATTAGTTTGGGATTGATACAGGGTTATTGGGAGAGTGTGGCGCAGTGGGATTAGTTTGGGATTGATACAGGGCTATGGGGAGAGAGCAGGCCAGTGGGATTAGTTTGGGGATTGACACAGGGTTATGGGGAGAGAGCAGGCCAGTGGGATTAGTTTGGGGATTGACACAGGGCTGTGGGGTGAGAGCGGTGCAGTGGGATTAGTTTGGGAATGATACAGGGGTATGGGGAGAGAGTGGGGCAGTGGGATTAGTTTGGGACTGATACAGGGCAATGGGGAGAGAATGGGCTGTGGGATTAGTTTTGGGATTGATACAGGGCTATGGGGAGAGCGTGGGACAGTGGGGTTAGTTTGGGATTGATACAGTGCTAGGGGGAGACAGCGAGGCAGTGGGATTAGTTTGGGATTGATACAGGGCTATGGGGAAAGAGTGCGCAGTGGGATTAGTTTGGGATTGATACAGTGTTAGGGGGAGACAGCGAGGCAGTGGGATTAGTTTGGGATTGATACAGGGCTATGGGAGAGAGCGGGGCAGTGGGATTAGTTTGGGATTGATACAGGGCTGTGGGGAGAGAGCGGGGCAGTGGGATTAGTTTGGGATTGATACAGGGCTATGGGAGAGAGTGGGTCAGTGGGAGTAGTTTGGATTGATACAGGACTATGGGAGAGAGCGGGGCAGTGGGATTAGTTTGGGATTGATACAGAGCTGTGGGGAGAGAGTGGGGCAGTGCGATTAGTTTTGGCTTGATACAGGGCTATGGGGAGAGGGCGGGGCAGTGGGACTAGTTTTGGATTGATACAAGGCTAGGGGAGAGAGTGGGCAGTGGGATTAGTGTGGGGATTGATACAGAGCTATGGGGAGAGAGTGGGGCAGTGGGAGTAGTTTGGGATTAATACAGGGCTCTGGGGAGAGAGCAGGCCAGTGGGATTAGTTTGGGGATTGACACAGGGTAATGGGGTGAGAGCGGTGCAGTGGGATTAGTTTGGGAATGATACAGGGGTATGGGGAGAGAGTGGGGCAGTGGGATTAGTTTGGGACTGATACAGGTCAATGGGGAGAGAGTGGGGCTGTGGGATTCGTTTGGGATTGATACAGGGCTATGGGGAGAGCGGGCAGTGGGATTAGTTTCGGGATTGACACAGGACTATGGGGAGAGAGTGGGAAAGTGGGATTAGTTTGGGATTGATACAGTGCTAGGGGGAGACAGCGAGGCAGTTGGATTAGTTTGGGATTGATACAGGGCTATGGGAGAGAGCGGGGCAGTGGGATTAGTTTGGGTTGATACAGGGCTGTAGGGAGAGAGTGGGTCAGTGGGATTAGTTTGGGATTGATACAGTGCTAGGGGGAGACAGCGAGGCAGTGGGATTAGTTTGGGATTGATACAGGGCTATGGGAGAGAGCGGGGCAGTGGGATTAGTTTGGGATTGATACAGGGCTATGGGGAGAGAGCGGGGCAGTGGGATTAGTTTGGGATTGATACAGGGCTATGGGAGAGAGCGGGGCAGTGGGATTAGTTTGGGATTGATACAGGGCTATGGGGAGAGAGCGGGGCAGTGGGATTAGTTTGGGATTGATACAGGGCTATGGGGAGAGAGTGGGGCAGTGGGATTAGTTTCGGGATTGACACAGGACTATGGGGAGAGAGTGGGAAAGTGGGATTAGTTTGGGATTGATACAGTGCTAGGGGAAGACAGCGAGGCAGTGGGATTAGTTTGGGATTGATACAGGGCTATGGGGAGAGAGTGGGGCAGTGGGATTAGTTTGGGGATTGATACAGGGCTATGGGGAGTGAGCGGGGCAGTGGGATTAGTTTCGGATTGATACAGGGCTATGGGGAGAGAGCGGGGCAGTGAGATTAGTTTGGGATTGATACAGGGCTATGGGGAGAGAGCGGGGCAGTGGGGTTAGTTTGGGATTGATACAGGGCTATGGGAAGAGAGCGGGGCAGTGGGATTAGTTTGGGATTGATACAGGGCTATGGGGAGAGAGCGGCGCAGTGGGATTAGTTTGGGATTGATACAGGGCTATGGGGAGAGAGCGGGGCAGTGGGATTAGTTTGGGATTGATACAGGGCTATGGGGAGAGAGTGTGGCAGTGGGATTAGTTTGGGGATTGATACAGGGCTATGGGGAGAGAGCGGGGCAGTGGGGTTAGTTTGGGATTGATACAGGGCTATGGGGAGAGAGTGTGGCAGTGGGATTAGTTTGGGGATTGATACAGGGCTATGGGAAGAGAGCGGGGCAGTGGGATTAGTTTGGGATTGATACAGGGCTATGGGGAGAGAGCGGCGCAGTGGGATTAGTTTGGGGATTGATACAGGGCTATGGGGAGAGAGCGGGGCAGTGGGATTAGTTTGGGGATTGATACAGGGCTATGGGGTAAGAGCGGGGCAGTGGGATTAGTTTGGGATTGATACAGGGCTATGGGGAGAGAGCGGCGCAGTGAGATTAGTTTGGGGATTGACACAGGGCTATGGGGAGAGAGCGGGGCAGTGGGATTAGTTTGGGGATTGATACAGGGCTGTGGGAAGAGAGTGGGGCAGTGGGATTAGTGTGGGGATTGATACAGGGCTATGGGGAGAGAGTGTGGCAGTGGGATTAGTTTGGGGATTGATATAGGGCTATGGGAAGAGAGCGGGGCAGTGGGATTAGTTTGGGATTGATACAGGGCTATGGGGATAGAGCGGGCCAGTGGGAATAGTTTGGATTGATACAGGGCTATGGGGAGAGAGTGGGGCAGTGGGATTAGTTTGGGATTGATACAGGGCTATGGGGAGAGAGTGGGGCAGTGGGATTAGTTTGGGATTGATACAGGGCTATGGGGAGAGAGTGGGCAGTGGGATTAGTGTGGGGATTGATACAGAGCTATGGGGAGAGAGCGGGGCAGTGGGATTAGTTTGGGGATTGACACAGGGCTATGGGGAGAGAGCGGGGCAGTGGGATTAGTTTGGGATTGATACAGGGCTATGGGGAGAGAATGGGGCAGTGGGATTAGTTTGGGATTGATACAGGGCTGTGGGGAGAGAGCGGGACAGTGGGATTAGTTTGGGAATGATACAGTGGTATGGGGAGAGAGCAGGGCAGTGGGATTAGTTTGGGAATTGATACAGGTCTCTGGGGAGAGAGTGGGCCAGTGGGATTAGTTTGGGATTCATACAGAGCAATGGGGAGAGATCATGGCAGTAGGATTAGTGTGGGATTGATACAGGGTTATTGGGAGAGTGTGGGGCAGTGGGATTAGTTTGGGATTGATACAGGGCTATGGGGAGAGAGCAGGCCAGTGGGATTAGTTTGGGGATTGACACAGGGTTATGGGGAGAGAGCAGGCCAGTGGGATTAGTTTGGGGATTGACACAGGGCTGTGGGGTGAGAGCGCTGCAGTGGGATTAGTTTGGGAATGATACAGGGGTATGGGGAGAGGGTGGGGCAGTGGGATTAGTTTGGGATTGATACAGGGCTATGGGGAGAGAGTGTGGCAGTGGGATTAGTTTGGGGATTGATACAGGACTATGGGGAGAGAGTGTGGCAGTGGGATTAGTTTGGGGATTGATACAGGGCTATGGGGAGAGAGCGGGGCAGAGGGATTAGTTTGGGGATTGATACAGGGCTATGGGGAAAGAGCGGGGCAGTGGGATTAGTTTGGGATTGATACAGGGCTATGGGGAGAGAGCGGCGCAGTGAGATTAGTTTGGGGATTGACACAGGGCTATGGGGAGAGAGCGGGGCAGTGGGATTAGTTTGGGGATTGATACAGGGCTGTGGGAAGAGAGTGGGGCAGTGGGATTAGTGTGGGGATTGATACAGGGCTATGGGGAGAGAGTGTGGCAGTGGGATTAGTTTGGGGATTGATACAGGGCTATGGGAAGAGAGCGGGGCAGTGGGATTAGTTTGGGATTGATACAGGGCTATGGGGAGAGAGCGGGCCAGTGGGAATAGTTTGGATTGATACAGGGCTATGGGGAGAGAGTGGGGCAGTGGGATTAGTTTGGGATTGATACAGGGCTATGGGGAGAGAGTGGGGCAGTGGGATTAGTTTGGGATTGATACAGGGCTATGGGGAGAGAGTGGGCAGTGGGATTAGTGTGGGGATTGATACAGAGCTATGGGGAGAGAGCGGTGCAGTGGGATTAGTTTGGGGATTGACACAGGGCTATGGGGAGAGAGCGGGGCAGTGGGATTAGTTTGGGATTGATACAGGGCTATGGGGAGAGAATGGGGCAGTGGGATTAGTTTGGGATTGATACAGGGCTGTGGGGAGAGAGCGGGACAGTGGGATTAGTTTGGGAATGATACAGGGGTATGGGGAGAGAGTGGGCAGTGGGATTAGTTTGGGATTGATACAGGGCTATGGGCAGAGAGTGGGCTGTGGGATTAGTTTGGGGATTGATGCAGGGTATGGGGAGAGAGCGGGGCAGTGGGATTAGTTTGGAATTGATACAGGGCTATGGGAATAGACCGGGTCAGTGGGATTAGTTTGGGATTGATACAGGGATATGGGGAGAGTGGGGCAGTGCGATTAGTTTTGGATTGATACAGGGCTGTGGGAAGACTGTGGAAGTGGGATTAGTTTGAGATTGAGACAGGGCTGTGGGAAGACTGTGGAAGTGGGAATAGTTTGCGATTGTTACACAGCTATGGGGAGAGAGTGGGGCATGGGGAACAGTTTGGGAATTGATGCAGGGCTGTGGGGTGAGAGCGGCACAGTGGGATTAGTTTGGGACTGATACCGGGCTGTGGCGAGAGAGTGGGCTGTGAGATTAGTTTGGGGATTGATACAGGGCTATGAGAATGAGCGGGTCAGAGGGGTTACTTTGGGATTGATACAATGCTTTGTGGAGAGCAGGGCAGTGGGATTAGTTTCGGGATTGATACAGGGCTATGGGGAGAGAGTGGGACAGTGGGATCAGTTTGGGATTGATACAGTGCTATGGGGATAAGCGGGACAGTGGGAATAGTTTGGGATTGATACAGGGCTCTGGGGATGTGGTAGTATGTATTGGGGGTCATGTGGGACTGGAAGCCCTAATGTCATTGGCTGACAGATCCCGGGTCCTGGTTGGTCGTTGACCTCTAGCTCCGCCCTCAAGGCGGAGTATAAGAAGCCGGAGTCCTCCCCCGCAGGCCACTCTACTATCGAGCTGCGGGGGAACAGACGCGCTTAATAAAGTCTCATCGACTTCACTCTATTCGCCTCACGGAGTCTTTGTGTGCTACAATTTATTAAGCGTGCCTAAAAAGGACTATGGAGCTCAGGATCATTCCGGAATGCCTGAGGATCAACCCCCACGCAGTGAACGCGGCAGCAGCCTTCAAGCACTGGCAGACTTGTTTCGAGGCCTACCTCAGAACGGCCACCGGCCGGGTCACAGAAGACCAAAAACTACAGGTCCTGCACTCGAGGGTGAGCACGGAGATTTTCTCCCTCATCAAAGACGCGGAGGATTTCCAGACGGCGTTCGCAGCACTGAAAAGTCTCTATGTCCGCCCAGTTAACCAAATCTACGCTCGCTACCAGCTCACGACGAGACGGCAAGGTCCCGGAGAATCGATGGACGAATTCTACGCCGCGCTGCTGATTTTGGGACGAGCCTGCAGCTGCCCTTCGGTGAACGCAAATGAACACACGGACATGTTAATGCGCGATGCTTTTGTGGCAGGTATGAATTCCTCCCAAATCCGCCAAAGACTTCTAGAAAGTCGCTAGGACTCTCAGAGGCACGGGCCCTAGCAGCCTCCCTAGACGTGGCCGCGCGTAATACCCGCGCCTACGGCCCCGACTGCGCGGCAGCCCATTGCGTACTGGGGCGTAGTATGAGAAAATACTCCCGCTTCCCATTCGCCATTCCCTGCTCTGACATGACCGCGGCCACAGTCATTAAAGCCCTGAACACCATCTTCACACTGTTCGGTTGCCCCGCATACGTCCGCAGCGACAGGGGGTCCTCTTTCATGAGTGACGAGCTGCGCCAGTTCCTGCTCAGCAAGGGCATAGCCTCAAGCAGGACGACCAGCTACAACCCCCGGGGGAACGGGCAAGTAGAGAGGGAGAACGGCACGGTCTGGAAGACCGTCCTACTGGCCCTACGGTCCAGGGACCTCCCAGTTTCACGGTGGCATGAGGTCCTCCTGGGCGCTCTCCACTCCATCCGGTCGCTATTATGTACGAGCACTAATCAAACGCCTCATGAGCGTCTCCTTGTCTTCCCTAGGAGGTCCTCCTCTGGAACGTCGCTGCCGACCTGGCTGGCGGCCCCAGGACCCATCTTGCTCCGAAAGCATGTGCGGGCACATAAGGCGGACCCGTTGGTCGAAACTCCACGCCTCCTCCACGCGAACCCGCAGTACGCTTATGTGGAGTACCCCGACGGCCGACAGGACACGGTCTCCCTGCGGGATTTGGCGCCCGCCGGCAACACACACACACACCCGACACCATTCACCCAACCCCCCCCTTCCTGCCACCGCCGCACCCCGCGACCGCCCCCTTCCCAGGAGGATCGGTTCCCCTCCCCTCAGGCCCGACCAAGAATAAAGCCCAAGCTGAAACCGTAAGGCTCCCGGAGACGACAACACCGGTACAAGCACCACCACCACCGGGGCTGAGGCGATCGACACGGACGACCAGACCGCCCGACCGACTCGTGGCGTCGATCTAAATCAATATATGGACTTTTCACAAGAACATTTTGCTTTTCTCCCGATACCTTCAAATAGTTGAAACAGGACAAAATTGTACAATACTGTATTGCCATGTGAATGTTTTCCTCCCAGGACCAGCCCTGTAAGCTCTTACCACCATGCGAAGCATCACCCCGCCGGGTTCATTTTTGACAAGGGGTGAATGTGGTAGTATGTATTGGGGGTCATGTGGGACTGGAAGCCCTAATGTCATTGGCTGACAGATCCCGGGTCCTGGTTGGCCGTTGACCTCTAGCTCCGCCCTGAAGGCGGAGTATAAGAAGCCGGAGTCCTCCCCCGCAGGCCATTCTACTATCGAGCTGCGGGGGAACAGAACAAAGAACAAAGAACAAAGAAATGTACAGCACAGGAACAGGCCCTTCGGCCCTCCAAGCCCGTGCCGACCATGCTGCCCGACTAAACTACAATCTTCTACACTTCCTGGGTCCGTATCCTTCTATTCCCATCCTATTCATATATTTGTCAAGATGCCCCTTAAATGTCCCTATCGTCCCTGCTTCCACTACCTCCTCCGGTAGCGAGTTCCAGGCACACACTACCCACAGACATGCTTAATAAAGCCTCATCGACTTCACTCTATTCGTCTCACGGAGTCTTTGTGCGCTACAGGGGAGAGAGTGGGGCAGTGGGAATAGTTTGAGGATTGATACAGGGCTATGGGGAGAGAATGGGGCAGTGGGATTAGTTTGGGTTTGATACAGGGCAGTGGGGAAAGAGCGGGGCAGTGGGATTAGTTTGGGATTGATACAGGGCTACGGGCAGAGAGTGGGGCAATGCGATTAGTTTGGGATTGATACACGGCTATGGGAAGAGAGTGAGCAGTGGGATTTGTTTGGGGATTGATACAGGGCTATGGGAGAGTGTGGCAGTGGGGTTGTTTGGGATTGATACAGGGCTATGGGAGAGTGTGGCAGTGGGATTAGTTTGGGATTGATACAGGGATATAGGGACAGCGGGGCTTTGGGATACATGTGGGAATTGTACAGGGATATGGGGAGAACGGGGCAGTGGGATTAGTTTGGGATTGATGCAGGGCTATGGGGAGAGAGTTGGGCAGTGGGATTAGTTTGGGATTTGTACAGGGATATGGGGAGAGAGTGGGCAGTGGGATTAGTTGGGGATTGATGCACGGCTATGGGGAGAGAGTGGGACAGTGGGATTAGTTTGGGACTTACACACGGCTACGAGGAGAGAGCGAGGCAGTGGGATTAGTTCGGGATTGATACAGGGCTGTGGGGAGAGAGTGGGACAGTGGGATTTGTTTGGGATTGATAGAGTGCTATGGGGATGAGCGTGGCAGTGGGATAAGTTTGGGATTGACACAGAGCTACAGGTAGAGAACGGGGCAGTGGGATTAGTTTGGGATTGATACAGGGCTATGGGGAGAGACTGGGGCAGTGGGATTAGTTTAGGATTGATACAGGGCTACGGGGAGAGAGCGAGGCAGTGGGATTAGTTTGTTGATTGATACAGGGCTATGGGGAGAGAGTAGGACAGTGCGATTACTTTGGGATTGATACAGGGCTATGGGGATGAGCGGGGCAGTGGGATTTGTTTGAGATTAATACAGGGCTATGGGGATGAGCTGGGCAGTGGGATTAGTTTGGGATTGATACAGGGCTCAGGGGAGAGAGTGGGATAGTGGGTTTTGTTTGGGATTGATACAGGGCTACGGGGAGAGAGTGTGGCAGTGGGATTAATTTGGGTATGTACAGGGATATGGGAAGAGCGGGGCAGTGGGATTAGTTTGGGATTGATACAGGGCTACGGGGAGAGCGTGGCAGTGGGATTAGTTTGGGGATTGATACAGGGCTATGGGGAGAGAATGGGGCAGTGGGATTAGTTTGGGATTGATACAGGGCTATGGGGAGAGACTGGGGCAGTGGGATTAGTTTAGGATTGATACAGGGCTACGAGGAGAGAGCGAGGCAGTGGGATTAGTTTGGGATTGATACAGGGCTGTGGGGAGTGACGGGGCCATGGTATTAGTTTGGGATTGATACAGGGCTATGGGGAGAGAGTGGGTCAGTGGGATTAGTTTGTACTGTTACAGGGTTTTGGGGAGAGTGTGGGTTCATGGGATTAGTTTGGGATTGATACAGGGCTATGGGGAGAGAGCGAGACAGTGGGATTAGTTTAGGATTGTTAGAGGGCAATGGGGAGAGAGTCGGGCAGTAGGATTAGTTTGAGGATTGATGTAGGGCTGTGGGGAGAGAGTGGGGCAGTT
This sequence comes from Scyliorhinus torazame, assembly GCF_047496885.1. Lineage (NCBI taxonomy): Eukaryota > Metazoa > Chordata > Chondrichthyes > Carcharhiniformes > Scyliorhinidae > Scyliorhinus > Scyliorhinus torazame. The sequence goes on from NC_092730.1 coordinate 27,811,641, forward strand.
GGATTAGTTTGGGATTGATACAGGGCTGTGGGGAGAGACCAGGACAGTGGTATTAGTTTGGGATTGATACAGGGCGATGGGGAGAGAGTGGGGCAGTGAGATTTGTTTGGGATTGGTACAGGGCTATGGGGTGAGAGTGGGGCAGTGGGATTATTTTGGGATTGATGCAGGGCTGTGGGGAGAGACCATGACAGTGGCATTAGTTTGGGATTGATACAGGGCGATGGGGAGAGAGTGGGGCAGTGAGATTACTTTGAGATTGATCGAGGGCTATGGGGAGAGAGTGGGGCAGTTGGATTTGTTTGGGATTGGTACAGGGCTATGGGGTGAGAGTGGGGCAGTGGGACTATTTTGGGATTGATGCAGGGTTATGGGGATGTGTGGGGCATTGGCATTGATTTGCGATTGATTCAGGGCTATGGGGATCGGGGTGCAGTGGGATTCGTTTGGGATTGATACAGGGCTATGTGGATGAGCGGGGCAGTGGAATTAGTTTGGGATTGATACAGGACTATGGCGAGAGCGTGCGATAGTGGGATTAGTTTGGGATTGATGCAGGGCTATGGGGAGAGAGTGGGGCATTGGGATTTGTTTGGGATTTGTACAGGAATATGTGGAGAGAGTTGGGCAGTGGGATTAGTTTGGGATTGATACAGGGATATAGGGAGAGCGGGGCAGTGGGATACATTTGGGATTTACACAAGGCTATGGGGAGAACGGGGCAATGGGATTAGTTTAGGATTGATACAGGGATATGGGGAGAAGGTGGGACAGTGGGATAATTTGGGATTGACACAGGGCTATGGGGTGAGAGCGGGGCAGTGGGATTAGTTTGGGATATGTGCAGGGCTATGGGGCGAGAGTGGGGCATTGGGATTAGTTTGGGATTTGTGCAGGGACGTAGGGAGAGAGTGGGGCAGTGGGATTAGTTTGGGATTGATACAGTGAGAGAGGGAGAGTGGGGCAGAGGGATACATTTGGGATTTGTACAGGGGTATGGGGAGATCGGGGCAGTGGGATTAGTTTGGGATTGCTACAGGGCTATGGGGAGAGCGGGGCAGTGGGATCAGTTTGGGATTGATACAGGGCTACGGGGAGAGAGCGGGGCTGCGGGATTAGTTTGGGGATTGATACAGGGCTATGGGGATAGAGCGGGGCTGTGGGATTAGTTTGGGATTGGTACAGGGCTACGGGGAGAGAGCGGGGCTGCGGGATTAGTTTGGGGATTGATACAGGGCTATGGGGAGAGAGCGGGGCTGTGGGATTAGTTTGGGGATTGATACAGGGCTATGGGGAGAGAGGGGGGCAGTGGGATTAGTTTGGGATTGGTACAGGGCTATGGGGAGAGAGCGGGCCAGTGGGATTAGTTTTTGATTGATACAGGGCTATGGGGAGAGTGTGACGGTGGGAATAGTTTGGGATTGATACAGGGCAATGGGTAGAGAGTGGGCTGTGGAATTAGTTTGGGGATTGGTACAGGGCTATGGGGAGAGAGGGGGGCAGTGGGATTAGTTTGGGATTGATACAGGACTATGGGGAGAGAGTGGGCAGTGGGATTAATTTGGGGATTGATACAGGGCTATGGGGATAGAGTGGGGCAGTGGGATTATTTTGGGAGTGATACAGGACTGTGTGGAGAGAGTGGGAGAGTGGGATTAGTTTGGGATTGATACAGGAGTATGGGGAGAGAGTTGGGCAGTGGGGTTAGTTTATGATTGATTCTGGGCTATGGGGAGAGTGTGGCAGTGGGAGTAGTTTGGGGATTGATACAGGGCCATGGGGAGAGAGCCGGACAGTGGGATTAGTTTGAGGATTGATGTAGGGCTGTGGGGGAGAGAGTGGGGCAGTGGGATTAGTTTGAGGATTAATACAGGGCTATGGGGAGTGAGCAGGGCAGTGGGATTATCTTGGGGTTTGATACAGGGCTATGGGGAGAGAGCGGGCCAATGGGATTAGTGTGGGGATTGATACAGGGCTATGGGGAGAGAGCGGGGCAGTGGGATTAGTTTGGGATTGATACAGGGCTATGGGGAGAGAGTCGGGCAGTAGGATTAGTTTGAGGATTGATGTAGGGCTATGGGGGAGAGAGTGGGGCAGTGGGATTAGTTTGGGATTGGTACAGGACTATGGGGAGAGAGCAGGGCAGTGGGATTAGTTTGGGAATGATACAGGGCTATGGGGAGAGAGTGGGGCAGTGGGATTAGTTTGGGATTGATACAGAACAATGGGGAGACAGCGGGGCTGTGAGATTAGTTTGGGGATTGATACAGGGGTATAGGTAGAGAGCGGGACAGTGGGATTAGTTTGGGATTGATACAGGGCGATTTGGAGAGTGTGTCACTGGGGGAGAGTGGCAGTGGGATTAGTTTGGGATTGATACAGGGCGATGGTGAGAGTGTGGCAGTGGGATTAGTTTGGGATTGATGCAAGGCTATGGGGAGAGAGTGGCAGTGGGATTAGTTTGGGATTGATACAGGGCTATGGGGAGAGAGTGGGATTAGTTTGAGGAATGATACAGGGCTATGGGGAGAGAGTGGGGCAGTTGGATTAGTTTGGGATTGATACAGGGCTATGGGGAGAGAGTGGCAGTGGGACTAGTTTGAGGATTGATACAGGTTATGGGGAGAGCGGGGCAGTGGGATTAGTGTGGGGATTGATACAGGGCTATGGGGAGAGAGTGGGATTTGTTTGCGGATTGATACAGGGCTATGGGGAGTGATTGGGCAGTAGGGTTAGTTTGGGATTGATATAGGGCTATGGGGACGGAGCGGGGCAGTGGGATTGATAAAGGGGTATGGGGAGAGAGCGGGGCAGAGGGATTAGTTTTGGCATTGATATAGGGCTCTTGGGGGAGAGCAGGGCAGTTGGATTAGTTAGGGATTGATATTGGGCTATGGGGAGAACGGGGCAGTGGGATTAGTTTGGGATTGATATAGGACTATGGGGATGGAGCGGGGCTGTGGGATTGATACAGGGGTATGGGGAGAGAACGAGGCAGTGGGAGTAGTTTGGGGATAGATACAGGGCTTTGGGGAGAGAGCGGGGCAGTGGGATTAGCTTGTGATTGATACAGGGCTATGGGGACGGAGCGGGGTAGTGGGATTGATACAGTGCTATGGCGATGAGCGGGGCAGTGGGATTAGTTTGGGATTGATACAGGGCTATGGGGAGAAAGTGGGGCAGTGCAATTAGTTTGGGATTGATACAGGGCTATGGGGCAAGAGTGGGCAGTGGGAATAGTTTGGGATTGATCCCGTGCTCTGGGGATGAGCGGGGCAGTGGGATTAGTTTCGGATTGATACAGGGCTATGGGGAGAGAGTTGGGCAGTGGGATTAGTTTGGGATTGATACAGGGCTATGGGGAAAGAGTGGGGCAGTGGGAATAGTTTGAGGATTGATACACGGCTATGGGGAGAGAGCGAGACAGTGGGATTAGTTTGGCAATGATACAGGGCTATGGGAAGAGAGTCGGCTGTGGGATTAGTTTGGGTAAAAATAATGGGATATGGGGAGAGAGCGGGGCAGTGGGATTAGTTTGGGATGATACAGGGCTATGGGGAGAGAGTGGGGCAGTGGGATTAGTTTGGGATTGATACAGGGATATGGGGAGAGAGCAGGGCAGTGGGATTAGTTTGAGATTGATACAGGGCTATGGGGAGAGAGAGGGGCTGTGGGATTAGTTTGAGATTGATACAGGGCAATGGGGAGAGAGTGGGGCTGTGGGATTGGTTTGAGTTTGATACAGGCAATGGGGAGAGAGTGGGGCAGTGGGATTAGTTTGGGATTGATACAGGGATATGGGGAGAGAGTGGGGCTGTGGGATTGGTTTGAGATTGATACAGGGCGATGGGGAGAGAGCGGGGCAGTGGGATTGGTTTGAGATTGATACAGGGCAATGGGGAGAGAGCGGGGCAGTGGGATTGGTTTGAGATTGATACAGGGCAATGGGGAGAGAGCGGGGCAGTGGGATTCAGTGTGAGTCAGAATCACTCGGAGTACCAACATCCTCTCGAGAATCCAGCCCTGTCAACTTGCATTGAATCATGGGGTTCCTTTCGGCCTCTCCTTTATTTTTACCGCTGCTGATGTCACCAGGCCCTTGAAGTGTGGGGTACTCTGACCCACAGACGAACCAACACGGTTGCGTATGGTACAACGCAGTTTTATTTCATTGAACTATAAACATAGTAAACTCTGGTATTCAGCACATGGTGAACCTCTGAGTGGCTGGCAATGAGGTCTGTGCCCTGAGGGCAGCATGGTAGCATTGTGGATAGCACAATAGCTTCACAGCTCCAGGGTCCCAGGTTCGATTCCGGCTTGGGTCACTGTCTGTGCGGAGTCTGCACATCCTCCCCGTGTGTGCGTGGGTTTCCTCCGGGTGCTCCGGTTTCCTCCCACAATCCAAAGATGTGCAGGTTAGGTGGATTGGCCATGATAAATTGCCCTTAGTGTCCAAAATTGCCCTTAGTGTTGGGTGGGGTTCCTGGGTTATGGGGATAGGGTGGAGGTGTTGACCTTGGGTGGGGTGCTCTTTCCAAGAGCCGGTGCAGACTCGATGGGCCAAATGGCCTCCTTCTGCACTGTAAATTCTATGAGTCTATGAGTCTATGAGCCCTCTCCTGCTCGAGTGCCCAGGAAGTGTCGTGTTCCCTGCTTAGTACTGTGTTTGCTCTTGTCCGTGATTGGCTGTCGTGTTTTGTGTATTGATTGGTCCGTTGATCTGTCCATCATTATGTGTGTATGTATGTGCTGTGATGTTCGTCTGAATATCATGACAGCCCTGACCCTCGTCTCCCTGGGCCAAGACAGGGAGCCCTCTGGTGTACCAGGCCCTGTAGCTCTTCATCCTGAACCTTCATCAGGTTGGCCGGGAGGTGAACTGCATTCTGGGGGGAAGTGAGTGGCAACGCCTGCATGATCTGGCCCCTTGGTCAGCATGGCGATCTACCCCATTCCATTGCTTCTGGACATTCTCTCTGTTCAGTCTTTCATCCGTGACCTTATCGTTCACTAGGAAATCACATTCCAAAACTATTCCCACAGTCTGACCGTCCAATTCTTTTGCCACTCCATCCTCCATTCTTGATCATCCCAAGTGATGTGAGATTAAAATGAAGCTCAGGATTATTGGAGTGCGGAAGGAGGCGATTCAACCCTTCTTGTCTGCACAGACTAGTTGACGGGGTATGGTACCAATTACTTTATCCCGGTAACCTCACACACAATCCAATCTCTTCGATTGAAGCTGCCTCCTCCTGACTCTCAGGCAGTGCATTCCAGATCCTAACCACGCGCCGCATGGCAGAGGTTCCTCCTCTGGTCTCCATTGATTCTCCATTGGTACCGGATATTCGGCGGGGGCGGGAATCGGGCCGCGCCGGTTGGCGGGCCCCCCCCCCCCGCTGGATTCTCCGGCCCGGATGGGCCGAAGTCCCGCCGATAAATTGCCTGTCCCGCCGGTGTAAATTAGAGTACCTATTTACCGGCGGGACAAGGCGGAGTGGGCGGGCTCAGGGGTCCTGGGGGGGGGGGGGGGGCGGGGCGATCTGACCCCGGGGGGTGCCCCCACGGTGGCCTGGCCCGCGATCAGGGCCCACCGATCCGCGGGTGGGCCTGTGCCGTGGGGGCACACTTTCCCTTCCGCCTCCGCAACGGCCTCGAACATGGCGGAAGAGACTCTCCCCACTGCGCATGTGCGGGAAACTATCAGCGCCCGCTGACGCTCCCGCGCATGCGCCGCCCCGACATGTCATTTCCGCGCCAGCTGGCGGGGCAACAAAGGCCGTTTCCCCCAGCTGGCGGGGCGGAAATCCCTCCGGTGCCGGCCTAGCCCCTCAATGTTGGGGCTCAGCCAGTTTTGGGCGCCAGTCGCCGGACATCGCGCCGTTTGGTGAGAATTTTGCCCCTGGTTTCCATTCCGGCCTCGGGTGACTGTCTGTGTGGAGTCTGCACGTTCACCCCCCGTGACTGCGTGGGTTTCCTCCGGGTGCTCCGGTTTCCTCCCACAGTCCAAAGATATGCCGGTTAGGTGGATTGGCTGTGCTAAATTGCCCCTTAGTGTCCAAAGATGTGCAGGTTAGGTGGATTGGCCGTGCTAAATTGCCCCTTAGTGTCCAAAGATGTGCAGGTTAGGTGGATTGGCCGTGCTAAATTGCCCCTTAGTGTCTAAAGATGTGCAGGTTAGGCGGATTGGCCGTGCTACGTTGCCCCTTAGTATCCAAAGATGCGCAGGTTAGGTGGATTGGCCATGCTAAATTGCCCCTTAGTGTCCAAAGATGTGCAGGTTAGGTGAATTGGCCCTGCTAAATTGCCCCTTAGTGTCCAAAGATGTGCAGGTTAGGTGGATTGGCCGTGCTAAATTGCCTCTTAGTGTCCAAAGATGTGCAGGTTAGGTGGACTGGCCCTGCTAAATTGCCCCTTAGTGTCCAAAGATGTGCAGGTTAGGTGGATTGGCCGTGCTACGTTGCCCCTTAGTATCCAAAGATGTGCAGGTTAGGTGGATTGGCCGTGCTAAATTGCTCCTTAGTGTCCAAAGATGTGCCGGTTAGGTGGATTGGCCATGCTAAATTGCCCCTTAGTGTCCAAAGATGTGCAGGTTAGGTGGATTGGCCGTGCTAAATTGCCCCTTAGTGTCCAAAGATGTGCAGGTTAGGTGGATTGGCCGTGCTAAATTGCCCCTGTGTCCAAAGATGTGCTGGTTAGGTGGAATGGCCGTGCTAAATTGTCCCTTAGTGTCCAAAGATGTGCAGGTTAGGTGGATTGTGGCATTAGGTCGGGGGAATGGGCCTATGTTTGGTGCTCTTTCGGAGCGTTGGTGCAGAATCAATGGCCTGAATGTTCTCCTTCTGCCCTGTAAGAATTCTGATTCTATGGAATTCCCCCACTATCAACATCCTGGGCGTAACCAGAAACTGAACCCTACCATATAAATGTGGCTACCAGAGCAGGTCAGAGGCTGGGAATCCTGCGGAGAGTAACTCACCTCCTGACTCCCCCCAAAGCCTGTCCACCATCTACAAGGCACAAGTCAGGAGTGTGCGGGAATACTCTCCACTCGCCTGGATGAGCGCGGCTCCCAACAACACTCGAGAAGCTCGACACCATCCAGGACAAAGCAGCCCCGCTCGATCGACACGCTAACCACAAACATTCACTCCCTCCGCCCCCGACGCACAGCGGCAGCCGTGTGCACCGTCTACAAGACGCGCCGCAGCCACTCGCTCCTTCGACAGCACCTTCCAAACCCGCCACCTCTACCGTCTAGAAGGACGAGGGCAGCAGCAGACGCACGGGGAACACCCCCGCCTGCAAGTTACCCCCCTCCGAGCCGCTCGCCATCCCGACTCGGAAATATATCAGCCGTTCCTTCACTGTGGCTGGGGTTAAAATCCTGGACCTCCCTCCCTAACAGCACTGTGGGTGTACCTACACCACACGGGACTGCAGCGGGTTCAAGATGGCGGCTCACCCACCACCTTCTCAAGGGGCAATTAGGGATGGGCAATAAATGCTGGGCCTATAGCCAGCGACGCGAACATCCCTGAATGAATAAACAAAAGAGAAAAATAGACTGTCTGCAATGAATTTATTCGGCATCAATCACCTTTCGGACATTGATTGGTCCTCTCTCCCCACCAGCATCTCTATTTTATCATCTGGGGAACCGGACTTGGTTGCCAGAACATGCCAATTCGTTGGCCTGTGCCCCTCTCCCCTGCTGGGCGCGTCTGTCAAAGGCCCCAAGGCCTTGCTCTGGCCCCCTTCGCAGTACGAGACTGGCTCAGATGTGTCGGATGGGGGGACACCCTTACCCCTCCGCCACCTTTCCCTAGCCCTGTCTCTGTAACGTCTTCCTGTTGAAGTCCCCTCATGCCGTCTCCGAGCTCATCTCGTCCAATCCCACCCACCTCCCTTGACCATCCTCCCACCCAATGGGTGGCTTCTCAACTGCCTGCTGCCACCTGCACGTTAGTTGGTTCTTGGATCTCTCTTCACGGGAACACTCCCAAACAAAATGAAAAGGAAAAACAATACATCTCCTTAAATATGGAACCATTACGGGACAGAACAGTGCATTAAGACTATGCTGGCTCTCTGCGCACCAATCCATTCAGACCCAATCCTCTGCCTAACCTTCCCCTCACCTCCGCACTCTCCCCAGATGTGACACATGTAATGTGTAAAATGTAACATCTCAAAGTTTGCAGATGTTGGGTGGGAGGGTGAACTGTGACGAGGATGCAGAGATCCTACAGCAAGAAAGCAGGATTGGGCTATTGAGTTGGATGATCAGTGAATGGCTTTTGCATTATCTTTATGGTTTCATGTGTATTGCTTATTTTGTTGTTGTCACTATACCAAAAATACCTCAATAAAATGTTTATTAAAAAAATGAATTGGATGATCAGCCATGATAGTGATGAATGGTGGAGTTGCCTTGAAGGGCTGATTTGCCTCCCCCTGCCTCTATCTTCTATGTTTCTATGTATGGTTCTATACCCCTTGGTATTTCTCCATTGCGCATCCAGGCATTCCCTTTTCAAACTGTTCATGTTTTCCCGAGCCTTCCTCTCATTGGCAACAATTTCCAACTCATCACCAATCGCCGTGGAAAAGCGTTTCCTCACGGTCCCTTCGCCACGTAAACCCCTTGCCCCAAAGCGTCTCCAACTCTCTGCAACATAAACTGCTTGAGGCACAGTCTGATCCCGCGAGCGATGCTTGCTGAGCGCTGCCAGGGACCCTGCACACAGCTGGCTGAACACAATTGGGAGAAAAAAAAACGGAGCTGTGTTTTTCGAGGGTTCGAGAGAGGTGGGGTGTGACCTGGGAGTTTGTGAAGACGTTCTCAGAATAGATGTTTTGTGTTGTGAGAATGTCTGACAGATACCGACTCCAACAATATTTACACACCACACCTGGACTCCAAGGCCGAGTGTGGCACATCTGGGAGCTCGCGACAGTGGGGGGGTCAACATTAGGGAACTGTACGGACATGGGATTGATACCAGAAATAGAAACTTCCAGAGAGTTCCAGGCTTTGAAAGGAGGAGAGTGCCGATCGGGCAACAAGATCAAGGTTGTCCTACACGCTGCCTCTCACCGTCCCCATTCCTGTCCCTCACATTTAGCCTCACTAATCAAGAACATAACACACGCTGATCGACTGAACAACGCACACAGTCCCTCACCCTGCCCCTCACTCTGCCCCTCACTCTGTCCCTCACTCTGCTCCTCACTCTGCCCCTCACTCTGTCCCTCACACTGTCTCTCACACTGTCCCTCACTCTGCCCCTCACCCTGCCCCTCATTCTGTCCCTCACACTGTCCCTCACTCTGCCCCTCACACTGTCCCTCACTCTGCCCCTCACTCTGCCCCTCACACTGTCCCTCACTCTGCCCCTCACTCTGCCCCTCACACTGTCCCTCACTCTGCCCCTCACTCTGCCCCTCACTCTGCCCCTCACACTGTCCCTCACACTGTCCCTCACTCTGCCCCTCACACTGTCCCTCACTCTGCCCCTCACACTGCCCCTCACTCTGCCCCTCACTCTGCTCCTCACTCTGTCCCTCACACTGTCCCTCACTCTGCCCCTCACACTGTCCCTCACTCTGCCCCTCACTCTGTCCCTCACACTGTCTCTCACACTGTCCCTCACTCTGCCCCTCACACTGTCTCTCACTCTGCCCCTCACTCTGCCCCTCACACTGTCTCTCACTCTGCCCCTCAACCTGTCCCTCACTCTGCTCCTCACTCTGTCCCTCACACTGTCCCTCACTCTGCCCCTCACACTGTCCCTCACTCTGCCCCTCACTCTGTCCCTCACACTGTCTCTCACACTGTCCCTCACTCTGCCCCTCACACTGTCTCTCACTCTGCCCCTCACCCTGCCCCTCACCCTGTCCCTCACCCTGCCCCTCACCCTGACCCTCACCCTGCCCCACACACTGTCCCTCACACTGTCTCTCACACTGTCCCTCACTCTGCCCCTCACCCTGCCCCTCATTCTGTCCCTCACACTGTCCCTCACTCTGCCCCTCACACTGTCCCTCACTCTGCCCCTCACTCTGCCCCTCACTCTGCCCCTCACACTGTCCCTCACTCTGCCCCTCACACTGTCCCTCACTCTGCCCCTCACTCTGCCCCTCACTCTGCCCCTCACTCTGCTCCTCACTCTGTCCCTCACACTGTCCCTCACTCTGCCCCTCACTCTGCCCCTCACACTGTCTCTCACTCTGCCCCTCACCCTGCCCCTCACCCTGTCCCTCACCCTGCCCCTCACCCTGACCCTCACCCTGCCCCACACACTGTCCCTCACACTGTCTCTCACACTGTCCCTCACTCTGCCCCTCACCCTGCCCCTCATTCTGTCCCTCACACTGTCCCTCACTCTGCCCCTCACACTGTCCCTCACTCTGCCCCTCACTCTGCCCCTCACTCTGCCCCTCACACTGTCCCTCACTCTGCCCCTCACACTGTCCCTCACTCTGCCCCTCACTCTGCCCCTCACTCTGCCCCTCACACTGTCCCTCACACTGTCCCTCACTCTGCCCCTCACACTGTCCCTCACTCTGCCCCTCACACTGCCCCTCACTCTGCCCCTCACTCTGCTCCTCACTCTGTCCCTCACACTGTCCCTCACTCTGCCCCTCACACTGTCCCTCACTCTGCCCCTCACTCTGTCCCTCACACTGTCTCTCACACTGTCCCTCACTCTGCCCCTCACACTGTCTCTCACTCTGCCCCTCACTCTGCCCCTCACACTGTCTCTCACTCTGCCCCTCAACCTGTCCCTCACTCTGCTCCTCACTCTGTCCCTCACACTGTCCCTCACTCTGCCCCTCACACTGTCCCTCACTCTGCCCCTCACTCTGTCCCTCACACTGTCTCTCACACTGTCCCTCACTCTGCCCCTCACACTGTCTCTCACTCTGCCCCTCACCCTGCCCCTCACCCTGTCCCTCACCCTGCCCCTCACCCTGACCCTCACCCTGCCCCACACACTGTCCCTCACACTGTCTCTCACACTGTCCCTCACTCTGCCCCTCACAATGTCTCTCACTCTGTCTCTCACTCTGTCTCTCACTCTGTCTCTTACCCTGCCCCTCACCCTGCCCCTCACCCTGCCCCTCACCCTGCCCCTCACCCTGCCCCTGTCCCTCACCCTGTCCCTCACCCTGCCCCTCACCCTGCCCCTCACCCTGCCCCTCACCCTGTCCCTCACCCTGTCCCTCACCCTGCCCCTCACCCTGTCCCTCACCCTGTCCCTCACCCAGTCCCTCACCCTGTCCCTCACCCTGTCCCTCACCCTGGCTCTCACTCTGCCCCTCACTCTGCCCCTCACTCTGCCCCTCACTCTGCCCCTCACTCTGCCCCTCACTCTGACCCTCACTCTGCCCCTCACTCTGACCCTCACTCTGCCCCTCACTCTGCCTCTCACTCTGCCTCTGACTCTGCCTCTGACTCTGCCCCTCACTCTGCCTCTCACACAGACCCTCACTCTGCCCCTCACTCTGCCCCTCACTCTGCCTCTCACTCTGCCCCTCACTATGCCCCTCACTCTGCCCCTCACTCTGCCCCTCACTCTGCCCCTCACTCTGCCCCTCACTCTGCCCCTCACTCTGCCCCTCACTCTGCCTCTCACTCTGCCCCTCACTCTGCCCCTCACTCTGCCTCTCACTCTGTCCCTCACTCTGTCCCTCACTCTGCCTCTCACTCTTTCTCACACACAGACCCTCACTCTGCCCCTCACTCTGCCCCTCACTCTGCCCCTCACTCTGCCCCTCACTCGGCCCCTCATTCTGCCCCTCACGCTGTCTCACACACAGACCCTCACTCTGCCCCTCACTCTGCCCCTCACTCAGCCCTCACCCTGCTCCTCACCCTGCCCCTCACTCTGCCTCTCACTCTGTCTCTCACTCACTCTGTCTCTCACTCACTCTGTCTCTCACTCTGCCCCTCACTCTGTCTCTCACTCTGCCTCTCACTCTGTCCCTCATTCTGTCTCTCACTCTGCCCCTCACTCTGCCTCTCACCCTATCTCTCACTCTGTCTCTTACACACTCTGTCTCTCACTCCGGCTCTCACTCTGGCTCTCACTCTGGCCCTCACTCTGCCCCTCACTCTGCCCCTCACTCTGCCCCACACTCTGCCCCTCACCCTGCCCCTCAATCTGCCTCTCACTCTGCCTCTCACTCTGTCCCTCACTCTGCCTCTCACTCTGTCTCACACACAGACCCTCACTCTGCCCCTCACTCTGCCCCTCACTCTGCCCCTCACTCTGCCCTCACTCTGCCCCTCACTCTGCCCCTCACTCTGCCCCTCACTCTGTCTCACACACAGACCCTCACACTGCCCCTCACTCTGCCCCTCACTCTGCCCCTCACTCTGCCCCTCACTCTGCCCCTCACTCTGTCCCTCACTCTGTCCCTCACTCTGCCTCTCACTCTGCCTCTCACTCTGCCTCTCACTCTGCCCCTCACCCTGCCCCTCACCGTACCCCTCACTCTGCCTCTCACTCTGTCTCTCACTCACTCTGTCTCTCACTCTGCCCCTCACTCTGTCTCTCACTCTGTCTCTCACTCTGCCCCTCACTCTGCCCCTCACTCTGCCCCTCACTCTGCCCCTCACTCTGTCCCTCACTCTGCCTCTCACTCTGCCCCTCACCCTGCCCCTCACTCTGCCTCTCACTCTGTCTCTCACTCACTCTGTCTCTCCCTCACTCTGTCTCTCACTCTGCCCCTCACTCTGTCTCTCACTCTGCCTCTCACTCTGCCTCTCACTCTGCCTCTCACTCTGTCCCTCATTCTGTCTCTCACCCTGCCCCTCACCCTGCCCCTCACACTGCCCCTCACTCTGCCCCTCACTCTGCCCCTCACTCTGCCCCTCACTCTGCCCCTCACTCTGCCCCTCACTCTGCCTCTCACTCTGTCTCTCACTCACTCTGTCTCTCACTCACTCTGTCTCTCACTCACTCTGTCTCTCACTCTGCCCCTCACTCTGTCTCTCACTCTGCCTCTCACTCTGTCCCTCATTCTGTCTCTCACCCTGCCCCTCACCCTGCCCCTCACACTGCCCCTCACTCTGCCCCTCACTCTGCCCCTCACTCTCCCCTCACTCTGCCTCTCACTCTGCCCCTCACTCGGCCCCTCACCCTGCCCCTCACTCTGCCCCTCACCCTGTCCTTCACCCTGTCCCTCACCCTGCCCCTCACTCTGCCCCTCACTCTGTCCCTCACTCTGTCCCTCACTCTGCCTCTCACTCTGCCTCTCACTCTGCCTCTCACTCTGCCCCTCACCCTGCCCCTCACCCTGCCCCTCACTCTGCCTCTCACTCACTCTGTCTCTCACTCACTCTGTCTCTCACTCTGCCCCTCACTCTGTCTCTCACTCTGCCTCTCACTCTGTCGCTCATTCTGTCTCTCACCCTGCCCCTCACCCTGCCCCTCACACTGCCCCTCACACTGCCCCTCACTCTGCCCCTCACTCTGCCCCTCACTCTGGCCCTCACTCTGCCTCTCACTCTGCCCCTCACTCGGCCCCTCACCCTGCCCCTCACTCTGCCCCTCACCCTGTCCCTCACCCTGCCCCTCACCCTGCCCCTCACCCTGTCCCTCACCCTGTCCCTCACCCTGTCCCTCACCCTGCCCCTCACCCTGCCCCTCACCCTGCCCCTCACCCTGCCCCTCACTCTGTCTCTCACCCTGTCCCTCACCCTGTCCCTCACCCTGCCCCTCACCCTGCCCCTCACCCTGTCCCTCACCCTGTCCCTCACCCTGTCCCTCACCCTGTCCCTCACCCTGGCTCTCACTCTGCCCCTCACTCTGCCCCTCACTCTGACCCTCACTCTGACCCTCACTCTGACCCTCACTCTGACCCTCACTCTGACCCTCATTCTGTCCCTCACTCTGACCCTCACTCTGACCCTCACTCTGACCCTCACCCTGCCCCTCACTCTGCCCCTCACTCTGCCTCTCACTCTGTCTCTCACTCACTCTGTCTCTCACTCACTCTGTTTCTCACTCACTCTGCCTCTCACTCTGCCCCTCACTCTGCCTCTCACTCTGCCTCTGACTCTGCCCCTCACTCTGCCTCTCACACAGACCCTCACTCTGCCCCTCACTCTGCCCCTCACTCTGCCCCTCACTCTGCCTCTCACTCTGCCCCTCACTCTGCCCCTCACTCTGCCCCTCACTCTGCCCCTCACTCTGCCCCTCATTCTGCCTCTCACTCTGCCCCTCACTCTGCCCCTCATCCTGCCCCTCACCTTGCCCCTCACTCTGCCCCTCACTCTGCCCCTCACCCTGCCCCTCACCCTGCCCCTCACTCTGCCTCTCACTCTGTCTCTCACTCACTCTGTCTCTCACTCACTCTGTCTCTCACTCACTCTGTCTCTCACTCTGCCCCTCACTCTGTCTCTCACTCTGCCTCTCACTCTGCCTCTCACTCTGCCTCTCACTCTGTCCCTCATTCTGTCTCTCACTCTGCCCCTCACTCTGCCTCTCACCCTATCTCTCACTCTGTCTCTCACACACACTGCCCCTCACTCTGGCCCTCACTCTGGCCCTCACTCTGGCCCTCACTCTGGCCCTCACTCTGCCCCTCACTCTGCCCCTCACCCTGCCCCTCACTCTGCCTCTCACTCTGCCTCTCACTCTGCCTCTCACTCTGTCCCTCACTCTGCCTCTCACTCTGTCTCTCACTCTGTCCCTCACTTTGCCCCTCACTCTGCCCCTCACTCTGCCCCTCACACTGCCCCTCACTCTGCCCCTCACTCTGCCCCTCACTCTGTCCCTCAATCTGCCCCTCACTCTGCCCCTCACTCTGCCCCTCACCCTGCCCCTCACCCTGCCCCTCACCCTGCCCCTCACTCTGCCCCTCACTCTGTCCCTCACTCTGCCCCTCACTCTGCCCCTCACTCTGACCCTCACTCTGTCCCTCACTCTGACCCTCACTCTGACCCTCACTCTGACCCTCACCCTGCCCCTCACTCTGCCTCTCACTCTGTCTCTCACTCACTCTGTCTCTCACTCACTCTGTCTCTCACTCTGCCCCTCACTCTGCCTCTCACTCTGCCTCTGACTCTGCCCCTCATTCTGCCTCTCACACAGACCCTCACTCTGACCCTCACCCTGCCCCTCACTCTGCCTCTCACTCTGTCTCTCACTCACTCTGTCTCTCACTCACTCTGTCTCTCACTCACTCTGTCTCTCACTCTGCCCCTCACTCTGCCTCTCACTCTGCCCCTCACTCTGTCCCTCACTCTGCCCCTCACTCTGACCCTCACTCTGACCCTCACTCTGTCCCTCACTCTGACCCTCACTCTGACCCTCACTCTGACCCTCACCCTGCCCCTCACTCTGCCTCTCACTCTGTCTCTCACTTACTCTGTCTCTCACTCTGCCCCTCACTCTGCCTCTCACTCTGCCTCTGACTCTGCCCCTCACTCTGCCCCTCACTCTGCCCCTCACTCTGCCCCTCACTCTGCCTCTCACTCTGCCTCTCACTCTGCCTCTCACTCTGCCCCTCACTCTGCCCCTCACTCTGTCCCTCACTCTGCCTCTCACTCTGTCTCACACACAGACCCTCACTCTGCCTCTCACTCTGCCCCTCACTCTGCCTCTCACTCTGCCTCTCACTCTGCCTCTCACTCTGCCTCTCACTCTGTCCCTCACTCTGCCTCTCACTCTGCCTCTCACTCTGTCCCTCACTCTGCCTCTCACTCTGTCTCACACACAGGCCCTCACTCTGCCCCTCACACTGCCCCTCACACTGCCCCTCACTCTGCCCCTCACTCTGCCCCTCATTCTGTCCCTCATTCTGCCCATCACTCTGTCTCAGACACAGACCCTCACTCTGCCCCTCACTCTGCCCCTCACTCTGCCCCTCACTCTGCCCCTCACTCTGCCCCTCACCCTGCCCCTCACCCTGCCCCTCACTCTGCCTCTCACTCTGTCTCTCACTCACTCTGTCTCTCACTCACTCTGTCTCTAACTCACTCTGTCTCTCACTCTGCCCCACACTCTGTCTCTCACTCTGCCTCTCACTCTGTCCCTCATTCTGTCTCTCACTCTGCCCCTCACCCTGTCCCTCACCCTGTCCCTCACCCTGTTCCTCACCCTGGCTCTCACTCTGCCCCTCACTCTGACCCTCACTCTGACCCTCACTCTGACCCTCACTCTGACCCTCACTCTGACCCTCACTCTGACCCTCATTCTGTCCCTCACTCTGCCCCTCACTCTGCCCCTCACCCTGCCCCTCACCCTGCCCCTCACTCTGCCTCTCACTCTGTCTCTCACTCACTCTGTCTCTCACTCACTCTGTCTCTCACTCACTCTGTCTCTCACTCTGCCCCTCACTCTGCCTCTCACTCTGCCTCTGACTCTGCCCCTCACTCTGCCTCTCACACAGACCCTCACTCTGCCCCTCACTCTGCCCCTCACTCTGCCCCTCACTCTGCCTCTCACTCTGCCCCTCACTCTGCCCCTCATTCTGCCTCTCACTCTGCCCCTCACTCTGCCCTCATCCTGCCCCTCACCCTGCCCCTCACTCTGCCCCTCACTCTGCCCCTCACCCTGCCCCTCACCCTGCCCCTCACCCTGCCCCTCACTCTGCCTCTCACTCTGCCCCTCACTCTGCCCCTCACTCTGCCTCTCACTCTGCCCCTCACTCTGCCTCTCACTCTGTCTCTCACTCACTCTGTCTCTCACTCACTCTGTCTCTCACTCACTCTGTCTCTCACTCTGCCCCTCACTCTGTCTCTCACTCTGCCTCTCACTCTGTCCCTCATTCTGTCTCTCACTCTGCCCCTCACTCTGCCTCTCACCCTATCTCTCACTCTATCTCTCACACACTCTGTCTCTCACTCTGGCTCTCACTCCGGCCCTCACTCTGGCCCTCACTCTGCCCCTCACTCTGCCCCTCACTCTGCCCCACACTCTGCCCCTCACCCTGCCCCTCACTCTGCCTCTCACTCTGCCTCTCACTCTGCATCTCACTCTGCCTCTCACTCTGCCCCTCACCCTACCCCTCACCCTGCCTCTCACACTGCCACTCACACTGCCCCTCACTCTGACCCTCACTCTGCCCCTCACTCTACCCCTCACCCTGCCCCTCACCCTGCCCCTCACTCTGCCCCTCACTCTGCCCCTCACTCTGCCCCTCACTCTGTCCCTCACTCTGTCCCTCACTCTGCCCCTCACTCTGACCCTCACTCTGTCCCTCACTCTGACCCTCACCGTGCCCCTCACTCTGCCTCTCACTCTGTCTCTCACTCACTCTGTCTCTCACTCACTCTGTCTCTCACTCTGCCCCTCACTCTGCCTCTCACTCTGCCTCTGACTCTGCCCCTCACTCTGCCTCTCACACAGACCCTCACTCTGCCCCTCACTCTGCCCCTCACTCTGCCCCTCACTCTGCCCCTCACTCTGCCCCTCACTCTGCCTCTCACTCTGCCTCTCACTCTGCCTCTCACTCTGCCTCTCACTCTGCCCCTCACTCTGCCCCTCACTCTGCCCCTCACTCTGTCCCTCACTCTGCCTCTCACTCTGTCTCTCACTCACTCTGTCTCTCACTCACTCTGTCTCTCACTCACTCTGTCTCTCACTCTGCCCCTCACTCTGTCTCTCACTCTGCCTCTCACTCTGCCTCTCACTCTGCCTCTCACTCTGTCCCTCATTCTGTCTCTCACTCTGCCCCTCACTCTGCCTCTCACCCTATCTCTCACTCTGTCTCTCACACACACTGCCCCTCACTCTGGCCCTCACTCTGGCCCTCACTCTGCCCCTCACTCTGCCCCTCACCCTGCCCCTCACTCTGCCTCTCACTCTGCCTCTCACTCTGCCTCTCACTCTGTCCCTCACTCTGCCTCTCACTCTGCCTCTCACTCTGTCTCTCACTCTGTCCCTCACTCTGCCCCTCACTCTGCCCCTCACTCTGCCCCTCACACTGTCCCTCACTCTGCCCCTCACTCTGCCCCTCACTCTGTCCCTCAATCTGCCCCTCACTCTGCCCCTCACTCTGCCCCTCACCCTGCCCCTCAACCTGCCCCTCACCCTGCCCCTCACTCTGCCCCTCACTCTGTCCCTCACTCTGCCCCTCACTCTGCCCCTCACTCTGACCCTCACTCTGTCCCTCACTCTGACCCTCACTCTGACCCTCACTCTGACCCTCACCCTGCCCCTCACTCTGCCTCTCACTCTGTCTCTCACTCACTCTGTCTCTCACTCACTCTGTCTCTCACTCTGCCCCTCACTCTGCCTCTCACTCTGCCTCTGACTCTGCCCCTCATTCTGCCTCTCACACAGACCCTCACTCTGACCCTCACCCTGCCCCTCACTCTGCCTCTCACTCTGTCTCTCACTCACTCTGTCTCTCACTCACTCTGTCTCTCACTCTGCCCCTCACTCTGCCTCTCACTCTGCCCCTCACTCTGTCCCTCACTCTGCCCCTCACTCTGACCCTCACTCTGACCCTCACTCTGTCCCTCACTCTGACCCTCACTCTGACCCTCACTCTGACCCTCACCCTGCCCCTCACTCTGCCTCTCACTCTGTCTCTCACTTACTCTGTCTCTCACTCTGCCCCTCACTCTGCCTCTCACTCTGCCTCTGACTCTGCCCCTCACTCTGCCCCTCACTCTGCCCCTCACTCTGCCCCTCACTCTGCCCCTCACTCTGCCTCTCACTCTGCCTCTCACTCTGCCTCTCACTCTGCCCCTCACTCTGCCCCTCACTCTGTCCCTCACTCTGCCTCTCACTCTGTCTCACACACAGACCCTCACTCTGCCTCTCACTCTGCCCCTCACTCTGCCTCTCACTCTGCCTCTCACTCTGCCTCTCACTCTGTCCCTCACTCTGCCTCTCACTCTGCCTCTCACTCTGTCCCTCACTCTGCCTCTCACTCTGTCTCACACACAGGCCCTCACTCTGCCCCTCACACTGCCCCTCACACTGCCCCTCACACTGCCCCTCACTCTGCCCCTCACTCTGCCCCTCACTCTGCCCCTCATTCTGCCCATCACTCTGTCTCAGACACAGACCCTCACTCTGCCTCTCACTCTGCCCCTCACTCTGCCTCTCACTCTGCCCCTCACTCTGACCCTCACCCTGCCCCTCACCCTGCCCCTCACTCTGCCTCTCACTCTGTCTCTCACTCACTCTGTCTCTCACTCACTCTGTCTCTAACTCACTCTGTCTCTCACTCTGCCCCACACTCTGTCTCTCACTCTGCCTCTCACTCTGTCCCTCATTCTGTCTCTCACTCTGCCCCTCACCCTGTCCCTCACCCTGTCCCTCACCCTGTTCCTCACCCTGGCTCTCACTCTGCCCCTCACTCTGACCCTCACTCTGACCCTCACTCTGACCCTCACTCTGACCCTCACTCTGACCCTCACTCTGACCCTCATTCTGTCCCTCACTCTGCCCCTCACTCTGCCCCTCACCCTGCCCCTCACCCTGCCCCTCACTCTGCCTCTCACTCTGTCTCTCACTCACTCTGTCTCTCACTCACTCTGTCTCTCACTCACTCTGTCTCTCACTCTGCCCCTCACTCTGCCTCTCACTCTGCCTCTGACTCTGCCCCTCACTCTGCCTCTCACACATACCCTCACTCTGCCCCTCACTCTGCCCCTCACTCTGCCCCTCACTCTGCCTCTCACTCTGCCCCTCACTCTGCCCCTCATTCTGCCTCTCACTCTGCCCCTCACTCTGCCCTCATCCTGCCCCTCACCCTGCCCCTCACTTTGCCCCTCACTCTGCCCCTCACCCTGCCCCTCACCCTGCCCCTCACCCTGCCCCTCACTCTGCCTCTCACTCTGCCCCTCACTCTGCCCCTCACTCTGCCTCTCACTCTGCCCCTCACTCTGCCTCTCACTCTGTCTCTCACTCACTCTGTCTCTCACTCACTCTGTCTCTCACTCACTCTGTCTCTCACTCTGCCCCTCACTCTGTCTCTCACTCTGCCTCTCACTCTGTCCCTCATTCTGTCTCTCACTCTGCCCCTCACTCTGCCTCTCACCCTATCTCTCACTCTATCTCTCACACACTCTGTCTCTCACTCTGGCTCTCACTCCGGCCCTCACTCTGGCCCTCACTCTGCCCCTCACTCTGCCCCTCACTCTGCCCCACACTCTGCCCCTCACCCTGCCCCTCACTCACTCTGCCTCTCACTCTGCCTCTCACTCTGCATCTCACTCTGCCTCTCACTCTGCCCCTCACCCTACCCCTCACTCTGCCTCTCACACTGCCACTCACACTGCCCCTCACTCTGCCCCTCACTCTGCCCCTCACTCTACCCCTCACCCTGCCCCTCACTCTGCCCCTCACTCTGCCCCTCACTCTGCCCCTCACTCTGTCCCTCACTCTGTCCCTCACTCTGCCCCTCACTCTGACCCTCACTCTGTCCCTCACTCTGACCCTCACCGTGCCCCTCACTCTGCCTCTCACTCTGTCTCTCACTCACTCTGTCTCTCACTCACTCTGTCTCTCACTCTGCCCCTCACTCTGCCTCTCACTCTGCCTCTGACTCTGCCCCTCACTCTGCCTCTCACACAGACCCTCACTCTGCCCCTCACTCTGCCCCTCACTCTGCCCCTCACTCTGCCCCTCACTCTGCCCCTCACTCTGCCTCTCACTCTGCCTCTCACTCTGCCTCTCACTCTGCCCCTCACTCTGCCCCTCACTCTGTCCCTCACTCTGCCTCTCACTCTGTCTCACACACAGACCCTCACTCTGCCTCTCACTCTGCCCCTCACTCTGCCTCTCACTCTGCCTCTCACTCTGTCCCTCACTCTGCCTCTCACTCTGCCTCTCACTCTGTCCCTCACTCTGCCTCTCACTCTGTCTCACACACAGGCCCTCACTCTGCCCCTCACTCTGCCCCTCACTCTGCCCCTCACTCTGCCTCTCACTCTGCCCCTCATTCTGTCCCTCATTCTGCCCCTCACTCTGTCTCAGACACAGACCCTCACTCTGCCCCTCACTCTGCCCCTCACTCTGCCCCTCACTCTGCCCCTCACTCTGCCCCTCACTCTGCCCCTCACTCTGCCCCTCACTCTGCCTCTCACTCTGCCCCTCACCCTGCCCCTCACCCTGCCCCTCACTCTGCCTCTCACTCTGTCTCTCACTCACTCTGTCTCTCACTCAATCTGTCTCTCACTCACTCTGTCTCTCACTCACTCTGTCTCTCACTCTGCCCCACACTCTGTCTCTCACTCTGCCTCTCACTCTGTCCCTCATTCTGTCTCTCACTCTGCCCCTCACCCTGTCCCTCACCCTGTCCCTCACCCTGTCCCTCACTCTGACCCTCACTCTGACCCTCACTCTGACCCTCACTCTGACCCTCATTCTGTCCCTCACTCTGCCCCTCACTCTGCCCCTCACCCTGCCCCTCACCCTGCCCCTCACTCTGCCTCTCACTCTGCCTCTCACTCTGTCTCTCACTCACTCTGTCTCTCACTCACTCTGTCTCTCACTCACTCTGTCTCTCACTCTGCCCCTCACTCTGCCTCTCACTCTGCCTCTGACTCTGCCCCTCACTCTGCCTCTCACACAGACCCTCACTCTGCCCCTCACTCTGCCCCTCACTCTGCCCCTCACTCTGCCCCTCACTCTGCCTCTCACTCTGCCCCTCACTCTGCCCCTCACTCTGCCCCTCACTCTGCCCCTCACTCTGCCCCTCATTCTGCATCTCACTCTGCCCCTCACTCTGCCCCTCATCCTGCCCCTCACCCTGCCCCTCACTCTGCCCCTCACTCTGCCCCTCACCCTGCCCCTCACCCTGCCCCTCACCCTGCCCCTCACTCTGCCTCTCACTCTGCCCCTCACTCTGCCCCTCACTCTGCCTCTCACTCTGCCCCTCACTCTGCCTCTCACTCTGTCTCTCACTCTGCCCCTCACTCTGCCTCTCACTCTGTCTCTCACTCTGCCCCTCACTCTGCCCCTCACTCTGCCTCTCACTCTGCCCCTCACTCAGCCCCTCATCCTGCCCCTCACCCTGCCCCTCACTCTGCCCCTCACTCTGCCCCTCACCCTGCCCCTCACCCTGCCCCTCACCCTGCCCCTCACTCTGCCTCTCACTCTGCCCCTCACTCTGCCCCTCACTCTGCCTCTCACTCTGCCCCTCACCCTGCCCCTCACTCTGCCTCTCACTCTTCCCCTCACTCTGCCTCTCACTCTGCCCCTCACTCTGCCTCTCACTCTGCCTCTCACTCTGCCCCTCACTCTGCCTCTCACTCTGTCTCTCACTCTGCCCGTCACTCTGCCTCTCACTCTGTCTCTCACTCACTCTGTCTCTCACTCACTCTGTCTCTCACTCACTCTGTCTCTCACTCTGCCCCTCACTCTGTCTCTCACTCACTCTGTCTCTCACTCTGCCCCTCACTCTGCCTCTCACTCTGTCTCTCACTCTGCCCCTCACTCTGCCCCTCACTCTGCCTCTCACTCTGTCTCTCACTCACTCTGTCTCTCACTCACTCTGTCTCTCACTCACTCTGTCTCTCACTCACTCTGTCTCTCACTCTGGCCCTCACTCTGGCCCTCACTCTGCCCCTCACTCTGCCCCTCACTCTGCCCCTCACTCTGCCCCTCACTCTGGCCCTCACTCTGGCCCTCACTCTGCCCCTCACCCTGCCCCTCACCCTGCCCCTCACCCTGCCCCTCACTCTGCCCCTCACTCTGCCCCTCACCCTGCCCCTCACTCTGCACCTCACTCTGCCTCTCACTCTGGCTCTCACTCTGCCTCTCACTCTGCCCCTCACTCTGCCTCTCACTCTGCCCCTCACTCTGCCCCTCACTCTGCCCCTCACTCGGCCTCTCACTCGGCCCCTCACTCTGCCCCTCACTCTGCCTCTCACTCTGCCCCTCACTCTGCCTCTCACTCTGGCCCTCACTCTGCCTCTCACTCTGCCCCTCACTCTGCCCCTCACTCTGCCCCTCACTCTGCCCCTCACTCTGCCTCTCACTCTGCCCCTCACTCTGCCCCTCACCCTGCCCCTCACCCTGCCCCTCACTCTGCCTCTCACTCTGTCTCTCACTCTGCCCCTCACTCTGTCTCTCACTCTGCCCCTCACTCTGCCCCTCACTCTGTCTCTCACTCTGCCCCTCACTCTGCCCCTCACTCTGCCCCTCACTCTGCCCCTCATTCTGCCTCTCACTCTGCCCCTCACTCTGCCCCTCACCCTGCCCCTCACCCTGCCCCTCACTCTGCCTCTCACTCTGTCTCTCACTCTGCCCCTCACTCTGTCTCTCACCCTGCCCCTCACCCTGCCCCTCACTCTGCCTCTCACTCTGTCTCTCACTCTGCCCCTCACTCTGCCCCTCACTCTGCCTCTCACTCTGCCTCTCACTCTGCCCCTCACCCTGCCCCTCACTCTGCCTCTCACTCTGTCTCTCACTCTGGCTCTCACTCTGCCCCTCACTCTGGCCCTCACTCTGCCCCTCACTCTGCCCCTCACTCTGCCCCTCACTCTGCCCCTCACTCTGCCCCTCACCCTGCCCCTCACTCTGCCTCTCACTCTGACCCTCACTCTGCCTCTCACCCTATCTCTCACTCTGTCTCTCACACACACTGTCTCTCACTCTGGCTCTCACCCTGCCCCTCACCCTGCCCCTCACTCTGCCTCTCACCGTATCTCTCACTCACTCTGTCTCTCACACACACTGTCTCTCACTCTGGCTCTCACTCTGGCTCTCACTCTGCCCCTCACTCTGCCCCTTACTCTGCCCCTCACTCTGCCTCTCACTCTGCCCCTCACTCTGCCCCTCACCCTGCCCCTCACTCTGCCTCTCACTCTGCCCCTCACCCTGCCTCTCACTCTGCCCCTCACTCTGCCCCTCACCCTGCCCCTCACTCTGCCTCTCACTCTGCCCCTCACCCTGCTCCTCACTCTGCCTCTCACTCTGCCCCTCACCCTGCCCCTCACTCTGCCCCTCACCCTGCCCCTCACTCTGCCTCTCACTCTGTCCCTCACACTGTCTCTCACTCTGGCTCTCACTCTGGCCCTCACTCTGGCCCTCACTCTGCCCCTCACTCTGCCCCTCACTCTGCCCCTCACTCTGCCCCTCACCCTGCCCCTCACTCTGCCTCTCACTCTGCCTCTCACTCTGCCTCTCACTCTGGCTCTCACTCTGCCCCTCACTCTGCCTCTCACTCTGTCTCTCACTCTGTCCCTCACTCTGCCCCTCACTCTGCCCCTCACTCTGCCCCTCACACTGTCCCTCACTCTGCCCCTCACTCTGCCCCTCACTCTGTCCCTCAATCTGCCCCTCACTCTGCCCCTCACTCTGCCCCTCACCCTGCCCCTCAACCTGCCCCTCACCCTGCCCCTCACTCTGCCCCTCACTCTGTCCCTCACTCTGCCCCTCACTCTGCCCCTCACTCTGACCCTCACTCTGTCCCTCACTCTGACCCTCACTCTGACCCTCACTCTGACCCTCACCCTGCCCCTCACTCTGCCTCTCACTCTGTCTCTCACTCACTCTGTCTCTCACTCACTCTGTCTCTCACTCTGCCCCTCACTCTGCCTCTCACTCTGCCTCTGACTCTGCCCCTCATTCTGCCTCTCACACAGACCCTCACTCTGACCCTCACCCTGCCCCTCACTCTGCCTCTCACTCTGTCTCTCACTCACTCTGTCTCTCACTCACTCTGTCTCTCACTCTGCCCCTCACTCTGCCTCTCACTCTGCCCCTCACTCTGTCCCTCACTCTGCCCCTCACTCTGACCCTCACTCTGACCCTCACTCTGTCCCTCACTCTGACCCTCACTCTGACCCTCACTCTGACCCTCACCCTGCCCCTCACTCTGCCTCTCACTCTGTCTCTCACTTACTCTGTCTCTCACTCTGCCCCTCACTCTGCCTCTCACTCTGCCTCTGACTCTGCCCCTCACTCTGCCCCTCACTCTGCCCCTCACTCTGCCCCTCACTCTGCCCCTCACTCTGCCTCTCACTCTGCCTCTCACTCTGCCTCTCACTCTGCCCCTCACTCTGCCCCTCACTCTGTCCCTCACTCTGCCTCTCACTCTGTCTCACACACAGACCCTCACTCTGCCTCTCACTCTGCCCCTCACTCTGCCTCTCACTCTGCCTCTCACTCTGCCTCTCACTCTGTCCCTCACTCTGCCTCTCACTCTGCCTCTCACTCTGTCCCTCACTCTGCCTCTCACTCTGTCTCACACACAGGCCCTCACTCTGCCCCTCACACTGCCCCTCACACTGCCCCTCACACTGCCCCTCACTCTGCCCCTCACTCTGCCCCTCACTCTGCCCCTCATTCTGCCCATCACTCTGTCTCAGACACAGACCCTCACTCTGCCTCTCACTCTGCCCCTCACTCTGCCTCTCACTCTGCCCCTCACTCTGACCCTCACCCTGCCCCTCACCCTGCCCCTCACTCTGCCTCTCACTCTGTCTCTCACTCACTCTGTCTCTCACTCACTCTGTCTCTAACTCACTCTGTCTCTCACTCTGCCCCACACTCTGTCTCTCACTCTGCCTCTCACTCTGTCCCTCATTCTGTCTCTCACTCTGCCCCTCACCCTGTCCCTCACCCTGTCCCTCACCCTGTTCCTCACCCTGGCTCTCACTCTGCCCCTCACTCTGACCCTCACTCTGACCCTCACTCTGACCCTCACTCTGACCCTCACTCTGACCCTCACTCTGACCCTCATTCTGTCCCTCACTCTGCCCCTCACTCTGCCCCTCACCCTGCCCCTCACCCTGCCCCTCACTCTGCCTCTCACTCTGTCTCTCACTCACTCTGTCTCTCACTCACTCTGTCTCTCACTCACTCTGTCTCTCACTCTGCCCCTCACTCTGCCTCTCACTCTGCCTCTGACTCTGCCCCTCACTCTGCCTCTCACACATACCCTCACTCTGCCCCTCACTCTGCCCCTCACTCTGCCCCTCACTCTGCCTCTCACTCTGCCCCTCACTCTGCCCCTCATTCTGCCTCTCACTCTGCCCCTCACTCTGCCCTCATCCTGCCCCTCACCCTGCCCCTCACTTTGCCCCTCACTCTGCCCCTCACCCTGCCCCTCACCCTGCCCCTCACCCTGCCCCTCACTCTGCCTCTCACTCTGCCCCTCACTCTGCCCCTCACTCTGCCTCTCACTCTGCCCCTCACTCTGCCTCTCACTCTGTCTCTCACTCACTCTGTCTCTCACTCACTCTGTCTCTCACTCACTCTGTCTCTCACTCTGCCCCTCACTCTGTCTCTCACTCTGCCTCTCACTCTGTCCCTCATTCTGTCTCTCACTCTGCCCCTCACTCTGCCTCTCACCCTATCTCTCACTCTATCTCTCACACACTCTGTCTCTCACTCTGGCTCTCACTCCGGCCCTCACTCTGGCCCTCACTCTGCCCCTCACTCTGCCCCTCACTCTGCCCCACACTCTGCCCCTCACCCTGCCCCTCACTCTGCCTCTCACTCTGCCTCTCACTCTGCATCTC
Source organism: Scyliorhinus torazame (assembly GCF_047496885.1). Classification (NCBI taxonomy): domain Eukaryota; kingdom Metazoa; phylum Chordata; class Chondrichthyes; order Carcharhiniformes; family Scyliorhinidae; genus Scyliorhinus; species Scyliorhinus torazame. The sequence continues at coordinate 27,838,093 of NC_092730.1, forward strand.
ACTCTGCCTCTCACTCTGCCCCTCACCCTACCCCTCACTCTGCCTCTCACACTGCCACTCACACTGCCCCTCACTCTGCCCCTCACTCTGCCCCTCACTCTACCCCTCACCCTGCCCCTCACTCTGCCCCTCACTCTGCCCCTCACTCTGCCCCTCACTCTGTCCCTCACTCTGTCCCTCACTCTGCCCCTCACTCTGACCCTCACTCTGTCCCTCACTCTGACCCTCACCGTGCCCCTCACTCTGCCTCTCACTCTGTCTCTCACTCACTCTGTCTCTCACTCACTCTGTCTCTCACTCTGCCCCTCACTCTGCCTCTCACTCTGCCTCTGACTCTGCCCCTCACTCTGCCTCTCACACAGACCCTCACTCTGCCCCTCACTCTGCCCCTCACTCTGCCCCTCACTCTGCCCCTCACTCTGCCCCTCACTCTGCCTCTCACTCTGCCTCTCACTCTGCCTCTCACTCTGCCCCTCACTCTGCCCCTCACTCTGTCCCTCACTCTGCCTCTCACTCTGTCTCACACACAGACCCTCACTCTGCCTCTCACTCTGCCCCTCACTCTGCCTCTCACTCTGCCTCTCACTCTGTCCCTCACTCTGCCTCTCACTCTGCCTCTCACTCTGTCCCTCACTCTGCCTCTCACTCTGTCTCACACACAGGCCCTCACTCTGCCCCTCACTCTGCCCCTCACTCTGCCCCTCACTCTGCCTCTCACTCTGCCCCTCATTCTGTCCCTCATTCTGCCCCTCACTCTGTCTCAGACACAGACCCTCACTCTGCCCCTCACTCTGCCCCTCACTCTGCCCCTCACTCTGCCCCTCACTCTGCCCCTCACTCTGCCCCTCACTCTGCCCCTCACTCTGCCTCTCACTCTGCCCCTCACCCTGCCCCTCACCCTGCCCCTCACTCTGCCTCTCACTCTGTCTCTCACTCACTCTGTCTCTCACTCAATCTGTCTCTCACTCACTCTGTCTCTCACTCACTCTGTCTCTCACTCTGCCCCACACTCTGTCTCTCACTCTGCCTCTCACTCTGTCCCTCATTCTGTCTCTCACTCTGCCCCTCACCCTGTCCCTCACCCTGTCCCTCACCCTGTCCCTCACTCTGACCCTCACTCTGACCCTCACTCTGACCCTCACTCTGACCCTCATTCTGTCCCTCACTCTGCCCCTCACTCTGCCCCTCACCCTGCCCCTCACCCTGCCCCTCACTCTGCCTCTCACTCTGCCTCTCACTCTGTCTCTCACTCACTCTGTCTCTCACTCACTCTGTCTCTCACTCACTCTGTCTCTCACTCTGCCCCTCACTCTGCCTCTCACTCTGCCTCTGACTCTGCCCCTCACTCTGCCTCTCACACAGACCCTCACTCTGCCCCTCACTCTGCCCCTCACTCTGCCCCTCACTCTGCCCCTCACTCTGCCTCTCACTCTGCCCCTCACTCTGCCCCTCACTCTGCCCCTCACTCTGCCCCTCACTCTGCCCCTCATTCTGCATCTCACTCTGCCCCTCACTCTGCCCCTCATCCTGCCCCTCACCCTGCCCCTCACTCTGCCCCTCACTCTGCCCCTCACCCTGCCCCTCACCCTGCCCCTCACCCTGCCCCTCACTCTGCCTCTCACTCTGCCCCTCACTCTGCCCCTCACTCTGCCTCTCACTCTGCCCCTCACTCTGCCTCTCACTCTGTCTCTCACTCTGCCCCTCACTCTGCCTCTCACTCTGTCTCTCACTCTGCCCCTCACTCTGCCCCTCACTCTGCCTCTCACTCTGCCCCTCACTCAGCCCCTCATCCTGCCCCTCACCCTGCCCCTCACTCTGCCCCTCACTCTGCCCCTCACCCTGCCCCTCACCCTGCCCCTCACCCTGCCCCTCACTCTGCCTCTCACTCTGCCCCTCACTCTGCCCCTCACTCTGCCTCTCACTCTGCCCCTCACCCTGCCCCTCACTCTGCCTCTCACTCTTCCCCTCACTCTGCCTCTCACTCTGCCCCTCACTCTGCCTCTCACTCTGCCTCTCACTCTGCCCCTCACTCTGCCTCTCACTCTGTCTCTCACTCTGCCCGTCACTCTGCCTCTCACTCTGTCTCTCACTCACTCTGTCTCTCACTCACTCTGTCTCTCACTCACTCTGTCTCTCACTCTGCCCCTCACTCTGTCTCTCACTCACTCTGTCTCTCACTCTGCCCCTCACTCTGCCTCTCACTCTGTCTCTCACTCTGCCCCTCACTCTGCCCCTCACTCTGCCTCTCACTCTGTCTCTCACTCACTCTGTCTCTCACTCACTCTGTCTCTCACTCACTCTGTCTCTCACTCACTCTGTCTCTCACTCTGGCCCTCACTCTGGCCCTCACTCTGCCCCTCACTCTGCCCCTCACTCTGCCCCTCACTCTGCCCCTCACTCTGGCCCTCACTCTGGCCCTCACTCTGCCCCTCACCCTGCCCCTCACCCTGCCCCTCACCCTGCCCCTCACTCTGCCCCTCACTCTGCCCCTCACCCTGCCCCTCACTCTGCACCTCACTCTGCCTCTCACTCTGGCTCTCACTCTGCCTCTCACTCTGCCCCTCACTCTGCCTCTCACTCTGCCCCTCACTCTGCCCCTCACTCTGCCCCTCACTCGGCCTCTCACTCGGCCCCTCACTCTGCCCCTCACTCTGCCTCTCACTCTGCCCCTCACTCTGCCTCTCACTCTGGCCCTCACTCTGCCTCTCACTCTGCCCCTCACTCTGCCCCTCACTCTGCCCCTCACTCTGCCCCTCACTCTGCCTCTCACTCTGCCCCTCACTCTGCCCCTCACCCTGCCCCTCACCCTGCCCCTCACTCTGCCTCTCACTCTGTCTCTCACTCTGCCCCTCACTCTGTCTCTCACTCTGCCCCTCACTCTGCCCCTCACTCTGTCTCTCACTCTGCCCCTCACTCTGCCCCTCACTCTGCCCCTCACTCTGCCCCTCATTCTGCCTCTCACTCTGCCCCTCACTCTGCCCCTCACCCTGCCCCTCACCCTGCCCCTCACTCTGCCTCTCACTCTGTCTCTCACTCTGCCCCTCACTCTGTCTCTCACCCTGCCCCTCACCCTGCCCCTCACTCTGCCTCTCACTCTGTCTCTCACTCTGCCCCTCACTCTGCCCCTCACTCTGCCTCTCACTCTGCCTCTCACTCTGCCCCTCACCCTGCCCCTCACTCTGCCTCTCACTCTGTCTCTCACTCTGGCTCTCACTCTGCCCCTCACTCTGGCCCTCACTCTGCCCCTCACTCTGCCCCTCACTCTGCCCCTCACTCTGCCCCTCACTCTGCCCCTCACCCTGCCCCTCACTCTGCCTCTCACTCTGACCCTCACTCTGCCTCTCACCCTATCTCTCACTCTGTCTCTCACACACACTGTCTCTCACTCTGGCTCTCACCCTGCCCCTCACCCTGCCCCTCACTCTGCCTCTCACCGTATCTCTCACTCACTCTGTCTCTCACACACACTGTCTCTCACTCTGGCTCTCACTCTGGCTCTCACTCTGCCCCTCACTCTGCCCCTTACTCTGCCCCTCACTCTGCCTCTCACTCTGCCCCTCACTCTGCCCCTCACCCTGCCCCTCACTCTGCCTCTCACTCTGCCCCTCACCCTGCCTCTCACTCTGCCCCTCACTCTGCCCCTCACCCTGCCCCTCACTCTGCCTCTCACTCTGCCCCTCACCCTGCTCCTCACTCTGCCTCTCACTCTGCCCCTCACCCTGCCCCTCACTCTGCCCCTCACCCTGCCCCTCACTCTGCCTCTCACTCTGTCCCTCACACTGTCTCTCACTCTGGCTCTCACTCTGGCCCTCACTCTGGCCCTCACTCTGCCCCTCACTCTGCCCCTCACTCTGCCCCTCACTCTGTCCCTCATTCTGTCTCTCACTCTGCCCCTCACTCTGCCTCTCACCCTATCTCTCACTCTGGCTCTCACTCTGCCCCTCACTCTGCCTCTCACTCTGCCTCTCACTCTGCCTCTCACTCTGCCTCTCACTCTGCCCCTCACTCTGTCCCTCACTCTGCCTCTCACTCTGTCTCACACACAGACCCTCACTCTGCCCCTCACTCTGCCCCTCACTCTGCCCCTCACCCTGCCCCTCACCCTGCCCCTCACCCTGCCCCTCACCCTGCCCCTCACCCTGCCCCTCACTCTGCCCCTCACTCTGCCCCTCACTCTGTCCCTCACTCTGCCCCTCACTCTGCACCTCACTCTGCCCCTCACTCTGCCCCTCACTCTGCCCCTCACTCTGCCCCTCACTCTGCCTCTCACTCTGCCTCTTACTCTGCCTCTCACTCTGCCTCTCACTCTGTCCCTCACTCTGCCTCTCACTCTGTCTCACACACAGACCCTCACTCTGCCCCTCACACTGCCCCTCACTCTGCCCCTCACTCTGCACCTCACTCTGCCCCTCACTCTGCCCCTCACTCTGCCCCTCACTCTGCCCCTCACTCTGCCCCTCACTCTGCCTCTCACTCTGCCTCTTACTCTGCCTCTCACTCTGCCTCTCACACTGCCCCTCACTCTGCCCCTCACTCTGCCTCTCACTCTGCCCCTCACTCTGCCCCTCACTCTGCCTCTCACTCTGTCTCACACACAGACCCTCACTCTGCCTCTCACTCTGTCCCTCACTCTGCCTCTCACTCTGTCTCACACACAGACCCTCACTCTGCCCCTCACTCTGCCTCTCACTCTGCCTCTTACTCTGCCTCTCACTCTGCCTCTCACTCTGTCCCTCACTCTGCCTCTCACTCTGCCCCTCACTCTGCCCCTCACTCTGCCCCTCACTCTGCCCCTCACTCTGCCTCTCACTCTGCCTCTCACTCTGCCTCTCACTCTGTCCCTCACTCTGCCTCTCACTCTGTCTCACACACAGACCCTCACTCTGTCCCTCACTCTGCCCCTCACTCTGCACCTCACTCTGCCCCTCACTCTGCCCCTCACTCTGTCCCTCACTCTGCCCCTCACCCTGCCCCTCACTCTGCCCCTCACTCTGCCCCTCACTCTGCCTCTCACTCTGCCTCTCACTCTGTCCCTCACTCTGCCTCTCACTCTGTCTCACACACAGACCCTCACTCTGCCCCTCACTCTGCCCCTCACTCTGCCCCTCACTCTGCCCCTCACTCTGCCCCTCATTCTGCCCCTCACTCTGCCCCTCACCCTGCCCCTCACCCTGCCCCTCACTCTGCCCCTCACTCTGCCCCTCACTCTGCCCCTCACTCTGCCCCTCACCCTGCCCCTCACCCTGCCCCTCACCCTGCCCCTCACCCTGCCCCTCACTCTGCCCCTCACTCTGTCCCTCACCCTGCCCCTCACTCTGTCTCTCACCCTGTCTCTCACCCTGCCCCTCACTCTGGCCCTCACTCTGTCCCTCACTCTGCCCCTCACTGTGCCCCTCACTCTGTCTCTGCCTCTCACTCTGTCCCCCACCCTGCCCCTCACTCTGCCCCTCACTCTGGCCCTCACTCTGGCCCTCACTCTGCCTCTCAATCTGCCTCTCACTCTGCCCCTCACCCTGCCCCTCACTCTGCCTCTCACTCTGTCCCTCACTCTGCCCCTCACTCTGCCCCTCACTGTGCCTCTCACCCTGCCCCTCACTCTGCCTCTCAATCTGCCCCTCACTCTGTCCCTCACTCTGCCCCTCACTGTGCCTCTCACCCTGCCCCTCACTCTGTCTCTCACCCTGTCTCTCACCCTGCCCCTCACCCTGCCCCTCACCCTGCCCCTCACCCTGCCCCACACTCGGCCCCTCACTCGGCCCCACACTCTGCCCCTCACTCTGCCCCTCACTCTGCCCCTCACTCTGCCTCTCACTCTGCCACTCACTCTGCCCCTCACTCTGCCCCTCACTCTGCCCCTCACTCGGCCTCTCACTCGGCCCCTCACTCTGCCCCTCACTCTGCCCCTCACTCTGCCCCTCACTCTGCCTCTCACTCTGCCCCTCACTCTGCCCCTCACTCTGCCCCTCACTCTGCCCTCACTCTGTCTCTCACTCTGTCTCTCACTCTGTCTCTCACTCTGTCTCTCACTCTGCCCCTCACTCTGCCCCTCACGTTGTCTCTTACTCTGCCTCTCACTCGGTCTCTCACTCGGTCTCTCACTCGGTCCCGCACTCTGTCCCTCACTCTGTCCGTCACTCTGTCCCTCACTCTGTCCCTCATTCTGCCCCTCACTCTGCCCCTCACTCTGCCTCTCACTCTGCCTCTTACTCTGCCTCTCACTCTGCCTCTCACTCTGTCTCTCACTCTGTCTCTCACTCTGCCCCTCACTCTGCCCCTCACTCTGCCCCTCACTCTGCCCCTCACTCTGCCTCTCACTCTGCCCCTCACTCTGTCTCTCACTCTGCCTCTCACTCTGCCTCTCACTCTGCCCCTCACTCTGCCCCTCACTCTGCCCCTCACCCTGCCCCTCACTCTGCCTCTCACTCTGTCCCTCACTCTGTCCCTCACTCTGTCCCTCACTCTGTCCCTCACTCTGTCCCTCACTCTGCCCCTCACTCTGCCCCTCACTCTGCCCCTCACTCTGCCTCTCACTCTGCCCCTCACTCTGCCCCTCACTCTGCCCCTCACTCTGTCCCTCACTCTGCCCCTCACTCTGCCCCTCACTCTGTCCCTCACTCTGTCCCTCACTCTGTCCCTCACTCTGCCCCTCACTCTGCCCCTCACTCTGCCCCTCACTCTGCCTCTCACCCTGCCCCTCACTCTGCCCCTCACTCTGCCCCTCACTCTGCCCCTCACTCTGCCTCTCACTCTGCCCCTCACTCTGCCTCTCACTCTGCCTCTCACTCTGCCCCTCACTCTGCCTCTCACTCTGTCCCTCACTCTGCCCCTCACCCTGCCCCTCACCCTGCCCCTCACTCTGTCTCTCACCCTGTCTCTCACCCTGCCCCTCACTCTGGCCCTCACTCTGTCCCTCACTCTGCCCCTCACTGTGCCCCTCACTCTGTCTCTGCCTCTCACTCTGTCCCTCACCCTGCCCCTCACTCTGCCCCTCACTCTGGCCCTCACTCTGGCCCTCACTCTGCCTCTCAATCTGCCCCTCACTCTGTCCCTCACTCTGCCCCTCACTGTGCCTCTCACCCTGCCCCTCACTCTGTCTCTCACCCTGTCTCTCACCCTGCCCCTCACCCTGCCCCTCACCCTGCCCCTCACCCTGCCCCTCACCCTGCCCCTCACCCTGCCCCACACTCGGCCCCTCACTCGGCCCCACACTCTGCCCCTCACTCTGCCCCTCACTCTGCCCCTCACTCTGCCCCTCACTCTGCCTCTCACTCTGCCACTCACTCTGCCCCTCACTCTGCCCCTCACTCTGCCCCTCACTCGGCCTCTCACTCGGCCCCTCACTCTGCCCCTCACTCTGCCCCTCACTCTGCCCCTCACTCTGCCTCTCACTCTGCCCCTCACTCTGCCCCTCACTCTGCCCCTCACTCTGCCCCTCACTCTGCCCCTCACTCTGTCTCTCACTCTGTCTCTCACTCTGTCTCTCACTCTGCCCCTCACTCTGCCCCTCACTCTGCCTCTCACTCGGTCTCTCACTCGGTCCCGCACTCTGTCCCTCACTCTGTCCCTCACTCTGTCCCTCATTCTGCCCCTCACTCTGCCCCTCACTCTGCCTCTCACTCTGCCTCTTACTCTGCCTCTCACTCTGCCTCTCACTCTGTCTCTCACTCTGTCTCTCACTCTGTCTCTCACTCTGCCCCTCACTCTGCCCCTCACTCTGCCCCTCACTCTGCCCCTCACTCTGCCTCTCACTCTGCCCCTCACTCTGTCTCTCACTCTGCCTCTCACTCTGCCTCTCACTCTGCCCCTCACTCTGCCCCTCACTCTGCCCCTCACCCTGCCCCTCACTCTGCCTCTCACTCTGTCCCTCACTCTGTCCCTCACTCTGTCCCTCACTCTGTCCCTCACTCTGCCCCTCACTCTGCCCCTCACTCTGCCCCTCACTCTGCCCCTCACTCTGCCTCTCACTCTGCCCCTCACTCTGCCTCTCACTCTGCCCCTCACTCTGCCCCTCACTCTGCCCCTCACTCTGCCCCTCACTCTGCCCCTCACTCTGCCCCTCACTCTGCCCCTCACTCTGTCCCTCACTCTGTCCCTCACTCTGTCCCTCACTCTGTCCCTCACTCTGCCCCTCACTCTGCCCCTCACTCTGCCCCTCACTCTGCCCCTCACTCTGCCCCTCACTCTGCCTCTCACTCTGCCCCTCACTCTGCCTCTCACTCTGCCTCTCACTCTGCCTCTCACTCTGCCCCTCACTCTGCCCCTCACTCTGCCCCTCACTCTGCCTCTCACTCTGTCCCTCACTCTGTCCCTCACTCTGCCCCTCACTCTGCCCCTCACTCTGCCCCTCACTCTGCCCCTCACTCTGCCACCTGAAGGGACGGGTGTACATGCTCAGCAAGGTCCCTCTGATCCTCGGTGCTTCCCAGGGTCCTGCCGTTTATCCTGTATTCCGTGTATTAATACGATTCCCGCAAAGAACGTTGCCATTTGTATCTCAATGATCAAAAATTGAAGCTCACAGCATATTCACGGTAGCACAGTGGTTAGCACTGTGGCTTCACAGCTCCAAGTCCCAGGTTCGATTCCCGGCTTGGGTCACTGTCCGTGAGGAGTCTGCACGTTCTCCCCCCGTGTCTGCGTGGGTTTCCTCAGGGTGCTCCGGTTTCCTCCCACAAGTCCCAAAAGACGATGTTAGGTGAATTGGACATTCTGAATTCTCCCTCCGTGTACCCGGACAGGTGCCGGAATGTGGCGACGAGGGGATTTTCACAGTAACTTCATTGCGGTGTTAATGTAAGTCTACTTGTGACAATCATGAACACTATTATTATTATTCATTCTGATGCTTGATGGCTTCCTTTGTGAAGCTGGGAGAGGTTCGAATCCCTCACTGAAACTAAGGCCCTTCAGTTCGTTCTTTGTGTTCAGCTCCCTCTGCTGGTGTGACTGGGTCAGGACAGGGGAGAATTGGCAATGCTGCTACCAACGGTGGGGAGCCTGGGATATTCCCTGGGGGTGGCGAGGAATTCCAAAGATATTGGGCGAAATTCTCCGTTATCGGTGCAAAGTCTGCCAATCGGCGCAAAAAACGGCGCAAATCCGACTTGCGTCACGCTGCAAACATCGTCGCGAAGTCTCCGGTTCGAAATGGGCTAGCAGCGACGTGACGGGATCCGCGCTTGCTCACGTGGTTCACGCCGTGCAGCGTCATACGCGCCGCACGGCGTGACGGCTCATAAGGCCGCGGTGCTCCCCCCCACCCGACCGGAACAGCCGAACGGAACACCCGACTGGATGGCTGGCCGTCGCTCAGCCCCGAGGTTCGAGTCACGTGATGTGGAGGCGCTCCTGGACGCAGTGGAGGGATGCCCTGTATCCCGGGCACGGCCGCAGAGTTGCCCCACGCCACAGCCGGCGTCTGTGGAGGGAAGTGGCAGAGGTCGTCACCGCTGCGGCCCTGACACCACGGACAGGCACCCAGTGCCAGAAGAAGGTGAACGACTTCGTCAGAGCAGCCAGTGTGAGCCTCCCCCCCCTGCCCAATATCCATCCCATATCCTCCCTCCCCATATCCCCCCTCCCCCATATCCCCCCTCCCCCATATCCCCCTCCCCATATCCGCCTCCCCCATATCCCCCCTCCCCATATCCCCCCCTCCCCCATATCCCCCCTCCCCATATCCCCCTCCCCCATATCCCCCCTCCCCCATATTCTCCCTCCCCATATCCCCCCTCCCCCATAACCCCCATATCCCCCCCACATCCCCCATATCCCCCCTCCCCCATATCCCCCCTCCCCCATATCCCCCCTCCCCATATCCCCCATATCCCCCCTCCCCCACATCCCCCATATCCCCCTCCCCATATCCCCCATATCCCCCCTCCCCCATATCCCCCCTCCCCCATATCCCCCTCCCCATATCCCCCCTCCCCATATCCCCCTCCCCATATCCCCCCATATCCCCCCTCTCCCATATCCCCCTCCCCCATATCCCCCTCCCCATATCCCCCCTCCCCATATCCCCCCTCCCCCATATCCCCCTCCCCCATATCCCCGCTCCCCATATCCCCCCTCCCCCATATCCCCCTCCCCCATATCCCCCCTATCCCCCCTCCCCATATCCCCCCTCCCCCATATCCCCCCTCCCCATATCCCCCCTATCCCCCCTCCCCCATATCCCCATATCCCCCCTCCCCATATCCCCCCTCCCCTTATCCCCCTCCCCATATCCCCATATCCCCCCTCCCCCATATCCCCCTCCCCATATCCCCCCTCCCCCATATCCCCCCTCCCCCATATCCCCCCTCTCCCATATCCCCCCTCTCCCATATCCCCCATATTCCCCCTCCCCCATATCCCCCATATCCCGCCTCCCCCATATCCCGCCTCCCCATATCCCCCATATCCCCCCTCCCCCATATCCCCAAGTGAATCCAGCCCTAACCTTAACCTCTGCAATGCACGCGCAACCGATGGCGTGCATTCATATACCTGTCTAACAGTGTTACCTTTTACCCCTGCCACCACCGCCCCCCCCCCCCCAGGAGAAACGTGCACACAACACCAGGGAGCATGTGAGGACTGGAGGAGGCCCCGCTGATGAGAGGCCACTGACCGAACACCAGGAAAGGGCCCTGGAACTGGCTGGCGGACCTGAGGACCGGGAGTTTGCTGATGCAGAGGTCGGGGGCGTACTAGCAAGTGAGCCACCGACAGCCCGTCCCCATATCCCCCCTCCCCTATATCCCCCTCCCCCATATCACCTGATCACTGCCTGATGTCTAACCATGCATGCTTCATTGTGTATCGCAGGACCAAACGTCCAGGCACCCATCCCCGCAGATGCACACCGCCCGCAGGATGCCTCTCGGAGGCCACGGGAGACGGAGAGACCCGGTCCCTCCGGCATGCGACGCCCGCAGGATGCCCCTCGGAGACCACAGGAGACGGAGAGACTCGCACCCTCCAGCATGCGACGCCCGCAGGATGCCCCTCGGAGACCACGGGAGACGGAGAGACCCGCACCCTCCAGCATGCGACGCCCGCAGGATGCCCCTCGCACACCACGGGAGACGGAGAGACCCGGACCCTCAGGCATGCGACGCCCGCAGGATGTCCCTTGGAGACCACGGGAGACGGAGAGACCTGGAGCAACAGGGAGACGACGCCCGTCACGTGCGGGTGCGACGACACAGGCGTGTGCCACCCAGCGACGAGAGGGGCAGCCACAGGCCCCCGTCACAGCCGAGCCAGGACACCCCTACCCGGGACACCCCTACCCGGGACACCCCTACCCGGGACAGCACTACCCAGGAAGACGAAATACCGGACAGTGACACAGTGGATGGGTGGAGACGAACCCCCACCCCAAAGTGCCATGGACTCTGAGTGGGACGAAGAGCACAACACAACGCCACTTCTGTCACCAACACCCTCCACCATCGCAGAAACACTCACCTCGGTTGGGCACTTTAGTGATGAGGCGTCTGGAACACTCACTGGTGCGCACAACACAGCCGTCCCAGTACAGCAGGTGGAGGTAGGAGCAGCAGAGGGGCCGGGCGGTGGAGGGCAGCGCAGCCCAAGTGAACATCTGCCGCCCAGATGGATCCCGGGTTCCTGGAGTTACCACACCCACCCATAGATCCGATGCAACCACCGACCCGGAGATGAGCGAAGAGGGTGACGGCCGGCTTGCGGCAGCTGCAGTCGCAGGTGGAGGAGTCCACCCGCGTCCAGGAGCTGGGAGTGGTGCCGGTCATACGTGCCACCCAGGCCGACACCGCACGGGTGGCGTCCGCGGTGGAGGCAATGGGCGCGACGGTGTCAGACATGGGGAACGGTTTGCGAGGCCTGGGGCTTTCCGTGCAGGCGGCGTCTGTGGCCCAGGACATGGCTGCACTCTCACAGGAGGCCATGAGCCAGTGCCAGCGCCAGATGGCAGAGGCGCTCAACGCCATAGCCCAGTCTCTGCAGTCCATGGCCCAGTCTCAGCAGGCCATAGCCCAGTCTCTGCAGGCCATCGCTGAGGGCATCGGCGCCAGTGGCCATGTGCGAGCCGGCGTCGCACAGTCACAGACAGGGTTTGCCAATCCTCTGGGCTCCATGGCTGCAAACCTGCAGACCCCTGTCGATACCAGCACGGGCCTTCAGGACTGGCAGCGCCGGATGTCGGGGGGGTGTCGGATGGCCAGTCCGTTCGCATCCTCCACCCATGTAGAGGCCTGGGGGCCATCGGGCACCCCGAGGGAGGAGGAGGTGGTGTGGTCCGTCCCGGGTCCCCCTGTAGGGGAGGTTCCGGAACACCGCGACACCTCGGACTCACCCCCTTCTGTCCCAGGTGCATCGGGTGGGCAACGGGCAGGACAGGCTGGCAGCTCGCCATCCCAGTCGCCCGGGCCGCAGCCTGGCCCATCTAGGCCAGGAAACGGCCGCCAAAGGAATCCCGTGTCAGAGGGCAGGAATCACAGGACTCCACCTCCAGTTCTGCTGTACCGTCTGGGGAACCACGTAGACGTAGTCAAAGGGCCCGTAAGGCCAAACAATTAGACACTGAGTAAGTTGGCACGGGTGCAGGGCACAGATGAGTTTTAGGGGCTAGGGCACGTGCATGAACTCCTTTGGTTATTAAAGTCAATGTTACACCTACAGAAGCTGCCTTTGTGCTCTGTCCAAAGCGTGCGGGGGTGTCATGTACGTTGAGCGCAAGTGTGTGTGCGAGGGGTGGTCTTACCTCAGCCCCAGGTGAGTCTGCCCCTTCCCCCTGGGCCGCCATCAACATCCCCCCGGGCAGAGTACGGGACCGTGAGCTGCAGTGTCACAGCCGCATGCAGGGATGGTCCGGGTGGATGGTGGTACTGTGGCCATGGGTCAGACATAGTCCAACAATGTGGAGCCAGGAGCTCATCGCAGGGCGGGTTGTCATCATCCTCCATGGCCTGCGATAGACACGCGTCCACCCGCAACTGTGTGAGCCCGGCCCGTTGTGCCGCAGGTGGATCGGCAATGGGGGGGGGGTGGTGTGCATGCGGGTGGGGTGGGTGGGGTTGGGGAGGGGGGTGAGGGTGCTGGGTGGGTGGATGGGTGGGGGGTGTGGGTGGTCGGCTGTTGCCATGGTGTGCGGTCTGTGGCCGTACTACCCGATTCCCATGCCCATCTAGTCAGTGAAGCGGGCGGCTATCAACCTGTCCCGTGCCCGCTGGGCCAGCCGGTAACGGTGGACTGCCACCCGCCTGTGTCTAGCCCATCTGCCCTGACCATTGCCCCCATCCCCCTCATCTGGGGAGGACTGCGCCTCTTCCTGCTGCTCCTCCACTCCGCCCTCCTCTGCCTGCGGCACATCGCCCTCTGCTGGGCTATGTTGTGCAGGACGCAGCACACCACAATGATGCGGCCGACCCTATCTGACCGATACTGGACCGATACAGAGGGTCCAGGCACCTGAAACGCATCTTCAGCACACCAAAGCACCTCTCTATCACTCCCCTTGTCGCTACATGGGCATCATTGTAGCGGTTCTCCGCCTCATTGCGTGGCCTCCGTTGTCCATTTTGGAAGGACAAATATGAATGCGGAATACAGGGTTAACGGTAGAGTTCTTGGCAATGTGGAGGAGCAGAGAGATCTTGGGGTCTATGTTCATACATCTTTGAAAGTTGCCACTCAAGTGGATAGAGTTGTGAAGAAGGCCTATGGTGTGCTCGCGTTCATTAACAGAGGGATTGAATTTAAGAGCCGTGAGGTGATGATGCAGCAGTACAAAACTTTGGTAAGGCCACATTTGGAGTACTGTGTACAGTTCTGGTCGCCTCATTGTAGGAAGGATGTGGAAGCTTTGGAAAAGGTGCAAAGAAGATTTACCAGGATGTTGCCTGGAATGGAGAGTAGGTCTTACGAGGTAAGGTTGAGGGTGCTAGGCCTTTTCTCATTAGAACGGAGAAGGATGAGGGGCGACTTGATAGAGGTTTATAAGATGATCAGGGGAATAGATAGAGTAGACAGTCAGAGACTTTTTCCCCGGGTGGAACAAACCATTACAAGGGGACATAAATTTAAGGTGAAAGGTGGAAGATATAGGAGGGATATCAGAGGTATGTTCTTTACCCAGAGAGTAGTGGGGGCATGGAATGCACTGCCTGTGGAAGTAGTTGAGTCGGAAACATTGGGGACATTCAAGCAGCTATTGGATAGGTACATGGATTACGGTAAAATGATATAGTGTAGATTTATTTGTTCTTAAGGGCAGCATGGTAGCATTGTGGATAGCACAATTGCTTCACAGCTCCAGGGTCCCAGGTTCGATTCCGGCTTGGGTCACTGTCTGTGCGGAGTCTGCACGTCCTCCCCGTGTCTGCGTGGGTTTCCTCCGGGTGCTCCGGTTTCCTCCCACAGTCCAAAGATGTGCGGGTTAGGTGAATTGGCCAATGATAAATTGCCCTCAATGTCCAAATTGCCCTTGGTGTTGGGTGGAGGTGTTGAGTTTGGGTAGGGTGCTCTTTCCAAGAGCCGGTGCAGACTCAAAGGGCCGAATGGCCTCCTTCTGCACTGTAAATTCAATGATAATCTATGATTAATCTAGGACAAAGGTTCGGCACAACATCGTGGGCCGAAGGGCCTGTTCTGTGCTGTATTTTCTATGTTCTATGTTCTATAGGCGTCATCAGCCACGATCGCAATGGGTAGCCCCTGCCGCCCAGCAACCAGCCCCTCAGCCGGGGATGGCGTCCCTCGTACATGCCGGGGATGGATGACCGCGACAACATGTATGAGTCGTGTACACTGCCTGGGTAACGGGCGCAGACGTGCAGGATCATCATGCGGTGGTCGCAGACCACCTGTATGTTCATCGAATAGGTCCCCTTCCTATTGGTGAACACGGCCCTGTTATCTGCAGGTGGCCGCACGGCGACGTGCATCCCATCGATCGCGCCCTGGACCATGGGGAACCCGGCAACGGCAGAGAAGCCCACGGCCCGGGCATCTTGGCTGGCCCGGTCCACAGGGAAGCGGATGTAGCGGTGCGCCATGGCATATAGGGCATCTGTCACTGCCCGGATGCACCGATGTCTGCGATATGCCGGACAGGTCCCCACTCGGTGCCTGGAATGACCCCGTTGCATAAAAGTTCAGAGCCACCGTAACCTTGACGGACACGGGGAGAGGGTGTCCCCCGCCAGTGCCACGCGGTGACAGCTGTGCCAGCAGGTGGCAGATGTGTGCCACGGTTTCCCGCCTCACCCGGAGTCTCCTCCTGCATTCCCGGTCCGTGAGGTCCTGGTATGACTGCCGGGGCCGGTACACACGGGGCGCCCTCGGGTGCCTCCGTTGCCGTGGGGCCGCGACGTCCTCCTCCCCCTCCTCGTCCTGTCGGTCAGGTGTCCCTCCAGCCTGGGCGGCTGCCGCCTGTCCCTCTGCGGCAGCCTGCGCCGCCTCTCTGGCACGCTCCTCCTCCTCCTCCTTATCCAGGGCAACATAGGCATTAGCGGCTGCCGCCACGGCGGCCAACATCGCTGGATGATCGGAAAACATGACGGCCTGGTGGGGGGGAGGGGAACGACGACATGTCATCATTGCCCATATCCCCTCCTCCCCCCAGCCAGGTTGTGGAGATGCCGGCGTTGCCTTAGACTCGACATGTATGCTCAAGCCGTCAGGAGTCGCGTCAATGCCAGATTCATCAGTCTGTGCTCCCCCCAGCCAGGTGGCATGGACCGCATGGGTCCAACTGTTGGAGGCTGGCACCTGGCCAGGTGGACCAACTCACTTGCCCTCGCATCCCCCTCCCCGGCACGGACCCCCCATCCCCCTCCCCGGCACGGACCCCCCCCCCCCATCCTCCTCCCCGGCACGGACCCCCCATCCTCCTCCCCGGCACAGACCCCCCATCCTCCTCCCCGGCACGGACCCCCCATTCCCCTCCCCGGCACGGACCCCCCATCCTCCTCCCCGGCATGGACCCCCCCCATCCCCCTCCCCGGCACGGGCCCACCATCCTCCTCCCCGGCACGGACACACCCCCATCCCGCTCCCCGGCACGGGCCCCCCATCCTCCTCCCCGGCACAGATCCCATCCTCCACCCCGGCACGGACCCCCCATCCCATCCCCCTGCCCGGCACAGGCCCCCCATCCTCCTCCCCGGCACGGACCCCCCACCCATCCCCCCCCCTGGCACGGACCCCCCCCCTCCCATCCTCCTCCCCGGCACGGGCCCCATCCCCCTCCCCGGCACGGACCCCCCATCCTCCTCCCCGGCACGGACACCTCCCCATCCCCCTCCCCGGCATGGACACCCCCCCCCCCCCATCCCCCTCCCTGGCACGGACCCCACCCCCCCATCCTTCTCCCCGGCACGGACACCTCCCCATCCCCCTCCCCGGCATGGACACCCCCCCCATCCCCCTCCCCGGCACGGACCCCACCCCCCCATCCTCCTCCCCGGCACGGACCCATCCCCCTCCCCGGCACGGACCCCCCCCATCCTCCTCCCCGGCACGGATCCCATCCTCCAGCCCGGCACGGACCCCCCATCCCATCCCCCTCCCCGGCACGGACCCCCCCCATCCCCCTCCCCGGCATGGGCCCCCTATCCTCCTACCCGGCACGGACCCCAACCCATCCCCCTCCCCGGCACTGATCCCCCCCCATCCCCCTCCCCGGCACGGACCCCCCCCATCCCCCTCCCCGGCACGGACCCCCCATCCCCCTCCCCGGCACGGACCCCATCCTCCTCCCCGGCACGGACCCCATCCCCCTTCCCGGCACGGGCCCCCCATCCTCCTCCCCGGCACAGACTCCATCCCCCTCCCCGGCACGGACCCCATCCCCCTTCCCGGCACGGGCCCCCCATCCTCCTCCCCGGCACAGACTCCATCCCCCTCCCCGGCACGGACCCCCCCCATCCCCCTCCCCGGCATGGGCCCCCCATCCTCCTTCCCGGCACGGACCCCATCCCCCTTCCCGGCACGGGCCCCCCATCCTCCTCCCCGGCACAGACTCCATCCCCCTCCCCGGCACGGACCCCATCCCCCTTCCCGGCACGGGCCCCCCATCCTCCTCCCCGGCACAGACTCCATCCCCCTCCCCGGCACGGACCCCCCCCCCCATCCCCCTCCCCGGCATGGGCCCCCCATCCTCCTCCCCGGCACGGACCCCATCCCCCTCCCCGGCACGGACCCCCCATTCTCCTCCCTGGCACGGACCCCCCCCCATCCCCCTCCCCGGCATGGGCCCCCCATCCTCCTCCCCGGCACGGACCCCCCATCCTCCTCCCTGGCAGGGACCCCCCCCATCCCCCTCCCCGGCACGGACCCCTCCCCCCATCCTCCTCCCCGGCACGGACCCCCCATCCTCCTCCCTGGCACGGACCCCCCATCCTCCTCCCCGGCACGGACCCCCCATCCTCCTCCCCGGCACGGACCCCCCATCCTCCTCCCTGGCAGGGACCCCCCCCATCCCCCTCCCCGGCACGGACCCCTCCCCCCATCCCCCTCCCCGGCACGGACCCCTCCCCCCATCCTCCTCCCCGGCACGGACCCCCCATCCTCCTCCCCGGCACGGGCCCCCCATCCTCCTCCCCGGCACGGATCCCCCCCATCCCCCTCCCCGACACGGACCCCCCCCCCACCACATCCTCCTCCCCGGCACGGACCCCCCATCCTCCTCCCCGGCACGGACCCCCCATTCCCCTCCCCGGCACAGACCCCATCCCCCTCCCCGGCACGGGCCCCCCATCCTCTTCCCGGCACGGACCCCCCCATCCCCCTCCCCGGCATGGACCCCCCCACCCCATCCTCCTCCCCGGCACGGACCCCCCATCCCCCTCCCCGGCACGCACCCCCCATCCTCCTCCCTGGCACGGACACCCCCCCCTCCCCGGCACAGGCCACCCATTCTCCTCCCCGGCACGGACCCCCCCCCCATCCCCCTCCCCGGCACGGACCCCACCCCCACCCCGGCACGGGCCCCCCATCCTCCACCCCGGCACGGACCCCCCCCCCATCCCACTCCCCGGCACGGGGCCCCCCCCCCCATCTCCCTCCGCGGCACGGACCCCCCCATCCCCCTCCCTGGCACGGACCCTCCCGCCCATCACCCTCCCCGACACAGGCCCCCCATCCTCCTCCCCGGCACGGACCCCCACCCCCCCCATCCCCCTCCCCGGCACGGACCCCCCCCATCCCCCTCCCCGGCACGGGCTCCCCATCCTCTTCCCGGCACGGACCCCCCCCCCATCCCCCTCCCCGACACGGACCCCGCCCCCTCATCCTCCTCCCCGGCATGGACCCCATCCTCCTCCCCGGCACGGACCCCCCATCCCCCTCCCCGGCACGCACCCCCCATCCTCCTCCCTGGCACGGACACCCCCCCCTCCCCGGCACAGGCCACCCATTCTCCTCCCCAGCACGGACCCCCCCCATCCCCCTCCCCGGCATGGACCCCACCCCCTCCCCGGCACGGGCCCCCCATCCTCCTCCCCGGCACGGACCCCCCCCCATCCCACTCCCCGGCACGGACCCCCCCCCCATCCCCCTCCACGGCACGGACCCCCCCATCCCCCTCCCTGGCACGGACCCCCCCCCCCATCCCCCTCCCCGGCACAGGCCCCCCATCCTCCTCCCCGGCACGGACCCCCACCCCCCCATCCCCTTCCCCGGCACGGACCCCCCCCCATCCCCCTCCCCGGCACGGAACCCCCCCCCCATCCCCCTCCCCGGCACGGGCCCCCCATCCTCCTCCCCGGCACGGACCCCCCATCCTCCTCCCCGGCACGGACCCCCCATCCTCCTCCCCGGCACGGACCCCCCATCCTCCTCCCCGGCATGGACCCCCCATCCTCCTCCCCGGCACGGACCCCATCCCCCTCCCCGGCACGGACCCCCCCCCATCCTCCTCTCCGGCACTGACCCCCCTCCCGGCACTCCCCCGGAGCCCAGCCCTCTCTAACCACCCCCCCCCCCCCACCGCCGCACACACACACAACCCTAGACACACCTCTCCCCACACATTCAGACTGCGGCCACGCCATCGCCTGCCCAGCGGCCAACCCCCCAGGCCGTCACTCACCTCCACGCTGGTCGGCGTGAGTCTGGAGCACCAGGTCACGCCGATGAAAAGGAGGTTTGATTTACGTCGACGTGAACGGTCATCACGTCAACGGGACTTCGGCCCATCCGGAAGGGAGAATATCGGCAGGCCGAAAATCGGCTGCCTTGCGCAGACCCGTGCCATTCTCCGCGGCAGCGGCGACATTAACGCCCCACCGACTTTTCTCCCTTCGGAGACTTCGGCAACCGGCGGGGGCGGGATTCACGGCGGCCAACGGCCATTCTCCGACCCGCTGGGGGGGTCGGAGAATGACGCCCATTATTTATTAAGGAGTAAGGAGACAGAGAGCAGCTTCATAAGAAAGAAACAGTTTTGTGATCCCAGGGCCTTGGCAAGGCACCCAGAGTATCGTGTTTTATAATAATCATTTTTATTGTCATAAGTAGGCGTAGATTGCAATGACGTTACTGTGAGAAGCCCCTAGTCACCACATTCCGGCGCCTGTTCGGGTACACAGAGGGAGAATTCAGAATGTCCAAATTTTACCAAACAAGCACGTCTTTCGGGACTTGTGGGAGGAAACCGGAGCGCCCGGAGGAAACCCACGCAGACACGGGGGAGAACGTGCAGACTCCGCACAGACAGTGACCCAAGCCCCAGAATCGAACCTGGGACTCTGGCGCTGTGAAGCCACAGTGCTACCGTGCCACCCCCCCCCTCCAGCCTCCCTATCTGAGAAAGGCTATGCTTACCACGGAGGAAGTCCCCCAGAATGATCCCTGGTCTGGTGGGATTGTCCTGTGAGGAGGAATTGGGTCAGGTGGTCCTGTATTCGCTGGCATTTCGAAGAACGAGAGGGGATTGAATTGAAACATTTAAAATTCGAACGGGGCTGGACAGACTGGAAGCAGGGATGTTGCTTCTCTGGCTGTGGGGGTGGGGCTAGAACAAGGGGTCACCGACTCAGGATGCGGGGGTTGGTCATCTCGGACCAAGATGAGGAGAAATCTCTTCACTGGGAGGGTGGTGAATCTGCGGTATTCTCCACCACAGGAGGGTGTGGAGGTCAAGTCACTGAATGTGGTTAAGAAGGAGATAGATAGATTTCTAGACGAGGTGTCAAGGGTTAAGGGGCGAGAGCGGGGAGTACGGTGTTGAGATAGAGGATGGGCCATTATCGTGTCGAATGGCAGAGCATGCTCGAAGGACCGAATGGCTCCCTCCTGCCCCTCTGTTCTTAATAAATAGTAGCACCGCCATTTTGTTTTGAGAAATTGTGTCGGAATTCCACGCGTGGGATTCTCTGGTCTGCCAGCCGCATTTTCCAGCGCAGCCCAGCCCTGCCGACAGCAGGATGTCCGTCCCTGCAGCCGGCCAACGGAGCTCCTCATTGGTGCCACCCAACACCGTCAGGAAAGCTGCAGGCGTGGGTGCACTACTGGCGGACCGGAGCATCCCTCCATCGCACAATCCCGCCCCATATCGTTCAACGCATGATGGGCAATGAACCCTGGGCTCAACAGCAGGGTCCAAATTCAGCGAATTAATTCATACACAACTCCGTCTCTTTTTTTCTGAACTGGTATTTAAACTTCACCTTCCAAAGATGATTTGGACCATTCAGCGTCTTGTCCATCCTCCGGGACACTTAAAGCTGTTCCCGCCAAAATGAACCAAGCCAGGGCAAAATCAGAGCACATTAATGAGGCAGTTTGAGACGGGTTTAATTCACTTGAATATTTCCCAACTATGGGGCTGGATTCTTCCTGTAAAAAAGGTCGGCTGATTCACTCACCTGCAGGGGGCGAACAGGGACCCAGAGTAGTTCACGCTGCTTCAGCTGCGGATACGGGCCTCCGCACGTCTGGTTTTGAGTCCGCGCATGCGCAGAGCGCCTTGGCGCACTCCGGCAGCGGAGGCAGATGAAGAATGTAGGCCCTTCGATCGGCCGTGCGCCCAGAGATCCGACCGCCCCCATCTGTCCCCCGGCCACCCATAAGGTCCCCCCCCCCCCGTGGCCGCTCCCCCCATCTCCCACCAGGGCGGTCACGGACTGAGTCCACCACGCGAGCTTCCCGAAAGGTTAGAACCATGCCGTTGGGAAATCGGCCGGCTGGGAGCGGAGGATCACTGGGAGGGCCTCTGGCAATGGCCTACCAGCCGCGTGGAGTACTCCGCGAACACGCCGATTCTCGGGTCCCGGAGAATCGCTGGACCGGCGCAGGGCCAGATTTGGACGTGAAACTGGGTTCTCTGCTCCCGCACCAAACACGATTTCCAGCCCATGAACTGGAAAACATATAGGTTTACAAAAAAACATTCATTGTACTCACAGAATCCCTGCACTGCAGGAGGAGGCCATTCAGCCCATCAAGTCTACACCCACCCTCTGAAAGACCACCCTGACCAAGCCCACTTCCCCACATTATCTCTCTAATCCTAGAACCCCACCTAACGTTTGGACACTAAGGGACAATTTAGCACGGCCAATCCACCGAACCCGCACATCTTTGGACACTAAGGGCAATTTAGCACGGCCAATCCACCTAACCTGCACATCTTTGGACACTAAGGGGCAATTTAGCACGGCCAATCCACCTAACCTGTACACCTTTGGACACTAAGGGGCAATTTAGCACGGCCAATCCATCTAACCTGCACATCTACGGACACGAAGGGGCAATTTAGCACGGCCAATCCACCTAACCTGCGCATCTTTGGAAACTAGGGGACAATTTAGCACGGCCAATCCACCCAACCTGCACATCTTTGGAGACTAAGGAACAATTTAGCACGGCCAATCCACCTAACCTGCACATCTTTGGAGACTAAGGAACAATTTAGCACGGCCAATCCACCTAACCTGCACATCTTTGGAGACTAAGGAACAATTTAGCACGGCCAATCCACCTAACCTGCACATCTTTGGAGACTAAGGAGCAATTTAGCACGGTCAATCCACCTAACCTGCACATCCTTGGACAGTAAGGGGTAAATTTAGCACGGCCAATCCACCTAACCTGCACAGCCTTGGGTACTAAGGGGCAAATTCAGCGTGGCCAACCTGCACATCTTTGGACCGGAGACCCAGGGGAAACCCACACAGACACAGGGAGAATGTACAAACTCCATACAGACAGGCATCCAATGTCAGAATTGAACCCGGGTCCCTGGCGCTGTGAGGCAGCGGTGCTAACCTCCTGCCACTGTGCCACCGCTTCGTGCTAATTCCCCTGACTTGTGCCCATAACATCTGCACATTGTGTTCAAATCACCATCCAATGGCCTCTTGAATGCCTGTCCTGAACCTACCTCCACCGCACCTCCAACTAGTGACATCCAGACTCCCAATCACTCGCTTTCTGAAAAAGTTTTCTTTCCTTGCATCGCATTGAGGGCTGGTTTAGCTCAGTGGGCTAGTCAGCTGGTTTGTGACACAGAGCAAGGCCAGCAGCGCGGGTTCAATTCCCGTGCCAGCTTACCCGAGCACGCGCCGGAATGTGGTGACTAGGGGCTTTTCACAGCAACTTCGTACTTGTGACAATAAAAGATTATTATTATTAATTGTTTCTTTTGTGAATCACTTTAAATCTGAGTCACTCTCATTCTTGATCCATTTTATGAGTGGAAAAAGTTTCTCCCTGTCTACTCTATCCAGCTCCCCCTCATCATTTTGAACATCTCTATCAAACCTCCTCTGAGCCTTCGCCTGCCCGAGGACAACAGTCCCAATCTCTCCAATCTAAAAAGGGGCCGATTATTTAGGTCTGAGATGAGGAGAAGGTACTTCACTCAAAGAGTTTGGAATTTTGGGGAATTCTGCAATGGAGAGAGGGCGGGAAAGGGGAGTTTCAGCCTGGGATAGTTTTGACTGATGGCGAAGGCATGATGCTGTGTATGATTCACTTTTGCACCTATTCCCTGTCCCTTCTTTGAACTGCGTTGTTCGATTATTCAGACTGAACGCTTCTCCAAAGAGTTGAGATCCATGTGGTGCCATTTGTGCAAACGCACGTTGCAATGGCAACTATGGCAGCGCGGTGGCCCAGTGGTTAGCACCGCTGCCTCACCGCGGCAGGGACCCGGGTTCGATTCCGGCCTTGGGTCACTGTCTGTGCGGAGTCTGCACGTTCTCCCCGGGCCTGCGCGGGTTTCCTCCGGGTGCTCCAGTTTCCTCCCACATGTGCAGGCGAGGTGGATTGGCCGCATCTTTTTATTAAAACAGTAAAAAATATATACAAGGCCAAACGGTACAAACACTCATTTGGTGTTGGAGAAACAGGGTACCCTCTCCCCTCAGTACCAACATACCGGGGGGGAAATACTCTGATTATTAAAACAGTTCACAACACAGTTCTACAAAAAACAAATGGTGCAAGCAGTGAACTGCGCTGGAGAGAGAAGACACCCTCGCCTCTGTATCAACACAAGGAGAAAGGAGGGGGAGGTGGGGAGGGAGGGGATAGGAGGCTGGTGGGGAGGGAGGGGATAGGAGGCTGGTGGGGAGGGAGGGGATAGGAGGCTGGTGGGGAGGGAGGGGATAGGAGGCTGGTGGGGAGGGAGGGGATAGGAGGCTGGTGGGGAAAGAGGGGATAGGAGGCTGGTGGGGAGGGAGGGAGTCGGGTGTTGGTGGAGGGAAGCCCAATAGGGCACTGCCTGAACTACCTACGAAGTCAGAAAAACAAAAGAACCTTCAATTGTGATGTGCCGGATTCTGGGAGGCCCCAGAGGGGGTGACACAGTGTCAGACACGAGTGAGCCCCGCACCCCACTGCAGAGAGCCTCATGTGCTGCTCTGCTCCCGACACTGGGCGGCTGACAGCCTTCGGATGGTCTCCCTCCGGGCCCGAATCCTCCACCACACTGAGTGCGACGGGCAACAGGAGTGCACCAATCAACCCAGGGCCTGCCTTGATAGTGCACCGGCATCATCGACAGGCGGGATCTCCTCAGGCTCCTCCCGGGATCTCGGGCCAGTGGGAGGCGGTGGTGCAGATGCCTGCTCCGCCCCCGCCGCCTGGTCACCGGAAAGCCCCGAAAACAACTCCGGAAACAGGTCCGGGATGGTGGCAGAGGGGCCCGAAGACAGCGGTTGGGACAGAGGGTCTTCCAAACCAGAACCCGCTAAGAACTCAAGAAGCAGGGGGTTATCGCTGACCCCCTCCCCTGGGAAATTGAACAAGTCCAGGCGCTAAATTCCCCATAATGCCCAAAGATGTGCAGGTTAGGTGGATTGGCTGTGCTAAATTCCCCATAATGCCCAAAGATGTGCGGGTTAGGTGGATTGGCCGTGCTAAATTCCCCATAATGCCCAAAGATGTGCAGGTTAGGTGGATTGGCCGTGTTAAATTGCTCCTTAGTGTCCAAAGATGTGCAGGTTAGGTGGATTGGCTGTGCTAAATTGTCCCTTAGTGTCCAATGTTGTGCAGGTTAGGTGGATTGGCCGTGCTAAATTGTCCCTTACTGTCCAAAGATGTGCAGGTTAGGTGGATTGGCTGTGCTAAATTGTCCCTTAGTGTCCAAAGATGTGCAGGTTAGGTGGATTGGCCGTGCTAAATTTCCCCTTAGTGTCCAAAGATGTGCAGGTTAGGTGGATTGGTCATGCTAAATTGTCCCTTAGTGTCCAAAGATGTGCAGGTTAGGTGGATTGGTCATGCTAAATTGTCCCTTAGTGTCCAAAGATGTGCGGGTTAGGTGGATTGGCTGTGCTAAATTGCCCCTTCGTGTCCAAAGATGTGCAGGTTAGGTGGATTGGTCATGCTAAATTGCCCCTTAGTGTCCGAAGGTGTGCAGGTTAGGTGGATTGGCCGTGATATATTGTCCCTTAGTGTCCAATGTTGTGCAGGTTAGGTGGATTGGCCGTGCTAAATTGTCCATTAGTGTCCAAAGGTGTGCAGGTTAGGTGGATTGGCCGTGCTAAATTGCCCCTTAGTGTCCAAAGGTGTGCAGGTTAGGTGGATTGGCCGTGATATATTGTCCCTTAGTGTCCAAAGATGTGCAGGTTAGGTGGATTGGCCGTGCTAAATTGCCCCTTAGTGTCCAAAGGTGTGCAGGTTAGGTGGATTGGCCGTGCTAAATTGTCCCCTTAGTGTCCAAAGATGTGCAGGTTAGGTGGATTGGTTACGTTAAATTGCTCCTTAGTGTCCAAAGATGTGCAGGTTAGGTGGATTGGCCAGGCTAAATTGTCCATCAGTGTCCAAAGATGTGCAGGTTAGGTGGATTGGCCGTGCTAAATTTCCCTTAGTGTCCAAAGATGTGAAGTTTAGGTGGATTGGCTGTGCTAAATTGTCCCTTAGTGTCCAAAGATATGCAGGTTAGGTGGATTGGCCATGCTAAATTGTCCCTTAGTGTCCAAAGATATGCAGGTTAGGTGGATTGGCCAGGCTAAATTGTCCCTTAGTGTCCAAAGATGTGCAGGTTTGGTGGATTGGCCGTGCTAAATTTCCCTTAGTGTCCAAAGATGTGAAGTTTAGGTGGATTGGTTACTTTAAATTGCTCCTTAGTGTCCAAAGATATGCAGGTTAGGTGGATTGGCCAGGCTCAATTGTCCCTTAGTGTCCAAAGATGTGCAGGTTAGGTGGATTGGCCGTGCTAAATTTCCCTTAGTGTCCAAAGATGTGCAGGTTAGGTGGATTGGCCGTGCTAAATTGCCCCTTAGTGTCCAAAGGTGTGCAGGTTAGGTGGATTGGCCGTGATATATTGTCCCTTAGTGTCCAAAGATGTGCAGGTTAGGTGGATTGGCCGTGCTAAATTGCCCCTTAGTGTCCAAAGGTGTGCAGGTTAGGTGGATTGGCCGTGCTAAATTGTCCCCTTAGTGTCCAAAGATGTGCAGGTTAGGTGGATTGGTTACGTTAAATTGCTCCTTAGTGTCCAAAGATGTGCAGGTTAGGTGGATTGGCCAGGCTAAATTGTCCATCAGTGTCCAAAGATGTGCAGGTTAGGTGGATTGGCCGTGCTAAATTTCCCTTAGTGTCCAAAGATGTGAAGTTTAGGTGGATTGGCTGTGCTAAATTGTCCCTTAGTGTCCAAAGATATGCAGGTTAGGTGGATTGGCCATGCTAAATTGTCCCTTAGTGTCCAAAGATATGCAGGTTAGGTGGATTGGCCAGGCTAAATTTCCCTTAGTGTCCAAAGATGTGAAGTTTAGGTGGATTGGTTACGTTAAATTGCTCCTTAGTGTCCAAAGATGTGCAGGTTAGGTGGGTTGGCCATGCTGAAATTGTCCCTTAATGTCCAAAGATGTGAAGTTTAGGTGGATTGGTTACGTTAAATTGCCCCTTAATGTCCAAAGATGTGCAGGTTAGGTGGGTTGGCTCTGTTGAAGTGTCCAAAGATTAGGTGGCGTGACAGGGATGGGTTGGGGGATTGGGCCTAGGTAGGGCGCTCTTTTGGAGGGTCGGTGCAGACCCTATGGGCCGAATGGCCTTGTTGTGCACTGTAGCGACTATTTGAATCTATGATTCCCCCTGCTCATTCTGGCCAGTTTCCTTTTCTAAACTCCTGTAACACGAGCGAATGATTTGCCATTCCAAAAGAATGTATGGACTGCACAAGAACCGGCCTCCCCGAACAGGCGGCAGAATGTGGCGACTAGGGGCTTTTCTCAGTAACTTCATTGAAGCCTACTTGTGACAATAAGCGATTATTATTATTATTATTACATGATCGAGTATTTTCAAAAAGATGAGAAAATAAATCCCTAAAACCCCAATCCTTAAACTGGATATTGTTTTGCCGTTTTATTTCTGTTTTGTTTCTCTTGTCACTTAGCCACACTCTACCCTTTCGGAATCGATAATCTGACCAGCAATCTAGCCTAAACCCGGGCTAGGGTGGCAGCATAGAACATAGAACATAGAACAATACAGCGCAGTACAGGCCCTTCGGCCCACGATGTTGCACCGAAACAAAAGCCATCTAACCTACACTATGCCATTATCATCCATATGTTTATCCAATAAACTTTTAAATGCCCTCAATGTTGGCGAGTTCACTACTGTAGCAGGTAGGGCATTCCACGGCCTCACTACTCTTTGCGTAAAGAACCTACCTCTGACCTCTGTCCTATATCTATTACCCCTCAGTTTAAAGTTATGTCCCCTCGTGCCAGCCATATCCATCCGCGGGAGAAGGCTCTCACTTTCCACCCTATCCAACCCCCTGATCATTTTGTATGCCTCTATTAAGTCTCCTCTTAACCTTCTTCTCTCCAACGAAAACAACCTCAAGTCCATCAGCCTTTCCTCATAAGATTTTCCCTCCATACCAGGCAACATCCTGGTAAATCTCCTCTGCACCCGCTCCAAAGCCTCCACGTCCTTCCTATAATGCGGTGACCAGAACTGTACGCAATACTCCAAATGCGGCCGTACCAGAGTTCTGTACAGCTGCAACATGACCTCCCGACTCCGGAACTCAATCCCTCTACCAATAAAGGCCAACACTCCATAGGCCTTCTTCACAACCCTATCAACCTGGGTGGCAACTTTCAGGGATCTATGTACATGGACACCTAGATCCCTCTGCTCATCCACACTTTCAAGAACTTTACCATTAGCCAAATATTCCGCATTCCTGTTATTCCTTCCAAAGTGAATCACCTCACACTTCTCTACATTAAACTCCATTTGCCACCTCTCAGCCCAGCTCTGCAGCTTATCTATATCCCTCTGTAACCTGCTACATCCTTCCACACTATCGACAACACCACCGACTTTAGAATCGTCTGCAAATTTACTCACCCACCCTTCTGCGCCTTCCTCTAGGTCATTGATAAAAATGACAAACAGCAACGGCCCCAGAACAGATCCTTGTGGTACTCCACTTGTGACTGTACTCCATTCTGAACATTTCCCATCAACCACCACCCTCTGTCTTCTTTCAGCTAGCCAATTTCTGATCCACATCTCTAAATCACCCTAAATCCTCAGCCTCCGTATTTTTTGCAATAGCCTACCGTGGGGAACCTTATCAAACACTTTGCTGAAATCCATATACACCACATCAACTGCTCTACCCTCGTCTACCTGTTCAGTCACCTTCTCAAAGAACTCAATAAGGTTTGTGAGGCATGACCTACCCTTCACAAAGCCATGCTGACTATCCCTGATCATATTATTCCTATCTAGATGATTATAAATCTTGTCTTTTATAATCCCCTCCAAGACTTTACCCACTACAGACGTGAGGCTCACCGGTCTATAGTTGCCGGGGTTGTCTCTGCTCCCCTTTTTGAACAAAGGGACCACATTTGCTGTCCTCCAGTCCTCTGGCACTATTCCTGTAGCCAATGATGACATAAAAATCAAAGCCAAAGGTCCAGCAATCTCTTCCCTGGCCTCCCAGAGAATCCTAGGATAAATCCCATCAGGTCCCGGGACTTATCTATTTTCAGCCTGTCCAGAATTGCCAACACCTCTTCCCTACGTACCTCAATGCCATCTATTCTATTAGCCTGGGTCTCAGCATGCTCCTCCACAACATTATCTTTTTCCTGAGTGAATACTGACGAAAAATATTCATTTAGTATCTCGCCTATCTCTTCAGACTCCACACACAATTTCCCATCCCTGTCCTTGACTGGTCCTACTCTTTCCCTAGTAATTCGCTTATTCCTGACATACCTATAGAAAGCTTTTGGGTTTTCCTGGATCCTTCCTGCCAAATACTTCTCATGTCCCCTCCTTGCTCGTCTTAGCTCTCTCTTTAGATCCTTCCTCGCTACCTTGTAACTATCCATCGCCCCAACCGAAACTTCACACTTCATCTTCACATAGGCCTCCTTCTTCCTCTTAACAAGAGATTCCACATCCTTGGTAAACCACGGTTCCCTCGCTCGACGCCTTCTTCCCTGTCTGACCGGTACATACTTATCAAGAACACGCAGTAGCTGATCCTTGAACAAGCCCCACTTATCCAGTGTGCCCAACACTTGCAGCCTACTTCTCCACCTTATCCCCCCCAAGTCACGTCTAATGGCATCATAATTGCCCTTCCCCCAGCTATAACTCTTGCCCTGCGGTGTATACTTATCCCTTTCCATCATTAACGTAAACGTTACCGAATTGTGGTCACTGTCCCCAAAGTGCTCTCCTACCTCCAAATCCAACACCTGGCCTGGTTCATTACCCAAAACGAAATCCAACGTGGCCTCGCCTCTTGTTGGCCTGTCAACATATTGTTTCAGGAAACCCTCCTGCACACACTGTACAAAAAACGACCCATCTATTGTACTCGAACTATATCTTTTCCAGTCAATATTTGGAAAGTTAAAGTCTCCCATAATAACTACCCTGTTACTTTCGCTCATATCCAGAATCATCTTCGCCATCCTTTCCTCTACATCCCTAGAACTATTAGGAGGCCTATAAAAAACACCCAACAGGGTGACCTCTCCTTTCCTGTTTCTAACTTCAGCCCATACTACCTCGGAAGAAGAGTCCCCATCTAGCATCCTCTCCGCCACCGTAATACTGCTCTTGACTAGCAGCGCCACACCTCCCCCTCTTTTGCCTCCTTCTCTGAGCTTACTAAAACACCTAAACCCCGGAACCTGCAACATCCATTCCTGTCCCTGCTCTATCCATGTCTCCGAAATGGCCACAACATCGAAGTCCCAGGTACCAACACATGCTGCCAGTTCCCCTACCTTGTTTCGTATACTCCTGGCATTGAAGTAGACATACTTCAAACCACCTACCTGAACACTGGCCCCCTCCTGAGACGCCAAATCTGTGCTCCTGACCTCTATACTCTCATTCTCACTTACCCTAAAACTACAATCCAGGTTCCCATGCCCCTGCTGCATTAGTTTAACGCCCCCCCCCAAAGAGCACTAACAAATCTCCCCCCCAGGATATTTGTGCCCCTCAGGTTCAGATGTAGACCATCCTGTCTGTAGAGGTCCCACCTTCCCCA
Organism: Scyliorhinus torazame; assembly: GCF_047496885.1. Taxonomy (NCBI): domain Eukaryota; kingdom Metazoa; phylum Chordata; class Chondrichthyes; order Carcharhiniformes; family Scyliorhinidae; genus Scyliorhinus; species Scyliorhinus torazame. Next base: position 27,868,055 of record NC_092730.1, read on the forward strand.
GAAAGAGCCCCAGTTATCCAAAAATCGGAATCCCTCCCACCTGCACCATCCCTGTAGCCACGTGTTTAAATGCTCTCTCTCCCTATTCCTCATCTCACTATCACGTGGCACGGGCAACAACCCAGAGATAACAACTCTGTTTGTTCTAGTTCTGAGCTTCCATCCTAGCTCCCTGAAAGCCTGCCTGACATCCTTGTCCCCTTTCCTACCTATGTCGTTAGTGCCAATGTGGACCACGACTTGGGGCTGCTCCCCCTCCCCCTAAGGACCCGGAAAACACGATCCGAGACATCACGTACCCTTGCACCTGGGAGGCAACATACCAAACGTGAGTCTCTCACGCTCCCACAAAATCTCCTATCTGTGCCCCTGACTATCGAGTCCCCAATTACTAATGCTCTGCTCCTCTCCCCCCTTCCCTTCTGAGCAACAGGGACAGACTCCGTGCCAGAGGCCCGTACCCCATGGCTTACCACTGGTAAGTCGTCCCCCCCACAAGTATCCAAAGCGGTATACTTGTTTCTCAGGGGAACGACCGCAGGGGATCCCTGCACTGACTGCTTTTTCCCAGTCCCTCTTACAGTTACCAACCTATCTCCAATCTTTGGTGTAACTAATTCCCTGAAGCTGCTATCTATGACCCCTTCTGCCTCCCGAATGATCCGAAGTTCTTCCAACTCCAGCTCCAGTTCCCTAACTCGGTCTTGGAGGAGCTGGAGATGGCAGCACTTCCTGCAGGTAAAATCAGCAGGGACACTAACTGCATCCCTCACCTCAAACATCCTGCAGGAGGAACATTGCACTCCCTTCCCTGCCATTCCTCTAACTTTCTACCAAGGTCTGGCTAACAACTAAATTAAATTTTTATAAAAAATAATAATAATATAATAAAATATGGTACTTACCTCAGAACAATGGGTTTTATTATTAGGTTAGAGGAGGAGGGCGGGTGGGAGACACTACATGTGTAGTGTCTCGGGTTTCCTCTCCACCAGAATTTATTGGTGAGGGTCTTCCCAGACGTCCGCGGGTTGACGTCCTGTTCCCGCCTAAAAAACTAATTTAAAAAAAAAGAAAAATTCTCAGCTCCTGCTGAAATTGACTAACCAGCCAGCTCCACTCCCGCCGAAATCGACTGGCCTGCCCCTGCAAAGACAAGTGCTTTTAAAGGTTGACTTACCTCCCAGCAGCCACTTCCACAATGCTCCCGCTGAAACTGACTCACCAGCTGATTCTCCCGCCGAAATCGACTGGCCTGCCCCTGCAAAGACAAGTGCTTTTAAAGGTTGACTTACCTCCCAGCAACCTCCTTCCGCAATGCTCCCGCTGAAACTGACTCACCAGCTGATTCTCCTGCCGAAATCGACTGGCCTGCCCCTGCAAAGACAAGTACTTTTAAAGGACAGACTTACCTCCCAGCAACCACTTCCGCACTGCTCCCGCTGAAACTGACTCACCAGCTGTTCTCCCGCCGAAATCGACTGGCCTGCCCCTGCAAAGACAAGTGCTTTTAAAGGTTGACTTACCTCCCAGCAACCTCCTTCCGCAATGCTCCCGCTGAAACTGACTCACCAGCTGTTCTCACGCCGAAATCGACTGGCCTGCCCCTGCAAAGACAAGTGCTTTTGAAGGTTGACTTACCTCCCAGCAACCACTTCCGCAATGCTCCCGCTGAAACTGACTCACCAGCTGTTCTCACGCCGAAATCGACTGGCCTGCCCCTGCAAAGACAAGTGCTTTTAAAGGTTGACTTACCTCCCAGCAGCCACTTCCGCAATGCTCCCGCTGAAACTGACTCACCAGCGGATTCTCCCTCCGAAATCGACTGGCCTGCACCTGCAAAGACAAGTGTTTTTAAAGGTTGACTTACCTCCCAGCAACCTCCTTCCACAATGCTCCCGCTGAAACTGACTCACCAGCTGATTCTCCCGCCGAAATCGACTGGCCTGCCCCTGCAAAGACAAGTGGTTTTAAAGGTTGACTTACCTCCCAGCAACCTCCTTCCACAATGCTCCCGCTGAAACTGACTCACCAGCGGATTCTCCCTCCGAAATTGACTGGCCTGCCCCTGCAAAGACAAGTGCTTTTAAAGGTTGACTTACCTCCCAGCAACCCCCTTCCGCAATGCTCCCGCTGAAACTGACTCACCAGCTGGTTCTCACGCCGAAATCGACTGGCCTGCCCCTGCAAAGACAAGTGCTTTTAAAGGTTGACTTACCTCCCAGCAACCTCCTTCCGCAATGCTCCCGCTGAAACTGACTGACCAGCTGTTCTCACGCCGAAATCGACTGGCCTGCCCCTGCAGAGACAAGTGCTTTTAAAGGTTGACTTATCTCCCAGCAACCCCCTTCCTCAATGCTCCCGCTGAAACTGACTCACCAGCTGGTTCTCACGCCGAAATCGACTGGCCTGCCCCTGCAAAGTCAAGTGCTTTTAAAGGTTGACTTACCTCCCAGCAACTTCCTTCCGCAATGCTCCCGCTGAAACTGACTCACCAGCTGATTCTCCCGCCGAAATCGACTGGCCTGCCCCTGCAAAGACAAGTGCTTTTCAAGGTTGACTTACCTCCCAGCAACCTCCTTCCGCAATGCTCCCGCTGAAACTGACTCACCAGCTGATTCTCCCGCCGAAATCGACTGGCCTGCCCCTGCAAAGACAAGTGCTTTTAAAGGTTGACTTACCTCCCAGCAACCACCTTCCGCAATGCTCCCGCTGAAACTGACTCACCAGCTGATTCTCCCGCCGAAATCGACTGGCCTGCCCCTGCAAAGACAAGTGCTTTTAAAGGTTGACTTACCTCCCAGCAACCTCCTTCCGCAATGCTCCCGCTGAAACTGACTCACCAGCTGATTCTCCCGCCGAAATCGACTGGCCTGCCCCTGCAAAGACAAGTGCTTTTAAAGGTTGACTTACCTCCCAGCAACCTCCTTCCGCAATGCTCCCACTGAAACTGACTCACCAGCTGATTCTCCCGCCGAAATCGACTGGCCTGCCCCTGCAAAGACAAGTGCTTTTAAAGGTTGACTTACCTCCCAGCAACCTCCTTCCGCAATGCTCCCGCTGAAACTGACTCACCAGCTGTTCTCACGCCGAAATCGACTGGCCTGCCCCTGCAGAGACAAGTGCTTTTAAAGGTTGACTTACCTCCCAGCAACCCCCTTCCGCAATGCTCCCGCTGAAACTGACTCACCAGCTGGTTCTCACGCCGAAATCGACTGGCCTGCCCCTGCAAAGACAAGTGCTTTTAAAGGTTGACTTACCTCCCAGCAACCTCCTTCCGCAATGCTCCCGCTGAAACTGACTGACCAGCTGTTCTCACGCCGAAATCGACTGGCCTGCCCCTGCAGAGACAAGTGCTTTTAAAGGTTGACTTATCTCCCAGCAACCCCCTTCCTCAATGCTCCCGCTGAAACTGACTCACCAGCTGGTTCTCACGCCGAAATCGACTGGCCTGCCCCTGCAAAGTCAAGTGCTTTTAAAGGTTGACTTACCTCCCAGCAACTTCCTTCCGCAATGCTCCCGCTGAAACTGACTCACCAGCTGATTCTCCCGCCGAAATCGACTGGCCTGCCCCTGCAAAGACAAGTGCTTTTCAAGGTTGACTTACCTCCCAGCAACCTCCTTCCGCAATGCTCCCGCTGAAACTGACTCACCAGCTGATTCTCCCGCCGAAATCGACTGGCCTGCCCCTGCAAAGACAAGTGCTTTTAATGGTTGACTTACCTCCCAGCAACCACCTTCCGCAATGCTCCCGCTGAAACTGACTCACCAGCTGATTCTCCCCCCGAAATCGACTGGCCTGCCCCTGCAAAGACAAGTGCTTTTAAAGGTTGACTTACCTCCCAGCAACCTCCTTCCGCAATGCTCCCGCTGAAACTGACTCACCAGCTGATTCTCCCGCCGAAATCGACTGGCCTGCCCCTGCAAAGACAAGTGCTTTTAAAGGTTGACTTACCTCCCAGCAACCTCCTTCCGCAATGCTCCCGCTGAAACTGACTCACCAGCTGATTCTCCCGCCGAAATCGACTGGCCTGCCCCTGCAAAGACAAGTGCTTTTAAAGGTTGACTTACCTCCCAGCAACCTCCTTCCGCAATGCTCCCGCTGAAACTGACTCACCAGCTGTTCTCACGCCGAAATCGACTGGCCTGCCCCTGCAGAGACAAGTGCTTTTAAAGGTTGACTTACCTCCCAGCAACTTCCTTCCGCAATGCTCCCGCTGAAACTGACTCACCAGCTGATTCTCCCGCCGAAATCGACTGGCCTGCCCCTGCAAAGACAAGTGCTTTTAAAGGTTGACTTACGTCCCAGCAGCCACTTCCGCAATGCTCCCGCTGAAACTGACTCACCAGCTGATTCTCCCGCCGAAATCGACTGGCCTGCCCCTGCAAAGACAAGTGCTTTTCAAGGTTGACTTACCTCCCAGCAACCTCCTTCCGCAATGCTCCCGCTGAAACTGACTCACCAGCTGATTCTCCCGCCGAAATCGACTGGCCTGCCCCTGCAAAGACAAGTGCTTTTAAAGGTTGACTTACTTCCCAGCAACCTCCTTCCGCAATGCTCCCGCTGAAACTGACTCACCAGCTGATTCTCCCGCCGAAATCGACTGGCCTGCCCCTGCAAAGAGAAGTGCTTTTAAAGGTTGACTTACCTCCCAGCAACCTCCTTCCGTAATGATCCCGTTGAAACTGACTCACCAGCTGATTCTCCCGCCGAAATCGACTGGACTGCCCCTGCAAAGACAATTGCTTTTAAAGGTTGACTTACCTCCCAGCAACCTCCTTCCGCAATGCTCCCACTGAAACTGACTCACCAGCTGTTCTCACACCGAAATCGACTGGCCTGCCCCTGCAAAGACACGTGCTTTTAAAGGTTGACTTACCTCCCAGCAACCTCCTTCCGCAATGCTCCCGCTGAAACTGACTCACCAGCTGATTCTCCCGCCGAAATCGACTGGCCTGCCCCTGCAAAGACAAGTGTTTTTAAAGGTTGACTTACCTCCCAGCAACCTCCTTCCGCAATGCTCCCGCTGAAACTGACTCACCAGCTGTTCTCACGCCGAAATCGACTGGCCTGCCCCTGCGAAGTCAAGTGCTTTTAAAGGTTGACTTACCTACCAGCAACCTCCTTCCGCAATGCTCCCGCTGAAACTGACTCGCCAGCTGTTCTCACGCCGAAATCGACTGGCCTGCCCCTGCAAAGACAAGTGCTTTTAAAGGTTGACTTACCTCCCAGCAGCCACTTCCGCAATGCTCCCGCTGAAACTGACTCACCAGCTGATTCTCCCGCTGAAATCGACTGGCCTGCCCCTGCAAAGACAAGTGCTTTTAAAGGTTGACTTACCTCCCAGCAACCTCCTTCCGCAATGCTCCCGCTGAAACTGACTCACCAGCTGATTCTCACGCCGAAATCGACTGGCCTGCCCCTGCAAAGACAAGTGCTTTTAAAGGTTGACTTACCTCCCAGCAACCTCCTTCCGCAATGCTCCCGCTGAAACTGACTCACCAGCTGTTCTCACGCCGAAATCGACTGGCCTGCCCCTGCAAAGACAAGTGCTTTTATAGGTTGACTTACCTCCCAGCAACCTCCTTCCGCAATGCTCCCGCTGAAACTGACTCACCAGCTGTTCTCACGCCTAAATCGACTGGCCTGCCCCTGCAAAGACAAGTGCTTTTAAAGGTTGACGTATCTCCCAGCAACCTCCTTCTGCAATGCTCCCGCTGAAACTGACTCACCAGCTGTTCTCACGCCGAAATCGACTGGCCTGCCCCTGCAAAGACAAGTGCTTTTAAAGGTTGACTTACCTCCCAGCAACTTCCTTCCGCAATGCTCCCGCTGAAACTGACTCACCAGCTGATTCTCCCGCCGAAATCGACTGGCCTGCCCCTGCAAAGACAAATGCTTTTAAAGGTTGACTTACCTCCCAGCAGCCACTTCCGCAATGCTCCCGCTGAAACTGACTCACCAGCTGATTCTCCCGCCGAAATCGACTGGCCTGCCCCTGCAAAGACAAGTGCTTTTAAAGGTTGACTTACCTCCCAGCAACCTCCTTCCGCAATGCTCCCACTGAAATTGACTCACCAGCTGTTCTCACACCGAAATCGACTGGCCTGCCCCTGCAAAGACACGTGCTTTTAAAGGTTGACTTACCTCCCAGCAACCTCCTTCCGCAATGCTCCCGCTGAAACTGACTCACCAGCTGATTCTCCCGCCGAAATCGACTGGCCTGCCCCTGCAAAGACAAGTGTTTTTAAAGGTTGACTTACCTCCCAGCAACCTCCTTCCGCAATGCTCCCGCTGAAACTGACTCACCAGCTGTTCTCACGCCGAAATCGACTGGCCTGCCCCTGCGAAGACTAGTGCTTTTAAAGGTTGACTTACCTCCCAGCAACCTCCTTCCGCAATGCTCCCGCTGAAACTGACTCGCCAGCAGTTCTCACGCCGAAATCGACTGGCCTGCCCCTGCAAAGACAAGTGCTTTTAAAGGTTGACTTACCTCCCAGCAACCACTTCCGCAATGCTCCCGCTGAAACTGACTCACCAGCGGATTCTCCATCCAAAATCGACTGGCCTGCCCCCGCAAAGACAAGTGCTTTTAAAGGTTGACTTACCTCCCAGCAGCCACTTCCGCAATGCTCCCGCTGAAACTGACTCACCAGCTGATTCTCCCGCCGAAATCGACTGGCCTGCCCCTGCAAAGACAAGTGCTTTTAAAGGACAGACTTACCTCCCAGCAACCTCCTTCCGCAATGCTCCCGCTGAAACTGACTCACCAGCTGTTCTTACGCCGAAATCGACTGGCCTGCCCCTGCAAAGACAAGCGCTTTTAAAGGTTGACTTACCTCCCAGCAACTTTCTTCCGCAATGGTCCCGCTGAAACTGACTCACCAGCTGTTCTCACGCCGAAATCGACTGGCCTGCCCCTGCAAATACAAGTGCTTTTAAAGGTTGACTTCCCTCCCAGCAACCTCCTTCCGCAATGCTCCCGCTGAAACTGACTCACCAGCTGTTCTCACGCCGAAATCGACTGGCCTGCCCCTGCAAAGACAAGTGCTTTTATAGGTTGACTTACCTCCCAGCAACCTCCTTCCGCAATGCTCCCGCTGAAACTGACTCACCAGCTGTTCTCACGCCAAAATCGACTGGCCTGCCCCTGCAAAGACAAGTGCTTTTAAAGGTTGACGTATCTCCCAGCAACCTCCTTCTGCAATGCTCCCGCTGAAACTGACTCACCAGCTGTTCTCACGCCGAAATCGACTGGCCTGCCCCTGCAAAGACAAGTGCTTTTAAAGGTTGACTTTCCTCCCAGCAACCTCCTTCCGCAATGCTCCCGCTGAAACTGACTCACCAGCTGTTCTACCGCCGAAATCGACTGGCCTGCCCCTGCAAAGACAAGTGTTTTTAAAGGTTGACTTATAGGTTAGAGGAGGAGGGTTGGTGGGAGACACTACACGTGTAGTGTCTCGGGTTTCCTCTCCACCAGAATTTATTGGTGAGGGTCTTCCCAGACGTCCGCGGGTCGACTTCCTGTACCCGCCTAAAAAACTAATTTTAAAAAAAAGAAAAATTCTCAGCTCCTGCTGAAATTGACGAACTAGCCAGCTCCACTCCCGCCGAAATCGACTGGCCGGCCCCTGCAAAGACAAGTGCTTTTAAAGGTTGACTTACCTCCCAGCAACCTCCTGCCGCAATGCTCCCGCTGAAACTGACTCACCAGCTGATTCTCCCGCCGAAATCGACTGGCCTGCCCCTGCAAAGACAAGTGCTTTTAAAGGTTGACTTACCTCCCAGCAAACTCCTTCCGCAATGCTCCCGCTGAAACAGACTCACCAGCTGATTCTCCCGCCGAAATCGACTGGCCTGCCCCTGCAAAGACAAGTGCTTTTAAAGGTTGACTTACCTCCCAGCAACCTCCTTCCGCAATGCTCCCACTGTAACTGACACACCAGCTGTTCTCACGCCGAAATCGACTGGCCTGCCCCTGCAAAGACAAGTGCTTTTAAAGGTTGACTTACCTCCCTGCAACCTCCTTCCGCAATGCTCCCTCTGAAACGGACTCACCAGCTGTTCTCACGCCGAAATCGACTGGCCTGCCCCTGCAAAGACAAGTGTTTTTAAAGGTTGACTTACCTCCCAGCAACCTCCTTCCGCAATGCTCCCGCTGAAACTGACTCACCAGCTGTTCTCCCGCCAAAATCGACTGGCCTGCCCCTGCATAGACAAGTGCTTTTAAAGGTTGACTTACCTCCCAGCAACCTCCTTCCGCAATCCTCCCGCTGAAACTGACTCACCAGCTGTTCTCACGCCAAAATCGACTGGCCTGCCCCTGCAAAGACAATTGCTTTTAAAGGTTGACTTACCTCCCAGCAGCCACTTCCGCAATGCTCCCGCTGAAACTGACTCACCAGCCGATTCTCCCGCCGAAATCGACTGGTCTGCCCCTGCAAAGACAAGTGTTTTTAAAGGTTGACTTACCTCCCAGCAACCTCCTTCCGCAATGCTCCCGCTGAAGCTGACTCACCAGCTGATTCTCCCGCCGAAATCGACTGGCCTGCCCCTGCAAAGACAAGTGGTTTTAAAGGTTGACTTACCTCCCAGCAACCTCCTTCCGCAATGCTCCCACTGAAACTGACTCACCAGCTGATTCTCCCGCCGAAATCGACTGGCCTGCCCCTGCAAAGACAAGTGCTTTTAGAGGTTGACTTACCTCCCAGCAAACTCCTTCAGCAATGCTCCCGCTGAAACTGACTCACCAGCTGATTCTCCCGCCGAAATCGACTGGCCTGCCCCTGCAAAGACAAGTGCTTTTAAAGGTTGACTTACCTCCCAGCAACCTCCTTCCGCAATGCTCCCGCTGAAACTGACTCACCAGCTGATTCTCCCGCCAAAATCGACTGGCCTGCCCCTGCAAAGACAAGTGCTTTTAAAGGTTGACTTACCTCCCAGCAACCTCCTGCCGCAATGCTCCCGCTGAAACTGACTCACCAGCTGTTCTCACGCCGAAATCGACTGGCCTGCCCCTGCAAAGACAAGTGCTTTTAAAGGTTGACTTACCTCCCAGCAACCTCCTTCCGCAATGCTCCCGCTGAAACTGACTCACCAGCTGATTCTCCCGCCAAAATAGACTGGCCTGCCCCTGCAAAGACAAGTGCTTTTAAAGGTTGACTTACCTCCAAGCAGCCACTTCCGCAATGCTCCCGCTGAAACTGACTCACCAGCTGATTCTCCCGCCGAAATCGACTGGCCTGCCCCTGCAAAGACAAGTGTTTTTAAAGGTTGACTTACCTCCCAGCAACCTCCTTCCGCAATGGTCCCGCTGAAACTGACTCACCAGCTGATTCTCCCGCCGAAATCGACTGGCCTGCCCCTGCAAAGACAAGTGCTTTTAAAGGTTGACTTACCTCCCAGCAGCCTCCTTCCGCAATGCTCCCGCTGAAACTGACTCACCAGCTGTTCTCACGCCGAAATCGACTGGCCTGCCCCTGCAAAGACAAGTGCTTTTAAACGTTGACTTACCTCCCAGCAACCTCCTTCCGCAATGCTCCCACTGAAACTGACTCACCAGCTGATTCTCCCGCCGAAATCGACTGGCCTGCCCCTGCAAAGACAAGTGCTTTTAAAGGTTGACTTACCTCCCAGCAGCCACTTCCGCAATGCTCCCGCTGAAACTGACTCACCAGCTGATTCTCCCGCCGAAATCGACTGGCCTGCCCCTGCAAAGACAAGTGTTTTTAAAGGTTGACTTACCTCCCAGCAACCTCCTTCCGCAATGGGCCCGCTGAAACTGACTCACCAGCTGATTCTCCCGCCGAAATCGACTGGCCTGCCCCTGCAAAGACAAGTGTTTTTAAAGGGTGACTTACCTCCCAGCAACCTCCTTCCGCAATGCTCCCGCTGAAACTGACTCACCAGCTGATTCTCCCGCCGAAATCGACTGGCCTGCCCCTGCAAAGACAAGTGCTTTTAAAGGTTGACTTACCTACCAGCAACCTCCTTCCGCAATGCTCCCGCTGAAACTGACTCACCAGCTGTTCTCACGCCGAAATCGACTGGCCTGCCCCTGCAAAGACAAGTGCTTTTAAAGGTTGACTTACCTCCCAGCAACCTCCTTCCGCAATGCTCCCGCTGAAACTGACTCACCAGCTGATTCTCCCGCCGAAATCGACTGGCCTGCCCCTGCAAAGACTAGTGCTTTTAAAGGTTGACTTACCTCCCAGCAACCTCCTTCCGCAATGCTCCCGCTGAAACTGACTCACCAGCTGTTCTCACGCCGAAATCGACTGGCCTGCCCCTGCAAAGACAAGTGCTTTTACAGGTTGACTTACCTCCCAGCAACCTCCTTCCGCAATGCTCCCGCTGAAACTGACTCACCAGCTGTTCTCACGCCGAAATCGACTGGCCTGCCCCTGCAAAGTCAAGTGCTTTTAAAGGTTGACTTACCTCCCAGCAACCTCCTTCCACAATGCTCCCGCTGAAACTGACTCACCAGCTGTTCTACCGCCGAAATCGACTGGCCTGCCCCTGCAAAGACAAGTGTTTTTAAAGGTTGACTTATAGGTTAGAGGAGGAGGGCGGGTGGGAGACACTACACGTGTAGTGTCTCGGGTTTCCTCTCCACCAGAATTTATTGGTGAGAGTCTTCCCAGACGTCCGCGGGTCGACGTCCTGTTCCCGCCTAAAAAACTAATTTAAAAAAAAAGAAAAATTCTCAGCTCCTGCTGAAATTGACTAACCAGCCAGCTCCACTCCTGCCGAAATCGACTGGCCTGCCCCTGCAAAGACAAGTGCTTTTAAAGGTTGACTTACCTCCCAGCAACCTGCTTCCGCAATGCTCCCGCTGAAACTGACTCACCAGCTGATTCTCCCGCCGAAATCAACTGGCCTGCCCCTGCAAAGACAAGTGCTTTTAAAGGTTGACTTACCTCCCAGCAACCTCCTTCCGCAATGCTCCCGCTGAAACTGACTCACCAGCTGATTTTCCCGCCGAAATCGACTGGCCTGCCCCTGCAAAGACAAGTGCTTTTAAAGGTTGACTTACCTCCCAGCAACCTCCTTCCGCAATGCTCCCGCTGAAACTGACTCACCAGCTGATTCTCCCGCCGAAATCGACTGGCCTGCCCCTGCAAAGACAAGTGCTTTTAAAGGTTGACTTACCTCCCAGCAACCTCCTTCCGCAATGCTCCCGCTGAAACTGACTCACCAGCTGATTCTCCCGCCGAAATCGACTGGCCTGCCCCTGCAAAGACAAGTGCTTTTAAAGGTTGACTTACCTCCCAGCAACCTTCTTCCGCAATGCTCCCGCTGAAACTGACTCACCAGCTGATTCTCCCGCCGAAATCGACTGGCCTGCCCCTGCAAAGACAAGTGCTTTTAAAGGACATACTTACCTCCCAGCAACCACTTCCGCACTGCTCCCGCTGAAACTGACTCACCAGCTGATTCTCACGCCGAAATCGACTGGCCTGCCCCTGCAAAGACAAGTGCTTTTAAAGGTTGACTTACCTCCCAGCAACCTCCTCAATGCTCCCGCTGAAACTGACTCACCAGCTGATTCTCCCGCCGAAATCGACTGGCCTGCCCCTGCAAAGACAAGTGTTTTTAAAGGTTGACTTACCTCCCAGCAACCTCCTCCCGCAATGCTCCCGCTGAAACTGACTCACCAGCTGATTCTCCTGCCGAAATCGACTCCAATGTTTTGGAAAAAAATCTTTGTCTTGCCGTTTCTCACACTTATAAACAGTTGTTTATGTACAGTACATTTTTCTTGCCCGCGCTAACTTACTTTATTGTACAGAGAGGTTTATTTTGTCCTTTGTTTAACTGACCCTATGTACATTTTGCTGCCCTCTGGTTCGGTCTGTAGGCCCCCCCCCTTCCTTGTTGCACCCCTCCCCCCACCATTGCTCTTTGGCTTCAGCTGTGTTTTTATTTTATTTTCCGGGGAAGGTGGGGGTAGCCCCCCCTCCCTCCTCTTCTCTTCTGGCTTCCCCACCTTCCTTCTATCCGCCCCCCCCCCTACCCCTCCTCGGGTTGCGCAGTCCTTTGGTTCCTCAGTGTTCTAACCTGCCTGCTTACCAGTGGCTGGGGACTAATGGCAATCCCACAATCCTTAGGGAGTATGAGCTTCCCCAGTGAAGGGGGGGGGGCGGAGAAATCATTAGCAGATTCCCTGCTGGCCAGTATGGAACCAGCTAGAGAGGAGTGAGCAGCAAGCGGGTACTGCTGCTGCTGTTGTGTGTATATATGTAATTGTAAATATTTCTTTCTATTCTACAAACTTGTGCTGGATTCTTCGTGGCCCTCACAAAACTCATTGACCTTGTTTTTTTATTCTCAGCTTACTCCTCGCTGCTGGCCTCGAACAGGTTTTGGAACAGGCTGACAAACGGCCACCAAATATCCAGGAAGCCTTCCTGCGACCCTCGGGTGGCGTACTTAATCTTCTCCAGGTGGAGAAATTCCAAGAGGTCAGTGAGCCAGTCTGCAGCTGTGGGTGGTGCTGCCGATCGCCAGCCGAGCAGGATTCTCCGCCGTGCGATTAGGGAAACGAAAGCAAGGGCGTCGCCCCATTCTCCATGAGGAGGGGTTGAATAAACTCGGTTTGTTCTCACTGGAATGACGGAGGTTGAGGGGCGACCTGATAGAGGTATACAAAATTATGAGGGGCATAGACAGAGTGGATAGTCAGAGGCTTTTCCCCGGGGTAGAGGGGTCAATTACTAGGGGGCATAGGTTTAAGGTGAGAGGGGCAAGGTTTAGAGTAGATGTACGAGGCAGGTTTTTTACGCAGAGGGTAGTGGGTGCCTGGAACTTGCTGCCGGAGGAGGTGGTGGAAGCAGGGACGATAGTGACATTTAAGGGGCATCTTGACAAATACATGAATAGGATGGGAATAGAGGGATATGGACCCAGGAAGTGTAGAAGATTGTAGTTTAGACGGACAGCATGGTCGGCGCGGGCCTGGAGGGCCGAAGGGCCTGTTCCTGTGCTGTACATTTCTTTGTTCTTTGTTCTTTGTATCTGTAGCTCTGGCTGCTCCGATACCCCGAAGATTGCCACTACCAGGCATGGCTTCAACCTCACCCCCACAACCTTGGACATTGCCTCGGCAGTCCAGAACCCAGCAAGTTTGGGGCAAGCCCAAAACATGTGGGTGTGGTTGGCTGGGTCCCTCTGGCACCGCTCACATTTATCCTGCACCTCCGGGAAGAACCTGCTCATTCGGGTTCTGGTCAGGTGCACTTTGTGCACCACTTTGAGCTGCATTAGGCTGCAGAAGGAGGTGGAGTTAGCCCTGCTCAGTGCTTCGCTCCAGAGTCCCCATCCTACCTCTGTCCCCAGTTCGTCCTCCCATTTTTGTCTGGTCTCGTCCAGTGGTGTTCGGGCTCTGTCCAGTAGTTGTTCACATATTTTCCCACATAGCCCCCCTTCTCGTTGCTTGTGCCTATCAGCTCCTCTCGTCGTGTGCTTTCTGGGGTCCGGGGGAACCCCACTGTCTCTTTGCGGAGGAAGTGTTTTATTTGGAGGTGTCTCATTTCCTGTCCTTTTGCTAGTTTCCACTTCCTCGTCAGTTCGTCCAGTGTCGCCAGTCTGCATCCCACGTAGAAGTCCCCGACCGTCAGTGGGCCCCCGTCCCGCCTCCATCTTTTGAAGGTGGTATCTCGCATGGCTGGGGGAATCTGTGATTGCCGCAGAGAGGGCCATAAGGGACATTTTGGTTATCCCGAGGTGTTGTCTGAACTGGGTCCACGTTCTCAGCGTGGCCGCTACCACTGGGCTCGTTGTGTACCTTGTTGAGGAGGATGGGAGTGCTGCTGTGGCCAGGGCCCGGAGGGTTGTTCCTTTACAGGATGTCTCCTCCATTTGTACCCAATCTGTGTCGGGTTCTTGTACCCATCCCCTCACTCTTTCTGCCGTTGCTGCCCAGTGGTAGTATTGTAGGTTTGGTAAGGCCAAGCCCTTTGATTTTCCTGGGTGGCAGCATGTTTATATTAACCTGTGTTCTCTAATAATAATAATAGAAGTTTATTATCCACACAAAGTGGAACTATGTCTTTAACTTCACCTCTGATATAATCACACGGTTTAAAGACAGTGAATAACTTAGATTCATGGTGGCACAGCGGTTAGCACTAATGCCCTACGCCGCCATGGACCCGGGTTCGATTCCGTCCTCGGGTGACTGTCCATGTGGAGTTTGCACGTTCTCCCCGTGTCTGCGTGGGTTTCCTCCGGGTGCTCAGGTTTCATCCCACAATCCAAAGGTGTGCAGGTTAGGTGGATTGGCCATGATAAAATAATTGCCCCTTCGTGTCCAGAGATGTGAAGGTTAGGTGGGTTATGGGGTTATGGGCGTGGGCGGGGGAGCGGGCCTTGCTTTCAGAAGGTTGGTACAGCCTCGATGGGCAGAATGGCCTCCTTCTGCACTCTCGGGATTCAATGGACTCTGTTCTATGACGCCACACAAACATAACACATTGTAATTGAATAAATAAAACCAGTAAGAAGTGTGGGATGTCTTTACATCATGTTATTTAGTAAGCTTATGACACTGAACCAATCGATTTCGGCGGGAGAAGAGCTGGTGAGTAAATTTCAGCGGGGGCAGTGTGGAAGTGATTGCTGGGAGGTAAGTCTGTCCTTTAAAAACACTTGTCTTTGCAGGGGCAGGCCAGTCGATTTCGGCGGGAGAAGAGCTGGTGAGTCAATTTCAGCGGGGGCAGTGCGGAAGTGATTGCTGGGAGGTAAGTCTGTCCTTTAAAAACACTTACCTGGTCCCGTTTTCGGTCCCTCTTTTCTGTTTTATTTTTATATTTTAGTATTTAAGGCGGGAACAGGAAGTTCGACCCGCGGACTTCTGGGAAGACCCTCACCAATAAATTCTGGTGGAGAGGAAACCCGAGACACTACACGTGTAGTGTCTCCCACCCGCCCTCCTCCTCTAACCTAATCATAAGACCCATTGGTGTGAGGTAAGTACCATATTTTATTATTAACACTAAGAAGGTAAGTAAGTGA
The DNA here is from genome assembly GCF_047496885.1 of Scyliorhinus torazame. Lineage (NCBI taxonomy): Eukaryota > Metazoa > Chordata > Chondrichthyes > Carcharhiniformes > Scyliorhinidae > Scyliorhinus > Scyliorhinus torazame. Next base: position 27,883,071 of record NC_092730.1, read on the forward strand.
TTTTTACTCATTTTTACTGTTGTACCTTTTTCAAATTGTGTGTGTGTCGGGGGGAAACTGAAGTGACATCACAGAAAAGCTGTGGCCTGAGTGGCTGGTTGGGATTCTACACTAAATTAAAAAAAATTGAGCATTGGTAACTAATTAAACATAATTACTTAATTATAATTTAGACGAATATCTAAGCCAGAGATCGGAGAGTACTATATTTAGCTTTCGCATTTCTATTAGAAATCTAGTGCTAGGAAACAGATAGTTAACAGTAACTTTGAAATTTAAAAAAATATATATATTTTTAAAAAAAATTTTTTTTTAAATTAATTGACGCAATGTCAGTTAGAGGGGTGCTGTGCTCTGACTGTGAGATGTGGCAGGTCCGGGAGGCTTCCAGCGTCCCGGATGGCTTCATCTGCAGAAAGTGCACCCAACTGCAGCTCCTCACAGACCGCATGGTTCGGTTGGAGAAGCAATTGGATGCACTTAGGAGCATGCAGGTGGCGGAAAGCGTCATAGATCGCAGTTATGTAAATGTGGTCACACCCAAGGTGCAGGCAGAGAAATGGGTGACCACCAGAAAGGGCAGGCAGTCAGTGCAGGAATCCCCTGTGGTTGTCCCCCTCTCGAACAGATATACCCCTTTGGATACTGTTGGGGGGGATAGCCTATCAGGGGAAAACAGCAGTAGCCAGAGCAGTGGCACCACGGCTGGCTCTGATGTTCAGAAGGGAGGGTCAAAGCGCAGAAGAGTAATAGTAATAGGGGACTCTATAGTCAGGGGCACAGATAGGCGCTTCTGTGGACGTGAAAGAGACTCCAGGATGGTATGTTGCCTCCCTGGTTCCAGGGTCCAGGGTCCAGGATGTCTCCGAACGGGTAGAGGGCATCCTGAAGGAGGAGGGCAAACAGGCAGAGGTCATTGTACATATTGGTACTAACGACATAGGCAGGAAGGGGCATGAGGTCCTGCAGCAGGAGTTCAGGCAGGAAGGGGCATGAGGTCCTGCAGCAGGAGTTCAGGGAGCTAGGCAGAAAGTTAAAAGACAGGACCTCGAGGGTTGTAATCTCGGGATTACTCCCTGTGCCACGTGCCAGTGAGGCTAGAAATAGGAAGATAGAGCAGCTAAACACGTGGCTAAACAGCTGGTGTAGGAGGGAGGGTTTCCATTATCTGGACCACTGGGAGCTCTTCCGGGGCAGGTGTGACCTGTATAAGAAGGACGGGTTGCATCTAAACCGGAGAGGCATAAATATCCTGGCCGCGAGGTTTGCCAGTGTCACACGGGAGGGTTTAAACTAGTATGGCAGGGGGGTGGGCACGGGAGCAATAGGTCAGAAGGTGAGAGCATTGAGGGAGAACTAGGGAATAGGGACAGTGTGGCTCTGAGGCAGAGCAGACAGGGAGAAGTTGCTGAACACAGCGGGTCTGGTGGCCTGAAGTGCATATGTTTTAATGCAAGAAGTATTACGGGTAAGGCAGATGAACTTAGAGCTTGGATTAGTACTTGGAACTATGATGTTGTTGCCATTACAGAGACCTGGTTGAGGGAAGGGCAGGATTGGCAGCTAAACGTTCCAGGATTTAGATGTTTCAGGCGGGATAGAGGGGGATGTAAAAGGGGAGGCGGAGTTGCGCTACTGGTTCGGGAGAATATCACAGCTGTACTGCGAGAGGACACCTCAGAGGGCAGTGAGGCTATATGGGTAGAGATCAGGAATAAGAAGGGTGCAGTCACAATGTTGGGGGTTTACTACAGGCCTCCCAACAGCCAGCGGGAGATAGAGGAGCAGATAGGTAGACAGATTTTGGAAAAGAGTAAAAACAACAGGGTTGTGGTGATGGGAGACTTCAACTTCCCCAATATTGACTGGGACTCACTTAGTGCCAGGGGCTTAGATGGGGCGGAGTTTGTAAGGAGCATCCAGGAGGGCTTCTTAAAACAATATGTAGACAGTCCAACTAGGGAAGGGGCGGTACTGGACCTGGTATTGGGGAATGAGCCCGGCCAGGTGGTAGATGTTTCAGTAGGGGAGCATTTCGGTAACAGTGACCACAATTCAGTAAGTTTTAAAGTACTGGTGGACAAGGATAAGAGTGGTCCTAGGATGAATGTGCTAAATTGGGGGAAGGCTAATTATAACAATATTAGGCGGGAACTGAAGAACATAGATTGGGGGCGGATGTTTGAGGGCAAATCAACATCTGACATGTGGGAGGCTTTCAAGTGGCAGTTGAAAGGAATTCAGGACCGGCATGTTCCTGTGAGGAAGAAGGATAAATACGGCAATTTTCGGGAACCTTGGATGACGAGAGATATTGTAGGCCTCGTCAAAAAGAAAAAGGAGGCATTTGTCAGGGCTAAAAGGCTGGGAACAGACGAAGCCTGCGTGGAATATTAGGAACTAAGAAGGAACTTAAGCAAGGAGTCAGGAGGGCTAGAAGGGGTCACGAAAAGTCATTGGCAAATAAGGTTAAGGAAAATCCCAAGGCTTTTTACACGTACATAAAAAGCAAGAGGGTAGCCAGGGAAAGGGTTGGCCCACTGAAGGATAGGCAAGGGAATCTATGTGTGGAGCCAGAGGAAATGGGCGAGGTACTAAATGAATACTTTGCATCAGTATTCACCAAAGAGAAGAAATTGGTAGATGTTGAGTCTGGAGAAGGGTGTGTAGATAGCCTGGGTCACATTGAGATCCAAAAAGACGAGGTGTTGGGTGTCTTAAAAAATATTAAGGTAGATAAGTCCCCGGGGCCTGATGGGATCTACCCCAGAATACTGAAGGAGGCTGGAGAGGAAATTGCTGAGGCCTTGACAGAAATCTTTGGATCCTCGCTGTCTTCAGGGGATGTCCCGGAGGACTGGCGAATAGCCAATGTTGTTCCTCTGTTTAAGAAGGGTAGCAAGGATAATCCCGGGAACTACAGGCCGGTGAGCCTTACTTCAGTGGTAGGGAAATTACTGGAGAGAATTCTTCGAGACAGGATCTACTCCCATTTGGAAGCAAATGGACGTATTAGTGAGAGGCAGCACAGTTTTGTGAAGGGGAGGTCGTGTCTCACTAACTTGATAGAGTTTTTCGAGGAGGTCACTAAGATGATTGATGCAGGTAGGGCAGTGGATGTTGTCTATATGGACTTCAGTAAGGCCTTTGACAAGGTCCCTCATGGTAGACTAATATAAAAGGTGAAGTCACACGGGATCAGGGGTGAGCTGGCAAGGTGGATACAGAACTGGCTAGGCCATAGAAGGCAGAGAGTAGCAATGGAAGGATGCTTTTCTCATTGGAGGGCTGTGACCAGTGGTGTTCCACAGGGATCAGTGCTGGGACCTTTGCTCTTTGTAGTATATATAAATGATTTGGAGGAAAATGTAACTGGTCTGATTAGTAAGTTTGCAGATGACACAAAGGTTGGTGGAATTGCTGATAGCGATGAGGACTGTCGGAGGATACAGCAGGATTTAGATTGTTTGGAGACTTGGGCGGAGAGATGGCAGATGGAGTTTAATCCGGACAAATGTGAGGTAATGCATTTTGGAAGGTCTAATGCAGGTAGGGAATATACAGTGAATGGTAGAACCCTCAAGAGTATTGAAAGTCAAAGAGATCTAGGAGTACAGGTCCACAGGTCATTGAAATGGGCAACACAGGTGGAGAAGGTAGTCAAGAAGTCATACAGCATGCTTGACTTCATTGGCCGGGGCATTGAGTATAAGAATTGGCAAGTCATGTTGCAGCTGTATAGAACCTTAGTTTTGCCACACTTGGAGTATAGTGTTCAATTCTGGTCGCCACACTACCAGAAGGATGTGGAGGCTTTAGAGAGGGTGCAGAAGAGATTTACCAGAATGTTGCCTGGTATGGAGGGCATTAGCTATGAGGAGCGGTTGAATAAACTCGGTTTGTTCTCACTGGAACGAAGGAGGTTGAGGGGAGACCTGCTAGAGGTATACAAAATTATGAGGGGCATAGACAGAATGGATAGTCAGAGGCTTTTCCCCAGGATAGAGGGGTCAATTACTAGGGGGCATAGGTTTAAGGTGAGAGGGGCAAGGTTTAGAGTAGATGTACGAGGCAAGTTTTTTACGCAGAGGGTAATGGGTGCCTGGAACTCGCTACCTGAGGAGGTGGTGGAAGCAGGGACGATAATGACATTTAAGGGGCATCTTGACAAATACATGAATAGGATGGGAATAGAGGGATACGGACCCAGGAAGTGTAGAAGATTGTAGTTTAGTCGGGCAGCATGGTCGGCACGGGCTTGGAGGGCCGAAGGGCCTGTTCCTGTGCTTAACATTTCTTTGTTCTTTGAACAAAAGACCTCTTGAACAGAGTTTTCCTGGCAATAGGCATTCTGAAGCCCAACGCAAAGTGAGCCTATCAAATTGAGGATATAAAGAGTGATAGGGATCAATGATAATGGTCTGAAATGTCCTCTGAACTGCATTATCAAATAAGTTATCAATCAGGGCCTGCTGTCTACCAATGATTTTACCTGGAATGTTGCCAGATCTGGCCAGTTTACTTTTGCATTTCACACTCAGGTTGGCATACTAGATTTTCGTTGATTATCGTCAGTCAGATTATTAATATTCCTGAGGGAAGCAGGAAGGTTTTGCATTTTGTCGTTTGTCCCTGGTATGGATTCACGGTGTGTGGAATGTGCCAGTCAATGTATTAATATTAATATGGTCTCTGTCAGAGTTCCAATAATCAACAAATAAAGGACAAAGAAAAGTGCAGCAGAGGAACAGGCCCTTCGGCCCTTCAAGCCTGTGTCGACCATGCTGCCTGTCTAACCTAAAACCTTCTACACTTCTGGGTTGCATATCCCTCTATTCCCATCCTACTCATGTATTTGTCAAGACGCATCTTAAACGCGCTACCATACCTGCTTCCACCACCCCCTCCGGCAGCGGGTTCCAGGCACCGACTACCCTCTGGGTAAAAACCTTCCCTTGCACATCTCCTCTCAACTTTTACCCTCACACCTTAAATCTATGCCCCCTAGTAATTGACTCTTCCACCCTGGGAAAAGGCTGCTGACCATCCACTCTGTCCATGCCCCTCATAATTCTGTAGAATCGTGAAGTTAGTCAGCGGGTCCTGCAGTTCACAGTATGTCTCTGGCAGGGGTTATGATGAACACAATCTGCCAGTGAAGCTTTATTAAGATGCGCTCTCTACCGGAGTGTCTATATTTCTGATTCCAGTGTGCCGGTTTTCTACTTTACGGCAGATCTCTGCTGAGGGATGTCATGAATAGAGTGTTGACATGAAACTATCAGAGAAAATGAATGCATTGAAACTTTTTTTTGCTGGTTATATATTTAGAAAATTATTGGAAGATGTAAGCTGCTTAAGGCCGGCACCGTTTAGTTATGCAAATGAAACGAGTGCTTTTGATATGTTGATGAGCCGAGCAATACATGAAGCAGATGTTTACCTCAGGCAGGTTGGTAACAATGGGAAACAGAACATAAAGGGTTTTTGAATAAGGAGTTAGAGGTTCAAATGCAGACAAGGTGTGAACTTAGCATTTATGTTCAACAATTGAAGGTAATTTAGATTTAAAAGAACTTACCTTGCAGGGGAAATCAGTTGGAGCTTCAGCTGGAGCGGAGTGCAGAGGCTGCTGGTGAGTACTGAAATCCTAAAGTAACTTACCTTTACAGGAGCAGATCTTGGAGTTTCAGCGGGAACGCAGAGGCAGCTGGAGGGCGAGTATTTAGGTAAAACACTTACCTGGTCCCGTTTTCGGTCCCTCTCTGCTGTTTTTTTAAAATTTTAGTGTTTAAGGCGGGAACAGGAAGTTCGACCCGCGGACTTCTGGGAAGTCCCTCACCAATAAATTCTGGTGGAGAGGAAACCCGAGACACTACACGTGTAGTGTCTCGCACCCGCCCTCCTCCTCTAACCTAATAATAAAACCCATTGGTCTGAGGTAAGTACCATATTTTATTATTATTATTATTATTTTTTAAAAATTTAATTTAGTTGTTAGCCAGATCTTGGTAGAAAGTTAGAGGGATGGCAGGGAAGGGAGTGCAATGTTCCTCCTGCAGGATGTTTGAGGTGAGGGATGCCGTTAGTGTCCCTGCTGATTTTACCTGCAGGAAATGCTGCCATCTCCAGCTCCTCCAAGACCGAGTTAGGGAACTGGAGCTGGAGTTGGAAGAACTTCGGATCATTCGGGAGGCAGAGGGGGTCATAGATAGCAGCTTCAGGGAATTAGTTACACCAAAGATTGGAGATAGATGGGTAACTGTAAGAGGGACTGGGAAGAAGCAGTCAGTGCAGGGATCCCCTGTGGTCGTTCACCTGAGAAACAAGTATACCGCTTTGGATACTTGTGGGGGGGACGACTTACCAGGGGTAAGCCATGGGGTACGGGCCTCTGGCACGGAGTCTGTCCCTGTTGCTCAGAAGGGAAGGGGGGAGAGGAGCAGAGCATTAGTAATTGGGGACTCGATAGTCAGGGGCACAGATAGGAGATTTTGTGGGAGCGTGAGAGACTCACGTTTGGTATGTTGCCTCCCAGGTGCAAGGGTACGTGATGTCTCGGATCGTGTTTTACGGGTCCTTAGGGGGAGGGGGAGCAGCCCCAAGTCGTGGTCCACATTGGCACTAACGACATAGGTAGGAAAGGGGACAAGGATGTCAGGCAGGCTTTCAGGGAGCTAGGATGGAAGCTCAGAACTAGAACAAACAGAGTTGTTATCTCTGGGTTGTTGCCCGTGCCACGTGATAGTGAGATGAGGAATAGGGAGAGAGAGCAATTAAACACTTGGCTACAGGGATGGTGCAGGCAGGAGGGATTCAGATTTCTGGATAACTGGAGCTCTTTCTGGGGAAGGTGGGACCTCTACAGACAGGATGGTCTACATCTGAACCTGAGGGGCACAAATATCCTGGGGGGGAGATTTGTTAGTGTTCTTTGGGGGGGTTTAAACTAATGCAGCAGGGGCATGGGAACCTGGATTGTAGTTTTAGGGTCAGGGAGAATGAGAGTATAGAGGTCAGGAGCACAGATTTGATGTCGCAGGAGGGGGCCAGTGTTCAGGTAGGTGGTTTGAAGTGTGTCTATTTCAATGCCAGGAGTATACGAAATAAGGTAGGGGAACTGGCATCATGGGTTGGTACCTGGGACTTCGATGTTGTGGCCATTTCGGAGACATGGATAGAGCAGGGACAGGAATGGATGTTGCAGGTTCCGGGGTTTAAGTGTTTTAGTAAGCTCAGAGAAGGAGGCAAAAGAGGGGGAGGTGTGGCGCTGCTAGTCAAGAGCAGTATTACGGTGGCGGAGAGGATGCTAGGTGGGGACTCATCTTCCGAGGTAGTATGGGCTGAGGTTAGAAACAGGAAAGGAGAGGTCACCCTGTTGGGAGTTTTCTATAGGCCTCCAAATAGTTCGAGGGATGTAGAGGAAAGGATGGCGAGGATGATCCTGGGTAAGAGCGAAAGTAACAGGGTAGTTATTATGGGAGACTTTAACTTTCCAAATATTGACTGGAAAAGATATAGTTTGAGTACATTAGATGGGTCGTTTTTTGTACAGTGTGTGCAGGAGGGTTTCCAGAAACAATATGTTGACAGGCCAACAAGAGGCGAGGCCACGTTGGATTTGGTTTTGGGTAATGAACCAGGCCAGGTGTTGGATTTGGAGGTAGGAGAGCACTTTGGGGACAGTGACCACAATTTGGTGACGTTTACGTTAATGATGGAAAGGGATAAGTATGCACCGCAGGGCAAGAGTTATAGCTGGGGGAAGGGCAATTATGATGCCATTAGACGTGACTTGGGGGGGATAAGGTGGAGAAGTAGGCTGCAAGTGTTGGGCACACTGGATAAGTGGAGCTTGTTCAAGGATCAGCTACTGCGTGTTCTTGATAAGTATGCACCGGTCAGGCAGGGAGGAAGGCGTAGAGCGAGGGAACCGTGGTTTACCAAAGAAGTGGAATCTCTTGTTAAGAGGAAGAAGGAGGCCTATGTGAAGATGAGGTGTGAAGTTTCAGTTGGGGCGATGGATAGTTACAAGGTAGCGAGGAAGGATCTAAAGAGAGAGCTAAGACGAGCAAGGAGGGGACATGAGAAGTATTTGGCAGGTAGGATCAAGGAAAACCCAAAAGCTTTCTATAGGTATGTCAGGAATAAGCAAATGACTAGGGAAAGAGTAGGCGCCAGTCAAGGACAGGGATGGGAAGTTGTGCGTGGAGTCTGAAGAGATAGGAGAGATACTAAATGAATATTTTTCGTCAGTATTCACTCTGGAAAAAGATAATGTTGTGGAGGAGAATGCTGAGACCCAGGCTATTAGAATAGATGGCATTGAGGTACGTAGGGAAGAGGTGTTGGCAATTCTGGACAGGCTGAAAATAGATAAGTCCCCGGGGCCTGATGGGTTTATCCTAGGATTCTCTGGGAGGCCAGGGAAGAGATTGCTGGACCTTTGGCTTTGATTTTTATGTCATCATTGGCTACAGGAATAGTGCCAGAGGACTGGAGGATAGCAAATGTGGTCCCTTTGTTCAAAAAGGGGAGCAGAGACAACCCCGGCAACTATAGACCGGTGAGCCTCACGTCTTGGAGGGGATTATAAGAGACCAGATTTACAATCATCTAGATAGGAATAATATGATCAGGGATAGTCAGCATGGCTTTGTGAAGGGTAGGTCATGCCTCACAAACCTTATCGAGTTCTTTGAGAAGGTGACTGAACAGGTAGACGAGGGTAGAGCAGTTGATGTGGTGTATATGGATTTCAGCAAAGCGTTTGATAAGGTTCCCCACGGTAGACTATTGCAGAAAATACGGAGGCTGGGGATTGAGGGAGATTTAGAGATGTGGATCAGAAATTGGCTAGCTGAAAGAAGACAGAGGGTGGTGGTTGATGGGAAATGTTCAGAATGGAGTTCAGATACAAGTGGCATACCACAAGGATCTGTTCTGGGGCTGTTGCTGTTTGTCATTTTTATCAATGACCTAGAGGAGGGCGCAGAAGTGTGGGTGAGTAAATTTGCAGACGATACTAAAGTCGGTGGTGTTGTCGACAGTGTGGAAGGATGTAGCAGGTTAAAGAGGGATATAGATAAGCTGCAGAGCTGGGCTGAGAGGTGGCAAATGGAGTTTAATGTAGAGAAGTGTGAGGTGATTCACTTTGGAAGGAATAACAGGAATGCGGAATATTTGGCTAATGGTAAAGTTCTTGGAAGTGTGGATGAGCAGAGGGATCTAGGTGTCCATGTACATAGATCCCTGAAAGTTGCCACCCAGGTTGATAGGGTTGTGAAGAAGGCCTATGGAGTGTTGGCCTTTATTGGTAGAGGGATTGAGTTCCGGAGTCAGGAGGTCATGTTGCACCTGTACAGAACTCTGGTACGGCCGCATTTGGAGTATTGCGTACAGTTCTGGTCACCACATTATAGGAAGGACGTGGAGGCTTTGGAGCGGGTGCAGAGGAGATTTACCAGGATGGTGCCTGGTATGGAGCAAAATCTTCTGAGGAAAGGCCTTGAGGTTGTTTTCGTTGGAGAGAAGAAGGTTAAGAGGAGACTTAATAGAGGCATACAAAATGATCAGGGGGTTGGATAGGGTGGACAGTGAGAGCCTTCTCCCGCGGATGGAGATGGCTGGCACGAGGGGATATAGCTTTAAACTGAGGGGTAATAGGTATAGGACAGAGGTCAGAGGTAGGTTCTTTATGCAAAGAGTAGTGAGGCCGTGGAATGCCCTACCTGCAACAGTAGTGAACTCGCCAACATTGAGGGCATTTAAAAGTTTATTGGATAAACATATGGATGATAATGGCATAGTGTAGGTTAGATGGCTTTTGTTTCGGTGCAACATCTTGGGCCGAAGGGCCTGTACTGCGCTGTATCGTTCTATGTTCTATGTAACCATGTTTGACTTCTGCAAAGTTTTCTCATATAACGGGAGATCAAACGGGGAATCTATATATTAGGCAATTATTAAACCAATGCGAGGCTAGCTGTTAATTGAACCCCAGTCACCTCAGGAACAGCTGTTAACTTCCAGTGATCAGTGTCTGAAAAGAAAGGCTGTTTTGGTAAGCAAGCTCCTCTGTTCTACCTCGGAAGCAACAAAAATGATATAACTGCCTGTTATGGTCACTGTTACTGTTATTCATCTGATGTTTGTATATACTTGACCCACAGTTAATGCTAAGAAATTGTTTATAGCTTTAGCTACAAGTGTTCTTGTAATATAAATCAGGCCATCAAACAAGAACATTACATGGTACCAGGAGTGGGGTATTAAACGCTGAGTAAAAACTATCACATCATCGAGAGAAGCCTGCCACGAGGCCCACAGAGATTTGCAGATTTTGCAGATTGCAAGAATGAACGACATGGAATCGCTGAAGCCACCAATGAGTCTCAGATTTCATGGTAATGTGGAGAACAACAGACGCATGTTTAAACAACAATTTAATCGGTTTCTTATTGCAGTAAATTTAGGAGATCAGTCACATTCGTGTAAGGTCATGATGCTCCTAACAGCGGCAGAGCCCGAAGCAATTGCTGTTTAAATTTGCAAACGATGAAGATGGTCAAAATTTTAACGAAGTAATTTGAAGATTTGATGAACATTGCACCGCCAGGAAGAATGGCATTTCTGAACTCAATGTGTTTAAATCACGTTTTCAGAAGACAGAAGAGGCCATAGATCATTTCATCAGTGGTTTAAAGTTTAAACCAAAGACCCATAATTTTTCTGTGATGGAATCTTCCATGATTCGGGACCAGATTGTGTTTGGTGTGAATGAAAATAAGCCAAGGGAACGGTTGCTGAGGAAATCGGAGCTGTCCTTGGCGCAAATAGTTAATGTTTGTCAGGCTCATGAGCTAGCAGCACAGCATTCTGAAATGTTTCTCAGTCATGGCGGCGTCTTCATGGAGGAAAGCACTCCACTTGCCGCCCTTTTTCCAAAGAGGCAGGAAACTTCCAAAAAAAGGCGGGAAGGTTCCAGCAGCTCCTCACACAACTACAAACCAGTTAAAGATCAGGACTAAGTATCTCTGTGTAAAAGATGTGCTCAAAGACACAAATTAAGGCAGTGTCCAGCGTTTGGCAAGTTTTGTTCCAGATGCAAAGGAAAAAAATCACTTTGTTCAGAATTGTTACTCTAAGCTCAACCCCAGATCAGTCAGCACAGTGGAAGGCACAGTCTCCAGCGATGAAACATCACTTTTTATTGGAGTAATAACAGAGAAGAATAATTTTTTGGAGACATCAAAAAATTCTCCAGCACTTTAAAAAAATGCGAACTGATACTCCATTTAAAATAAATGCGATTGATGAGGACAAATGGCTGCGACCACTTGAAGTGAACGGTACAGTGGTCAAATTAAAGTTAGACACTGGTGACAAAGCCAATTTAATCAGCATTACTGATTTAAAAAATCTACAAATTCAGCCGATTAGAAGAAATCACAAAATATCTTTGAGAGATTATAGGTTCAATCATTAAATGAGCTTTGTGACCTGAGTGTGCTGGTGAAGAACACCGTTTATTCCGTCCCATTCTGTATTGTTTCAGAGGGCTTGGATTCATTATTAGATGATCCGTCCTGCGAAGAATTAAGTATAGTGCAGTTGGTATAGAGCATCCACAGAGGATTGGAGCAATACTCCAACGATTTTGAGCAAATTGTTGACAATTTCAGTGATGTGTTCACAGGTTTTGATGCACTACCATTCGCCTACATGTACAACTCAAAGAGGATGCAAAACCTGTGATACATGCAGCAAGAAGAGCAACTGGGCCTCTTTGAGATCACCTCAAAAAGGAACTAGATACAATGACAAAATTAAAAGTAATCAGAAAGATGGAAGAACCTACCGACTGGGTAAATTCCATGGAATGTGTGAAGCAAAAGAAGAGCGATATTCGGAGATGTATGGATCCCAAAGATCTTAACGAGAATATCAAAAGAGAACACTACCAAATACCAAAGCATGAGGAAATGACATCTGTGATGGCTGGTGCATAGTTCTTTCTGAAACTTGACGCATCTCAAGGTTTCTGGAAGCTAAAGCTAGAGGAACAGAGTACAAAATACTGTACTTTTAATATGCCATTTGGATGGCATTGCTTTCTGCGAATGCCGTTTGGCATAATTTTGGTATCGGAAACTTTCAACTTGCCAAAACCACACGACAGGAGTCTTTAGAGTGATGGGTGTGATCAATTTTATAGGGAAATCCATTCCAAATCAGTCAGCAAAAACAACATCTCCTGGACATGACAATGGATTTCACTCCGGCTGAGAAACATGAACAAGAGTGGAAGAAGCTCAAGACTTCACTAACCACCACGCCAGGTCTCACCATCACCAATAGTCTGCCCTGGTCCAATCACGTTGATGCAACAGTCAAGAAAGCCCAACAACGTCTCTACTTCCTACGGAAGCTATAGAAATTTGGCATGTCTGCATCGACTCTCACAAACCTCTACAGATGTGCCATAGAGAGCATCCTATCCGGCTACATCACAGCTTGGTATCGCAACTGCTCGGCCCAAGGTCGCAAGAAACTGCAGAGTGTGGTGAACTCAGCCCAGCGCATCACACAAGCTTGTCACCCCCACATTGATTCTGTCTACACCTCCCGCTGCCTCAGGAAGGCAGACAGCATTATCAAAGACTCCTCCCACCCAGGATGCCTTCTTCCAGACCCTTCCATCAGGCAGAAGGTACAGAAGTCTGAAGACCCGCACATCCCGACATAGGAACAGCTTCTTCCCCACAGCTACCAGACTCCTCAACGACTCCCCCTCGGACTGATCTGTTCCCTCAAAGAACACTTTTCCGGATGCCCTATGCTGTTCTTGCTCATGGGTTTGCTTTGTTTGGCCCCTTGTTCCACACTGTAACCAATCACTGTTTGTCGATGTACCATTTGTCAATGTTCTCTGTTGATTATTCTTTTGTCTACTATGTACGTACTGTGTACGTTCCCTCGGCCGCAGAAAAATATTTTTCACTGTACTTCGGTACATGTGACAATAAATCAAGTCAAATCAAATCAGGTCTCGCATTTTTGACCCACCTGAGCTGTTTGAAGTGACAACAGATGTGTCAAAAGATGGTTTAGGAGCAGTTCTTCTGCAATTCTAGCATGACGATTAGAAGCCATTCGCATATGCATCAAGGTCCATGATGGTAACAGAGCAGAGGTACGCTCAAATCGAAAAAGAATGCCAAGGTTTAGTTGTAAGCTGGGAGAAATTCCACGGCTACCTGTATAGTCTTCGAACTTTCATAGTTGAGACAGATGATCGTCCTTTGGTTAAGATCATCAAGAAGAATCGCAACCAAATGTCTCCGTGCATTCAGAAGTTGATGATGAAGTTACAACACGATGACTTCAAACTCATTCTACACACCAGACAAATATTTGTTCTTAGCAGATGCAGTATCGAGAGTTCCGATACAAAATATTAGTAGTGAAATTGCTGAAGATGTTGATCTGTGTGTCAACCTTATTTCCACACTCCTACCAGTATCAGATACAAAACTATGTGAGATCCAAGAAGAGACCAGGAAGGATCAAATTCTTCAAGAGGTGATAAGGTATCTCAACTCACACTGGCCCAGAGGTCAATGTATGGAATTCTACAATATAAGATCTGAACTTAGTATCATTAATGGAGTGGTACTTCATTTGAACGCTGTAGTTATACCTCCATCTCTGTGCAAGGATGTACTTAAGAGGATACATGAAGGGCATCTCGGGATTGAGAAATGTAAACGGAGAGCTTGTGACTCTGTTTACTGGCCAGGTATAAACCAGGATATTGACAGGATGGTCAGTTGTTTTGACACATGCCAGACGTATCATTGCGAGCAAACAAGAGGACCTATGCGGATATCTGATTTGCCTGCGGCACCATGGCAGAAAGTAGCTATGGAACTCATTCACCTATGAGGGAAAGATTATTTGGTGATCATAGACTATTTTTCAAACTATCCTGAAAGGGCTCTGCTGTCAAGCATAACAGCAAGCAGTGTAACACTGCATACCAAGTCAATTTTTGCTTGACACAGAGAGCGCTATTCTCCCCCCCACGCCGGGTGGGAGAATCACTGGGGCGCCGCACGAATTGCGCCACGCCACCCTATTCTCCCACCCCCCGGAAACCAGGGCGCACGATTCGCACCGGGCTGCTCGGAGAACTGCGAGCGGCGATTCTCCGGCTAGATGGGCCGAGCGGTTGCTACGACACGCTACGGGGCCGGCGTGCGTAAGACGTTCCCCGCGCATGCGCAGGATTGGGCTGCCCCAACTGCACATTCACGGGTTGCGGCGGCGCCCATTTGGCGGCGCGTAAGGACACTGGAGCGGCGTGAACAGCTCCAGCGCCGTGCTGGCCCCCTGTGGAGGCCAGAATAGGACGTGTCCGGGCCCTGTTTGCGTCGTCGTGAAACGTGACGGCGTTCACAACGGCGCAAACACTTGGCCTCAATATCGGAGAATCGCCCCCAGAATTCCTCAAGTTGTCATGGGTGACAACAGTCCTTGTTTTAGCTGTACAGTGTGGCAACACTTTGCAGTCACGTACGATTTCAATCAGATCACATCGAGTCCGTTGTACCCTCAAGCCAATGGCAGAGCAGAAAAAGGTGTATATATTGTCAAGCAATTGTTGAAGAAGGCAGTGCACAGCCAATCGGATCCATTCTTCACGTTACTGAGTTACAGAGCGTCACCATTGTCACATGGTCGATCAACAGCAGAGTTACTCAAGAATAGGAGGTTGCGTACCACACGTCCATACTTGGAAAAGAAGGAGGAGAATGCAGTGGTACTGCAGAAACTGCAAAACATTAAAGCAAAACAAAAGCAGTTCTATGAGAGTATCTACAAGTTTACCACCTCTGAGTAGTGATGACATTGCGAGAGCAGAAGATTCAGGCAATTGGTCGAGGAAAGCCATTGTACATGAAGAAGTAGCACCTCCTTCCTCCAGTGTACAGACAGAGGAAGGGTTGGTTTCAAGAAGAAATCATCACGCGTTCTTGAAAACCACAGACGACTTTCACAACAGCGCGATGGATGACGAATCTACATCAGAATGAACCTGAGCTGCAGTGTGAGATATTACAGCAGTTCCTGAGCACGAGAATGTGATGGAGAATATTGAATTTCCAAGCTCTGAGCAGCAAGCTCAAACTTTGAGAAGATCAGCGAGAGACAGAAGAAAACCCGAAGAAAACTCAATTTGGAGGTTTGGATGATTTGTACATACATATTTGTACATTGCTGCATATTATATATATATGTATATATATATATTTGTTAAACTAGTTTTAAAAATGTTAAATAAAAAAAATCATACTGTTAGGTTCACAGGCTAATGATGTCACATGTAAATATACTGGTGATAATGTATTAATTTATTCCTTCAAAAGAAATGGGATGTCGTGACATCATGGTTGTGTTGTAATGCACTGAATGACCACTAGGAGTCCCATTAGCATCTCAGTGAATGTTAGAGTCAGGTGACCGAAGACTGACTAGGGAGCTGGTAGAAAGGTTCCTTGTGCAGGGCCATACTAATTTTCATTTTTTGTTTGTATATATTTGACCCACAGTTAATGTGAAAAATCATTTATAGCTTTAGCTACAAGTGTTCTTGTAATATAAATCAGACCATCCGACAAGAACATTACACTGTATTTCTGAAAAGTTATTTTATTTAAAATCATCACAAACCATCTGGGACGTCATTAGAAAATAGAACACATAGTGCAGAAGGAGGCCATTCGGCCCATCGAGTCTGCACCAACCCACTTAAGCCCTCACTTCCACCCTATCCCTGGAACTCAATAACCCGTCCTAACCTTTTGTACACTAAGGGCAATTTATCACGGCCAATCCACCTAACCTGCACGTCTTTGGACTATGGGAGGAAACCGGAGCACCCGGAGGAAACCCATGCAGACACGGGGAGAACGTGCAGACTCCGCACAGACAGTGACCCAGCGGGGAACCATACTTTGGACCCTGACGCTGTGAAGCCACAGTGCTAGCCACTTATGCTACCGTGCTGCCCTCATTATCTGGATTTCAAAAGTTTCCTCACATTTTATGAAATTGCAAATTACAGTTGTTTCAAGTTTGCCTTCTGGGATTTGGAACAACCCAAACGTTTCCCATCATCTGTGTTCTTAACAAGGGTTATGATGTACACAGTTAGCACGTTAGTGGGTGGGGAATGACGCAGGATTTATTTCAGATGCTGGAAACTCTTCAGCTCTTTTAGTCACTTAATGACTTTTACAATTACAATAAATGGATACATCACCACATTCCTGAACTGCTCTCTGAACTTAGCCTGAGTCACGACATACAGAACATAGAAAATACAGCACAGAACAGGCCCTTCGGCCCACGATGTTGTGCCGAACCTTTGCCCTAGATTAATCATAGATTATCATTGAATTTACAGTGCAGAAGGAGGCCATTTGGCCCATTGAGTCTGCACCGGCTCTTGGAAAGAGCACCCTACCCAAACTCAACACCTCCACCCAACACCAAGGGCAATTTTGGACACTAAGGGCAATTTATCATGGCCAATCCACCTACCCTTCACATCTTTGGACTGTGGGAGGAAACCGGAGCACCCGGAGGAAACCCACGCAGACACGGGGAGGACGTGCAGACTCCGCACAGACAATGACCCAAGCCGGAATCGAACCTGGGACCCTGGAGCTGTGAAGCAATTGTGCTATCCACAATGCTACCGTGCTGCCATTAAAAACAAATAAATCTACACTATATCATTTTACCGTAATCCATGTACCTATCCATTAGCTGCTTGAAGGTCCCTAATCTTTCCGACTCAGCTACTTCCACAGGCAGTGCATTCCATGCCCCCACTACTCTCTGGGTAAAGAACCTACCTCTGATATCCCTCCTATATCTTCAACCTTTCACCTTAAATTTATATCCCCTTGTAATGGTTTGTTCCACCCGGGGAAAAAGTCTCTGACTGTCTACTCTATCTATTTCCCTGATCATCTTATAAACCTCTATCAAGTCGCCCTTCATCCTTCTCCGTTCTAATGAGAAAAGGCCTAGCACCCTCAACCTTTCCTCGTAAGACCTACTCTCCATTCCAGGTAACATCCTGGTAAATCTTCTTTGCACCTTTTCCAAAGCTTCCACATCCTTCCTAAAATGAGGTGACCAGAACTGTACACAGTACTCCAAATGTGGCCTTACCAAAGTTTTGTACAGCTGCATCATCACCTCACGGCTCTTAAATTCAATCCCTCTGTTAATGAACGCGAGCGCACCATAGGCCTTCTTCACAGCTCTATCCACTTGAGTGGCAACTTTCAAAGATGTATGAACATAGACCCCAAGATCTCTCTGCTCCTCCACATTGCCAAGAACTCTACCGTTAACCCTGTATTCCGCAATCATATTTGTCCTTCCAAAATGGACAACCTCACACTTTTCAGGGTTAAACTCCATCTGCCACTTCTCAGCCCAGCTCTGCATCCTATCTATGTCTCTTTGCAGCCGACAACAGCCCTCCTTACTATCCACAACTCCACCAATCTTCGTATCGTCTGCAAATTTACTGACCCACCCTTTAACTCCCTCATCCAAGTCATTAATGAAAATCACAAACAGCAGAGGACCCAGAACTGATCCCTGCGGTACGCCACTGGTAACTGGGATCCAGGTTGAATATTTGCCATCCACCACCACTCTCTGACTTCTATCGGTTAGCCAGTTCGTTATCCAACTGGCCAAATTTCCCACTATCCCATGCCTCCTTACTTTCTGCAGAAGCCTACCATGGGGAACCTTATCAAATGCCTTACTAAAATCCATGTACACTACATCCACTGCTTTACCTTCATGCTTGGTCACCTCCTCAAAGAATTCAATAAGACTTGTAAGGCAAGACCTACCCCTCACAAATCCGTGCTGACTATCCCTAATCAAGCAGTGTCTTTCCAGATGCTCAGAAATCCTATCCTTCAGTACCCTTTCCATGACTTTGCCTACCACCGAAGTAAGACTAACTGGCCTGTAATCCCCATGGTTATCCCTAGTCCCTTTTTTGAACAGGGGCACGACATTCACCACTCTCCAACCCCCTGGTACCACCCCTGTTGACAGTGAGAACGAAAAGATCATTGCCAACGGCTCTGCAATTTCATCTCTTGCTTCCCATAGAATCATTGGATATATCCCGTCAGGCCCGGGGGACTTATCTATCCTCAAGTTTTTCAAAATGCCCAACACATCTTCCTTCCTAACAAGTATTTCCTCGAGCTTACCAGTCTGTTTCACACTGTCCTCTCCAACAATATCGCCCCTCTCATTTGTAAATACAGAAGAAAAGTACTCGTTCAAGACCTCTCCTATCTCTTCAGACTCAATACACAATCTCCCGCTACTGTCCTTGATCGGACCTACCCTCGCTCTAGTCATTCTCATATTTCTCACATATGTGTAAAAGGCCTTGGGGTTTTCCTTGATCCTACCCGCCAAAGATTGTTCATGCCCTCTCTTAGCTCTCCTAATCCCTTTCTTCAGTTCCCTCCTGGCTATCTTGTATCCCTCCAATGCCCTGTCTGAACCTTGTTTCCTCAGCCTTACATAAGTCTCCCTTTTCCTCTTAACAAGACATTCAACTTCTCTTGTCAACCATGGTTCCCTCACTCGACCATCTCTTCCCTACCTGACAGGGACATACATATCAAGGACACGTAGTACCTGTTCCTTGAACAAGTTCCACATTTCACTTGTGTCCTTCTCTGACAGCCTATGTTCCCAACTTATGCACTTCAATTCTTGTCTGACAACATCGTATTTACCCTTCCCCCAATTGTAAACCTTGCCCTGTTGCACGCACCTATCCCTCTCCATTACTAAAGTGAAAGTTACAGAATTGTGGTCACTATCTCCAAAATCCTCCCCCACTAACAAATCTATCACTTGCCCTGGTTCATTACCAAGTACTAAATCCAATATTGCCCCTCCTCAGGTCGAACAATCTACATACTGTGTTAGAAAAGCTTCCTGACACACTGCACAAACACCACCCCATCCAAACTATTTGATCTAAAGAGTTTCCACTCAATATTTGGGACGTTAAAGTCACCCATGACTACTACCCTGTGACTTCTGCACCTTTCCAAAATCTGTTTCCCAATCTGTTCCTCCACATCTCTGCTACTATTGGGGGGCCTATAGAAAACTCCTAACAAGGTGACTGCTCCTTTCCTATTTCTGACTTCAACCCATACTACCTCATTAGGGTGATACTCCTCGAACTGCCTTTCTGCAGCTGTTATACTATCTCTAATTAACAATGCCACCCCCCCCCCACCTCTTTTACCACCCTCCCTAATCTTATTGAAACATCTATAACCAGGGACCTCCAACAACCATTTCTGCCCCTCTTCTATCCAAGTTTCCGTGATGGCCACCACATCGTAGTCCCAAGTACCGATCCATGCCTTAAGTTCACCCACCTTATTCCTGATGCTTCTTGCGTTGAAGTATACACACTTCAACCCATCTCCGTGCCTGCAAGTACGCTCCTTTGTCAGTGTTCCCTTCCCCACTGCCTCATTACATGCTTTGGCGTCCTGAATATCGGCTACCTTAGTTGCTGGACTACAAATCCGGTTCCCATTCCCCTGCCAAATTAGTTTAAACCCTCCCAAAGAGTACTAGAAAACCTCCCTCCCAGGATATTGGTGCCCCTCTGGTTCAGATGCAACCCGTCCTGCTTGTACAGGTCCCACCTTCCCCAGAATGCGCTCCAATTATCCAAATACCTGAAGCCCTCCCTCCTACACCATTCCTGCAGCCACGTGTTCAACTGCACTCTCTCCCTATTCCTCGCCTCGCTATCACGTGGCACCGGCAACAAACCAGAGATGACAACTCTGTCTGTCCTGGCTTTCAACTTCCAGCCTAACTCCCTAAACTTGTTTATTATCTCCACACCCCTTTTCCTACCTATGTCGTTGGTACCAATGTGCACCACGACTTCTGGCTGCTCCCCCTCCCCCTTAAGGATCCTGAAGACACGATCCGAGACATCCCTGGCCCTGGCACCCGGGAGGCAACATACCTTCCGGGAATCTCGCTCGCGACCACAGAATCTCCTATCTATTCCCCTAACCATTGAATCTCCTTCCCTTCTGAGCCCCAGAGCCAGACTCAGTGCCAGAGACCTGGCCGCTAGGGCCTTCCCCCGGTAGGTCATCCCCCCCAACAGCACCCAAAACGGTATACTTGTTTTGAAGGGGAACGGCCATGAGGGATCCCTGCACTGTCTACCTGTTTGTTTTCTTTCCCCTGACTGTAACCCAGCTATTCTTGTCCTGTACCTTGGGTGTGGTTACCTCCCTGTAACTCTTCTCAATCACCCCCTCTGCCTCCCGGATGATCCGAAGTTCATCCAGCTTCAGCTCCAGTTCCCTAACACGGTCTTTGAGGAGCTGAAGTTGGGTGCACTTCCCGCAGGTATAGTCAACGGGGACACTGGTGGTATCCCTCACCACCCACATCCTACAGGATGAGCATGCAACTGGCCTAGCCTCCATCCCCTCTTACCTGACAGAATATAGGTGCCCTGTGGACTAACTAGATCTCCGCCCTCCGACTCTGCTCCCAGTCAGCTACACTTTCTGTAAACTCCTGGCTCTCTTCTCACTCTTTGCGGAAATGTCGGAAACAAAATGAAAGGAGCACCTTACTCACTCCTCACCTAACTCCCTCGGTCACCAAACTCTTACTATAGCACTCAAAATGCACCAAATTCAGCGCTCCCTCTGTCACCAAACTCTCACTATAGCACTCAAATGCACCAAATTCAGCACTTAGTGCAAAAACTGGTGTTTGTGCAGCAACTCAGGAGCTCAAACATGAATCCCATTTCTTGTACAAATAAAGGTAGATTTAATGATTTATATCCCAAATGCCATATTCGTCTCCGTATAGAATTCACCATGAAGATTGACCATAAAAGTATAAAGTTCCCTGAGATGACAAAGAGTAAAATGATGGACTTCCTTCTGCTCTGCATCTCCGTGTCTCTGAGACCGCCCCGACTGCTGGCTCCATAGAGTCTTCCACGGGCTCTGCTAGCTATTAAAATGTTTCTGATGGTGAAAACATTGAGTAGAAGAACAAAATGAAATGGTGTAAATGGGGTTAGAATGTAATGCAGCAGTTCGATTGCTGCCCAGGCCTGTGATTCTGGAGAACTGTATGGGATAGCACAAAACCATGGCAAATTCAGAAATATATATTGGCTTGCTAATGTGAAATACCAGGTGGAGTTCGTCAAACAGCTCAGCACCGTCACTATTCCCAGAACCACCATCGCTGTCTTTTTGGTGCAATATTTAGTTTTTTGCTTCTGGCAACAAATGGCCACAAATCGGTCAAATGTGAAAGCGACGCTGAACCAGACAGAACAGTCTGTGGCTGCATAAAGGAGGATGGCATGGATGTTACACACTGGGACGTGTCCGAGGAAATCAAGCTGCTGTGCACAAACAATTGGAATATGCCTCAGTATCAAACCGAGGACGACGACCAGGAGATCAGCCATTGCCATGGCCAACAAGTAGGAAGTGACGCATTTGGAGAGACCACATTTTTTACAGGATAGGATCCCAATCGTAAATAAGTTGGCTTTGAAGAAGAGAGAAAAATATTTGAATTAAATTGGGTATGATACATCACATCTATGTCACAAATCGCGATTCCATTAGATATTGAGCAATGCAGAGATTACAAAGGATAATTGTGCATGGGGTAATAATTATTTTCAAAGAAATAGATACACTGGGAAATAGTTATGAGGGCACAATTGAATTCCACATTAAGTGTGAAAAGGACATACTGCATTCACAAAGTGAAATCATAAACTTAAAGACATCCAAATATATGAGTGAGAGAAGAGAGCTGGCTTAAGTTGATTGGATAATGTATAATGAATAAAAAGTGTGAAGCATTTAAAGAACCCATTAAAAATGTTCGACGCGACTTCCGGTTGCGGCTATACTGAGGTAGGTCGCACATTCGGCAGCTCCCGCCAGGAACGGACATTTGGGCTCTCTCGAAGGGCCCCAACGGCAATTGTTCGACGGCTCCCAGTGTGGGAAGGTGACAGCAAGGCACTGTATGGATTGGACCAGGAGTGGAGCGGTGAAGAAAGTGATTTTGGTGCAGCGGAAAGTGCGAGGGAGGAGAAGCAAGATGGCGGCGGGTGGAGACCAAGCAACATGGGCGCAGTGGTCGCAGGAGCAGCAGGAGTTCCTCAAACGCTGCTTTGCGGAGCTGAAGGTAGAAATGCTGGCGCCAATGAAGGCGTTGATTGAGAAGCTTGTGGCGACTCAGAAGGCCCAAGGGGCGGCGATCTGGGAGGTGTGGCAAAAAGCCTCGGAGAATGAGGACCAGATCTTGGGCCTGGCCGTGAAGGTGGAGGCGCACGAGGCGTTGCACAAGAGGTGGCAGGAAACATTTGAGGACCTGGAGAATAGGTCGAGGAGGAAGAATCTTCGGATTCTGGGTCTCCCTGAAGGAGTGGAGGGGCCCGATGCCGGGGCATATGTGGGCACGATGCTCAATTCGCTGAAGGGCCTTTCCCGAGGCCCCTGGAGCTGGATAACAAAGAACAAAGAACAAAGAAATGTACAGCACAGGAACAGGCCCTTCGGCCCTCCAAGCCCGTGCCGACCATGTTGCCCGACTAAACTACAATCTTCTACGCTTCCTGGGTCCGTATCCCTCTATTCCCATCCTATTCATGTATTTGTCAAGATGCCCCTTAAATGTCACTATCGTCCCTGCTTCCACCACCTCCTCCGGTAGCGCGTTCCAGGCACCCACTACCCTCTGCGTAAAAAACTTGCCTCGTACATCTACTCTAAACCTTGCCCCTCTCACCTTAAACCTATGCACCCGAGTAATTGACCCCTCTACCCTGGGGAAAAGCCTCTGACTATCCACTCTGTCTATGCCCCTCATAATTTTGTATACCTCTATCAGGTCTCCCCTCAACCTCCTTCGTTCCAGTGAGAACAAACCGAGTTTATTCAACCGCTCGTCATAGCTAATGCCCTCCATACCAGGTAACATTCTGGTAAATCTCTTCTGCACCCTCTCTAAAGCCTCCACATCCTTCTGGTAGTGTGGCAACCAGAATTGAACACTATACTCCAAGTGTGGCCTAACTAAGGTTCTATACAGCTGCAACATGACTTGCCAATTCTTATACTCAATGCCCTGGCCAATGAAGGCAAGCATGCCGTATGCCTTCTTGACTACCTTCTCCACCTGTGTTGCCCCTTTCAATGACCTGTGGACCTGTACTCCTAGATCTCTTTGACTTTCAATACTCTTGAGGGTTCCAACATTCACTGTATATTCCCTACCTGCATTAGACCTTCCAAAATGCATTACCTCACATTTGTCCGGATTAAACTCCATCTGCCATCTCTCTGCCCAAGTCTCCAAACAATCTAAATCCTGCTGTATCCTCCGACAGTCCTCATCGCTATCCGCAATTCCACCAACCTTTGTGTCGTCTGCAAACTTACTAATCAGACCAGTTACATTTTCCTCCAAATCATTTATATATACTACAAAGAGCAAAGGTCCCAGCACTGATCCCTGTGGAACACCACTGGTCACAGCCCTCCAATGAGAAAAGCATCCTTCCATTGCTATTCTCTGCCTTCTATGGCCTAGCCAGTTCTGTATCCACCTTGCCAGCTCACCCCTGATCCCGTGTGACTTCACCTTTTGTACTAGTCTACCATGAGGGACCTTGTCAAAGGCCTTACTGAAGTCCATATAGACAACATCCACTACCCTACCTGCATCAATCATCTAAGTGACCTCCTCGAAAAACTCTATCAAGTTAGTGAGACACGACCTCCCCTTCACAAAACCGTGCTGCCTCTCACTAATACGTCCATTTGCTTCCAAATGGGAGTAGATCCTGTCTCGAAGAATTCTCTCCAGTAATTGCCCTACCACTGAAGTAAGGCTCACCGGCCTGTAGTTCCCGGGATTATCCTTCCTACCCTTCTTAAACAGAGGAACAACATTGGCTATTCTCCAGTCCTCCGGGACATCCCCTGAAGACAGCGAGGATCCAAAGATTTCTGTCAAGGCCTCAGCAATTTCCTCTCCAGCCTCCTTCAGTATTCTGGGGTATATTCCATCAGGCCCTGGGGACTTATCTACCTTAATATTTTTTAAGACACCCAACACCTCGTCTTTTTGGATCTCAATGTGACCCAGGCTATCTACACACCCTTCTCCAGACTCAACATCTACCAATTTCTTCTCTTTAATGAATACTGATGCAAAGTATTCATTTAGTACCTCGCCCATTTCCTCTGGCACCACACATAGATTCCCTTGCCTATCCTTTAGTAGGCCAACCCTTTCCCTGGCTACCCTCTTGCTTTTTACGTGCGTGTAAAAAGCCTTGGGATTTTCCTTAACCCTATTTGCCAATGACTTTTCGTGACCCCTTCTAGCCCTCCTGACTCCTTGCTTAAGTTCCTTCCTACTTTCCTTATATTCCACGCAGGCTTCGTCTGTTCCCAGCCTTTTAGCCCTGACAAATGCCTCCTTTTTCTTTTTGACGAGGCCTACAATATCTCTCGTCATACATGGTTCCCGAAAATTGCCGTATTTATCTTTCTTCCTCACAGGAACATGCCGGTCCTGAATTCCTTTCAACTGCCACTTGAAAGCCTCCCACATGTCAGATGTTGATTTGCCCTCAAACATCCGCCCCCAATCTATGTTCTTCAGTTCCCTCCTAATATTGTTATAATTAGCCTTCCCCCAATTTAGCACATTCATCCTAGGACCACTCCTATCCTTGTCCACCAGTACTTTAAAACTTACTGAATTGTGGTCACTGTTACCGAAATGCTCCCCTACTGAAACATCTACCACCTGGCCGGGCTCATCAGGATGGGGCTCATCAGGTCCTGGCAAGGAGACCCAAAGCCAAGTAGCCGCCAAGGGCTGTAGTGGTGAGGTTCCGCCGCTTTATGGACAGAGAGTGCATCCTGAGATGGGCCAAAAACGAATTGAGCAGCAGGTGGGGGAACACGGAGATCCGAGTTTACCAGGACTGGAGTGCGGAGGTGGCTGAGAAGAGGGCTGGTTTCAACCGGGCTAAGGCGGTTCTCCATGGAAGGGGGTAAAGTTCGAGATGCTGCAGCCAGCGCGATTGTGGGTCACGTTCCAAGATTGGCAACACTATTTTGAAATGCCTGATGAGGCATGGAACTTTATCCAGTCTGAAAAGTTGGACTCGAACTGAGGGTTTGTCGCTGGGGGGTGTTTACGGTGTTCACTGCGTTTTGGGAATGTTCTTTTTGCTTTGGTGCTGGGTGGGGATGGGTGAATGGATTTGATGTGGGGGCTGTGGGAGAGTGTGGGCATCGGTGTTGGAGGGGCAGGGCCCCGCGGAGGTAGAGGGGGGGGGAGGCCTGGGGATGGGGAGTTGGGGTAAGGAGTTGGGAAAAGGAGCTGCGCCAGAGGGGTTGGGGCCGGCTCAGATGGAAAGCGCGGGCTTTTTACCGTGTTAGGGAAGGGTGGGGGCGGAGCCGGGGGGGGGGGGGGGGGAAGGCGGTGCTGGAGAGGAGTGCTCACTGACTGCCAATGGGTGGGGGGATTCTCACACTGGGGGGTCGATGGAATGGCGGGAGAGGCCGGGGTCAGCAGGAGTCAGCTGACTTACGGGAGTGTCATGGGAGGAGCAAAATGGCTAGATGAGGATCCAGTGGAGGTGGGGGGTGGGGGGGGGGGGCGTGGCAAACAGGTTGCTGCTGCATTGGCCAAAGGGGAGCTGGAAGTAGGAGAGGTAGTCGAGCCGGGGATTCGCCGCCTGGGGGACTGGAGGGTGCGGGAGGCGCGGGCACGTGGCTGGCCTAGAAAAGGAGCTGGCTAGTCGGCAGGTGGGGGGTGGGGGTGGGGGGAGGGGGGGGGGGCGAGTAGCCCCCTGATCTGGCTGATAACGTGGAATGTGAGGGGCCTGAACGGGCCGGTCAAGAGGGCCCGGGTGTTCGCGCACTTAAAGGGACTGAAGGCAGACGTGGTTATGCTCCAGGAGACACATCTGAAGGTGGCAGATCAGGTT
The DNA here is from genome assembly GCF_047496885.1 of Scyliorhinus torazame. Classification (NCBI taxonomy): domain Eukaryota; kingdom Metazoa; phylum Chordata; class Chondrichthyes; order Carcharhiniformes; family Scyliorhinidae; genus Scyliorhinus; species Scyliorhinus torazame. The sequence continues at coordinate 27,909,250 of NC_092730.1, forward strand.
AGACTGAGAAAGGGATGGGTAGGGCAGGTCTTCCATTCAGGGCTGGATGCGAAGCCAGAGGGGTTGCAATACTGGTGGGGAAGCGGGTGTTGTTCGAGGCGCTGAATATTGTGGCAGATAATGGAGGTCGATATGTGATGGTGAGCGGTAGGTTGCAGGGGGTGCGGGTGGTACTGGTGAACGTATATGCCCCGAATTGGGATGATGCCGGATTTATGAAACGCATGCTGGGTCGGATTCCGGATCTGGAGGTAGGAAGGTTGATAATGGGGGGAGACTTCAACACGGTGCTAGCACTGGACCGTTCTAGGTCCAGGACGGGTAAGAGGCCGGATGCGGCCAAGGTGCTCAGGGGGTTTATGGACCAGATGGGGGGAGTGGATCCATGGAGGTTTGCCAGGCCGCTGGCCAGGGAATTTTGCTTTTTATTCCACGTCCATAGAGCCCACTCCTGGATAGATGTTTTCATCTTGAGTAGGGCGCTAATCCCCAGGTACCGAAAGCTCCTTTCCGCCCTCTTCAGGGGTGGGGAACGGAATATTCGGCCATAGCCATCTCAGACCACGCCCCGCACTGGGTGGAGCTGGAGTTGGGTGAGGAGAGGGACCAGCGCCCACTGTGGCGCCTGGATGTGGGACTGTTGGCGGATGAGGGGGTGTGCGGGCGGGTGCGGGGGTGTATTGAAAGATACTTGGAGGCCAAGAACAACGGAAAGGTGCAGGTGGGGGTAGTCTGGGAGGCGTTGAAGGTGGTGGTCAGGGGAGAGCTAATCTCCATTAGGGCCCACAGGGAGAAGAGAGAGAGGAGGGAGAGGGAGAGGTTGGTGGGGGAGATTTTAAGGGTGGACAGGAGTTATGCAGAGGCCCCCGAGGAGGGGCTACTTAGGGAGCGACGGAACCTCCAGACGGAATTCGACCTGATGACCACGGGGAAAGCAGAGGCACAGTGGAGGAAAGCGCAAGGGGCAGAGTATGAGTATTTTGGAGAAGGCGAGTCGGATGCTGGCACATCAGCTTCGGAAGAGGGAGGCAGCGAGGGAGATTGGTGGAGTTAGAGATAGAGGAGGGAATACGGTGTGAAGTGCGATGAGAATAAACAAGGTATTTACGGACTTCTATGGGGATCTGTACAGGTCTGAGCCCCCAGCGGGGGAGGAGGGGATGTGATGATACCAAGACCAGCTGAGGTTCCCGAGGGTGGAGGAGGAGGAGGTGGCTGGTTTGGGGGCGCCGATTGGGCTGGAGGAGCTGGTTAAAGGATTGGGGAGCATGCAGGCAGGGAAGGCCCCGGGGCCGGATGGGTTCCCGGTTGAATTTTACAGGAAATACGTGGACCTGCTGGGTCCGTTGCCAGTGAGGACTTTTAATGAGGCGAGGGAGGAGGAGACCTTGCCCCCGACAATGTCCAGGGCGCTGATTCCTTTGATTTTGAAGCGGGACAAGGATCCATTGCAATGTGGATCATATGGACCGATCTCGCTCCTCAATGTTGACGCTAAGTTGCTGGCGAAGGTGCTGGCTACGAGAATTGAGGACTGTGTCCCGGAGGTGATCCATGAGGACCAGACGGGATTTGTGAAGGGTAGGCGGCTGAATACTAATGTGCGGAGGCTCCTCAATGTGATTATGATGCCCTCGGTGGAGGGGGAAGCGGAGGTAGTGGCAGCTATGGATGCGGAGAAGGCCTTTGATCGGGTGGAGTGGGAGTATCTTTGGGAAGTGTTGCGGAGGTTTGGGTTCGGTGAGGGGTTCATCAGTTGGGTCAGGTGACTATATACAGCCCCTGTGGCGAGTGTGGCTACGAACCGGCGGAGGTCGGAATACTTTCGGCTGTACCGGGGGACGAGGCAGGGGTGTCCCTTATCCCCCTTGTTGTTTGCACTGGCAATTGAGCTGCTGGCCATGGCACTGAGGGAGTCCAGGAAATGGAGGGGGTTGGTTCAGGGGGGAGAGGAACACCGGGTGTCGTTGTATGCCGATGACCTGTTGTTGTATGTTGCGGATCCAGTGGAGGGGATGGCGGAGGTCATGCGGATCCTTAGGGAGTTTGGGGACTTTTCAGGATATAAACTCAAGGTAGGGAAGAGCGAGCTCTTGTGGTGCACTCAGTGGACCAGGGAAGGGGGATAGATGAGTTACCGCTGAAGAGGGCGGAAAGGAACTTTTGGTACCTGGGGATCCAGGTAGCTAGGAGTTGGGAGGCCCTGCACAAGCTCAATTTGACATGGTTGGTGGAGCAGATGGAGGAGGATTTTAAAAGATGGGATGTGCTGCCACTCTCACTAACGGGTAGGGTGCAGTCGGTCAAAATGACGGTCCTCCCGAGGTTTCTCTTTGTGTTCCAGTGCCTTCCCATTTTGATCCCCAAGGCCTTTTTCAAACGGGTAAGCAGGAGCATCATGGGATTAGTGTGGGCGAATAAGACCCCAAGGGTTTCTGGAGCGTAGCAGGGATGGGGGGACTGGCGCTGCCAAATCTATGTAGTTATTATTGGGCAGCCAATGTGGCGATGATCCATAAGTAGGTAATGGAGGGAGAGGGGGCGGCGTGGAAGAGGCTAAACATGGCGTCCTGTGTGGGCACGAGCCAGAGGGAGCTGGTGACGGCACCGCTGACGCTCTTGCCGACAAGGTACACCACGAGTCCAGTGGTGGCGGCGACGCTGAAGATCTGGGGGCAGTGGAGGTGACAAATCCCAAATTTCTTTACCCGTCAGTCTGGCCTCAATAAAAGTCGAGATGGATTTGCAGGTACAGCATTAGTTATTTTATTTGACTTGCAAGTCTTTCTCAATTCACAGCGGTACAAAGCACATCTTGCTTTGTACACCTCCGGAATCAAGTGAGTCTGTAGGACAAAGGGATCTCTACTAATAACACAAATGGCATCAAGTTTCACATAAACGATTCCCATAGGCCATCCTATACCCCTCCTGACCTGGCCATACATCCTAATTGGCTCACTTCCAATCCCTTCCTCTGGCCCCCTATTACCCAGCATCCTTTTCCCCTCCGTGGCTGGACACACCTCCTCCTTGCTTTGCCATGCGGTCTGAAATCCTTTGTCTGTGAACTCACCAGGATGAGACTGGCCTATCTCTACATTACAGTAACTAATATTTCTAAAGTAACTATTTTATATCACATTCATCATTCTCTCCTTTTATCATTCCATGATAACCGAACTATCCAATCCATAGCTACGGTCCCTCATCTAAAAAGATCCGTCGCTGCATTTCCAATTCCTGGCGTAGCCCCCTTCATCTGCTGCACCCTCATGGATTTTGACAGCCAAGATTTTAGGGGCGTTGATCTGTTCCAGTGCACCCCGCATTCTACCCATCACACATTTAAGGATGACGAGGCCCACAAAGATGCAGCCGATAGCCACCACTAAATACATGCCCATATTTATCAACCAGTCCTTCCAACCTCCAAATCCCCAGTTACCCCAAGAGCCAGGATCCTGCATTCCGTCCAGGTGATCCCGTATGTGATCCATAAATTTAGAGATGTTAGCGGTCAAGTCCTGAACTCCCATGATACACTTGCCCTGCACTATGGCGCATACCCCACCCTCACGGGCCAGAAGATAGTCAAGAGCATACCGGTTCTGCATTGCAAACAACCGTATCTGAGACAACTCCTTGGTTATTGCCCCGAGGGCTCCCAAGGTTTCATTTCCCAAGATGGTAAGGCCACAAATAAAATAATTCCTATTGCTGACAGCCAAGGAACCCCCCACACCTCCCAGTGTCAATACGCTCAGAATTCCCCACCCGGCTGAGTGGCCCCGGTCGGGTGCGAGAACCTGAGGTTTTTTCCAGTTCTCGCAGAATTCAGCTGAGACTGCCCGGCGTGCTAACTGATTCTGCAGCATCCACGCCGAGGGGCAGGGGACTGTGGTAGGGACTAGAGTCCCTATAGCAATTCGGCGGGGAAATGGGGGTGACAAAACGTTGGTCGCTGTACCATTAAATAAAAAGTAGTATCCTTGCTCCGTGTGCAGGCTAGCATCACAATCAGTGTATCGGTTGCGTAGGGATCCCCCAGTAGCCCAGTTTATCCAGCTTCGAAACGCCCATTCAGGCCGCCTAGCAATGCGGAAAGCCCTAGTCCCAACAGTGATATGAGAGACATTCGCCCAGCCACAAAGGAGCTGGAGGCCGGTGTTCAATGGAACGCAAGTGGTGTTATAACAAACGCATTGGCCAGACGCCTGGGTGATATGACACCTCCTGTCCGTACAGGTGGGGAACAGACATGTTATATTCGTTTCCACCTCTACCAGCAAACAGCCGTATCCTTCACTTGTGAAACAATTCTCGTACGACCGGGAATCCCTATTGGGACTAAAGTGGCTAGGTATGTACGCCCTCCACCGTTGCAGCCTATCATACTGTGAGTGGGAGTTATCCCGAGGAAGGGGAAGGCAAATAGCCGGTGGTGCTGAACCCGGATCGTAAGAACATAAGAACATAAGAACTAGGAGCAGGAGTCGGCAATCTGGCCCCTCGAGCCTGCTCCGCCATTCAATGAGATCATGGCTGATCTTTTGTGGACTCAGCTCCACTTTCCGGCCCGAACACCATAACCTTTAATCCCTTTATTCTTCAAAAAACTATCTATCTTTATCTTAAAAACATTTAATGAAGGAGCCTCTACTGCTTCACTGGGCAAGGAATTCCATAGATCCACAACCCTTTGGGTGAAGAAGTTCCTCCTAAACTCAGTCCTAAATCTACTTCCCCCTAGTTCTGCTTTCACCCGCCAGTGGAAACAACCTGCCCGCATCTATCCTATCTATTCCCTTCATAATCTTATATGTTTCTATAAGATCCCCCCTCATCCTTCTAAATTCCAACGAGTACAGTCCCAGTCTACTCAACCTCTCCTCGTAATCCAACCCCTTCAGCTCTGGGATTAACCTAGTGAATCTCCTCTGCACACCCTCCAGTGCCAGTACGTCCTTTCTCAAGTAAGGAGACCAAAACTGAACACAATACTCCAGGTGTGGCCTCACTAACACCTTATACAATTGCAGCATAACCTCCCTAGTCTTAAACTCCATCCCTCTAGCAATGAAAGACAAAATTCCATTTGCCTTCTTAATCACCTGTTGCACCTGAAAACCAACTTTCTGCGACTCATGCACTAGCACACCCAGATCTCTCTGCACAGCAGCATGTTTTAATATTTTATCATTTAAATAATAATCCCTTTTGCCGTTATTCTTACCAAAATGGATAACCTCACATTTGTCTGGTGTTTCTGGAACAGACCTCTTCATTCACCTGAGGGAGGAGCAGCGCTCCGAAAGCTAGTGACATCGAAACAAACCTGTTGGACTTTAACCTGGTGTTGTAAGACTTCGTACTGTGCTCACCCCAGTCCAACGCCGGCATCTCCACATCACATTTGTCAACATTGTATTCCATCTGCCAGACCCTAGCCCATTCACTTAGCCTGTCCAAATCCCTCTGCAGACTTCCAGTATCCTCTGCACTTTTTGCTTTACCACTTATCTTAGTGTCGTCTGCAAACTTGGACACATTGCCCTTGGTCCCCAACTCCAAATCATCTATGTAAATTGTGAACAGTTGTGGGCCCAACACTGATCCCTGAGGGACACCACTAGCTACTGATAGCCAACCAGAGAAACACCCATTAATCCCCACTCTTTGCTTTCTATTAATTAACCAATCCTCTATCCATGCTCCTACGTTCCCCTTAATGCCATGCATCTTTATCTTATGCAACAACCTTTTGTGTGGCACCTTGTCAAAGGCTTTCTGGAAATCCAGATATACCACATCCATTGGCTCCCCGTTATCTACCGCACTGTTAATGTCCTCAAAAAATTCCACTAAATTAGTTAGGCACGACCTGCCCTTTATGAACCCATGCTGCGTCTGTCCAATGGGACAATTTCCATCCAGATGCCTCGCTATTTCTTCCTTGATGATAGATTCCAGCATCTTCCCTACTACCGAAGTTAAGCTCACTGGCCTATAATTACCCACTTTCTGCCTACCTCCTTTTTTAAACAGTGGTGTCACGTTTGCTAATTTCCAATCCGCCGGGACCACCCCAGAGTCTAGTGAATTTTGGTAAATTATCACTAGTGCATTTGCAATTTCCCTAGCCATCTCTTTTAGCACTCTGGGATGCATTCCATCAGGGCCAGGAGACTTGTCTACCTTTAGCCCCATTAGCTTGCCCATCACTACCTCCTTGGTGATATCAATCCTCTCAAGGTCCTCACCTGTCATAGCCTCATTTCCATCAGTCACTGGCATGTTATTTGTGTCTTCCACTGTGAAGACCGACCCAAAAAACCTGTTCAGTTCCTCAGCCATTTCCTCATCTCCCATTATTAAATCTCCCTTCTCATCCTCTAAAGGAAGAGTGACTTGCTCGGGCGGTGGCTCGGAACGCTGACAATGAACCACCGTTTGGGGAGTGCCCCAAAGCGGTGAAACAGAAAATAACCTAGACACCGCTGCGGGGTTCGGGTAGCAGACAACCCGTCCCTGGCCATACAAGCGGTGGTAAATTTGGTAGAAGAGAGTCATACTACCCGGGTTTCCCTCAGTTTGGCCTTTAACTAAATTAAGTGTATCTCCTGATAACCTATGTCCTAGCTGTACTTCCCTTCTCACACGCCCCGTCCTCTCTCTAGTCCCCCTCTCTCTCTCACAGCCTCTTCCTACGCTCTCCTGACAGTCTGATGTTACCTTTATCGCACCAATCTTAACACATCCAAAATCAAATTTACATGTACTCCAAAAAGAAGGCAATGTCCATATAATGTTCCCTTCCCATCGCCGGGACCGGTGCAATTGCTTCATGAGTCCTGCATTGTCCTTGACTTTGATGACCTTCCATGAGTCGATACCATGTCCTCATATATGGGGGCAGCGAAGAACATCACCTTTGCATAAATGAAATGTCCTTGTAGTTTGGTTGGGGTTACAAATGTAGATAATATTTCCCTTTTCCATGTCCGTCGCCAATAACACTCCAAGCGAGGTGAGGCCGTAGATCACACAGGCGGTGCGTAGCCACCCCATCATATTCCACACCTGTAAAATAGCACTGGAGAAGGGAGGCAGGTTAGTAACTGACCTTTTTACAGTAGTGGAGATGGACCCAATTTACAGTGATGGAGGTGGACCCAAGCACTCCGCCCCTCCACTTTAACTGCTGTGGGGGTGGTAAGGAGAACTTGGAAGGGCCCATCCCATCGCGGCTCCGACCCCTTCCTAGTCCAATTTTTGACCATGACATAACTGCCGGGCTGGACTGAAAGTGAGCTAGGTACTGGAGCGTTGGCTGGTGAGCCGCGCGGACCTGGCCATGGAGCTCCTTGAGGACCTGAGTGAGGGCTAGAACATAGGTGGTCATCTCTTCAGTCATATGGTGAAACTGAACCAGTCTGGAAGCATGCAGACCCCAGGGAGTTCTAAGAGGCCTGCCATAAAGAATCTCGGCAGGAGAGAGCCGGGCCTGTCCCGCAGGTGTAACCCGCAGCTGGAAGAGGGCAACGGGGAGCAACTTAAGCCATGTCAGTCCCGTGTCTGCTCTTAATTTAGCCAATTTAGTTTTGAGGGTCTGATTGTGTCTCTCAACCAACCCGGCCGCCTGCGGTCTGTAAGCACAGTGTAACTGCTGGCGTTTGCCCAACTGGGAGCAAAACTCCTTGTTAATTTGTCCAATAAAATGAGGCCCATTATCAGAACTTAACTGAGCTGGTATACCGTACCGGGGAATGATTTCCCACATCAAAACTTTAACCACAGTAGCAGCTTTATTATCGATAGTCGGATACGCCTCGACCCATCTGCTGAACACATCCACAATGACCAAAACATATTTATAACATTGACACCTTTCCAACTCAATGTAATCCATTTGGAGCGTCTCAAAGGGACCACTGGGCAACGGGGTTTGCCCCATCCCACAAGGGATACCTTTGCCGGTGTTATATTGCTGACAAATCAAACACCGATTACTGATACTCTGGGCCAACCCTTGCATTTTAGGGTGCCACCAAGTGTCCAGCAACAAATCACTAGTCCCCCGAGCCCCACAATGAGTTGCAAAGTGTACACATTCGATGACCCATAAAGCCAGTACATCAGACATACAAGTCTGATGTGCTGGCGTGGTCCATAAAGAGGAAACAGAATCATATGTACAACCTAACCGTTTCCACATTTGTTTATCACTCTCAGGAGCGTCCTCCTGTAACCTTATGACGACTTGGATGGTTGGCATTGACTTGTCAGAAGCAGACATATTTATAGTAGATCGTTTAGTCTGACTTAACATTTTAGGCACCATCTCTTGCTGAATTTGTGCGGCTGTCCGCGCTGCACAATCTGCCTGTTCATTCCCAACGTCAACTGGGGTCTTACCATTTGTGTGGGCAGCGCATTTAATAACGGAAATCTGCGTGGGCATAAGGAGGGCCTGCAGTAAGTCATTAACTAAACCCCGGTGGGATATTTTCGTGCCTGCCGAGGTAAGGAATCCCCTATTCTTCCAGAGTTGTCCGAAGTCATGAACTACCCCAAAAGCGTATCGGGAGTCAGTGTAAATATTTACCCGACGATCTACCCCAAGTATACATGCACGGGTGAGGGCAAAATGTTCGGCTTGTTGGGCTGAATAAGGTGTCTGGAAAGCTGCCGCTTCTAGAATCAGACCATCCTGTTCTACAATTGCATAACCGGACAATCTCCGGCCAGTGGGGCTTACCGGGGCAGCACGGTAGCATTGTGGCTAGCATAATTGTTTCACAGCTCCAGGGTCCCAGGTTCGATTCCGGCTTGGGTCACTGTCTGTGCGGAGTCTGCACATCCTCCCCGTGTGTGCGTGGGTTTCCTCCGGGTGCTCCGGTTTCCTCCCACAGTCCAAAGATGTGCAGGTTAGGTAGATTGGCCATGATAAATTGCCCTTAGTGCAAAATTGCCCTTAGTGTTGGGTGGGGTTACTGGGTTATGGGGACAGGGTAGAGGTGTTGACCTTGGGTAGGGTGCTCTTTTCAGGAGCCGGTGCAGACTCGATGGGCCGAATGGCCTCCTTCTGCACTGTAAATTCTATAAAATAATGCACTGCCATCAACATACATAATCATGTCAGGTTGTTCTAACGGAATATCACTCAGATCGTCCCTTATTGTGGTAGTTTCCTGAATCAAGGCTAAACAGTCGTGGCTAGGTGCGGACAGGGGGACCGCTAAGAAAACAGGCTGGATTGATAGTGGGACAGTATTTAAATGTCAGACGTGGATTGTTCAAAAGGTATATCTCATACCTATTCTGACGAGCTGCGGTAAGATGTTGAGTTTGCAGTTGCCCCAATAGTGCGATTACCGAGTGGGAGCTATATACCGTAGTATCCTGTTGGAGAGTGATATTGGCAGCAGCCTGCAAACTATTGTATATCGCTGCCAAGATCTGGGTGCAAACAGGGTGGCGCAACGCCACTGGGTCGAGTTTGGAAGAGTAATATGCTACGGGCCGGTGCTTATCCCCATGTTGCTGGGTGAGTACCGCTGTTGAACATCCTTCCAGAACAGTACAGTATATCTGGAATGGTCGGTTGTACAAGGGCCTCCCGAGGGCCGGTGCTTGTAACAAGGCCTGCTTCCGGCAACGGAAGGCCTCGAGTGCCTCGGTGGTGAGAGTAAAGTTCCCCTCTTCACTAGTGTAAGGCGTCAGCAGCTTTGTATAGACAGCGATGTTTGGTATCCACTGCCGACAATAATTCACCATACCCAGCCAATGACGGACCTCCTTGGCTATTGTAAGGGCGGGGAATTGGCATATTGGTTCAATCCTACTGGGTTCGAGAATTCTTTCTGTGGCTATGAGTAAAACTCCTAAGAACTTAACCTTTCTCTGAGCCACCAAGACCTTTGATTGTGAGACAACATAACCCAACGAGGATAGGTGGTTTAATAACTGGATCACATCATCCCTATTACTGGGCTCGTCAGGACTCGCTACCAATATGTCATCTACATACTGCACTAGAGTGGAACCATGCTCCAATGTCAAGGCCTGGAGTTGGGTCTGCAGACATCTGGAGAAGAGTGTAGGTGAGTTGACGAACCCTGTGGCAGTCGGGTCCAGGTATACTGCTGTCCATTGTAAGTGAAGGCAAACAAATATTGGCTTTCAGTTGCAAGTGGGAGGGTAAAGAAGGCGTGCTGAAGGTCAATTATGGCGAAGACCCGGGCTTGAGCTGGAATTTGAGCCAGTATGTGGGCAGGGTTAGGGACGAGAGCATGTAACGGCTGTACAATGGCATTGATTGAACGTAAATCCTGCACCAATCGGTACTGGTCTGGTGTGGCTGGTTTAGGCACAGCAAGTATGGGGGTGTTACATTCTGATTGGCAAGGGACCAAAATACCCTGTTGCAACAGCTCTTGAATTAATTTGTCTATAGACGGAGCAGCTTGGGATTTCAGGGGGTATTGCCGAATGGAAGGCAGCTTTACATGGTCCTTAATCGTTACCTTAATAGGTGTAACATTTGTCTTTCCCACTTGTGATGGGTATTCCGCCCAGACCTATGGATTGACATATTCCAAAACATCATGTCCCAGTGATGCTGCAGTCGAGTGTTAATCGTTTCAGGGACCTCAAAATATTTTATGGCAGTGCCGTCCGGCGTGACTTGAAGTGCGTACTCTGTTGGATCTGAATGATCCACTGCCCTCCTTACCATAGGCCCCAGATCCCTGGCATGGTACTGGTCGTGGACCTGACGTGTAATATGAGGGCCCACAGAAGCTGACTGTGGCCATAAATGTGGTGGTATTGTAACAAAATCGGCTGTACCTTCTTTTTCCGTGACTGTGGATGTAACCTTGACTGGCCATTTGGTCCCAATTAATGGCCGGTATTTGTCCTCCAACTCCCTGTTTTGTCCAGTTCTGTCATAGGCCAGGGTAACGTGATGCAGTGAATGTTCAATGTCTAACGTCCACCACTGGGGGGTGATAGAAATATAGCACTGTTGTCTCATCCTCCATGATTTAACCGTTACCCCCTCGTCTCCGCACTCTAGCTGTAGCTGGAAGATACACAGTAAATCTCGGGCCAACAAGTTACAGTCCAATCCAGTAGTCACTACAAACTGATGATCTGCAGACTTATTCTTGTAAGTGACTGTCACAGGTTCAGAAATAGGATACTCACACACCTGTCCTTGGAACCCCGACTATTGCTGCGTGTGGTCGGATAGTGGTAGTCGAAGTTCTGATTGCACAGAAGACATGGCTGCTCCAGTGTCGATTACAAATGAGTGATGTTGATCTCCTATCTGCAGAGAGATAATAGGTTCCCTGTCCGATTGGAGAGTCCTTATGACTAAATTAGCTAGTCAATCCTATGTTGGGAAAGGGTTTGCCTGGGAGAAGTCAGTGTATCTCGTCTGTCCTCCCCTTGGTGGGTACCCCCTCCTTTGGGTCGGGTAGTCTCCTTCTGCTGCCTGTCTTTTAAAGGGGCATTCCTGTTGCCAGTGATCTGCACGGCCGCAATTAAAACATGCATTGCTCCCTCTATATCTGCCCCGTCCTCTTCTCCCAGTAGACCTATGGCCCCTCAGAGGGGGCGGCGGTTGTAAAGCTGTTGGTGCATACGGTGGGCCATAAAAAGGAGCTGAGGGTCCCTTTGGGTGGGTTTGATATCCTCCCCCTCGCTGATCCACCCACCCAAAGTCACAATATTGGGGCTCCAGCTGGTAAGCTACCATTTCTGCCACTTGTTGGGGTCTCAGATCATCCTTTTTCATTACATACTCAGTCTTAACCTTTGTAACTGAGCCTCCTTCCTGGCCTACACCCTCCTTCCAATAAAATCTGACTGCCCTTGCCATCTGGGAAGGGTCGTTCTCTGTCCAATTCATGTTATTACATTTCACAGCAGTAGCCACGGAAGGTGGTAGGCAATGCATTAACATAGCACAATATTGAGGGGAATTCTGACCATTTTGATATGGCAAGTCGCCTGACTGCCCACGGTAGATTTCATTAAAACGTTCCAGAAATTCCTCTGGCTCTTCAATCTTCTTAGGTTTTAGGTCTAAGATAGCAGAAATATTTATGGGCTTTTGAAATGTGCTATTCAACGCATTCAGGATTTGTGTCCGTCTATCGTCGTCTAACGCATGGGCTTGCTGAAGTGCGGCGTGGCTAGCATAATTCAAGTGATTAAGATAATTGCGGTACTCTGCTGGGGTTAAAACCTGTTGGACTAGGGCCCAGAGGTCCCTAGAATCAGCGTGATAAATTGAGATGGTAGTTCTCAGGGAATCCACGAAAGCAGCAGGAGATTTTTTTCTATCTGGGATTGTAGCCAGAATAGCCATCATCTCACTGGGTGTCCATGGGAAATAAACGTCTATCGTGGGCTGGGCCCCGGCGGTCACTGCGTCAGGGTTTGATATCTTCCTAATCGGCAACTGTCTCCGAGTCTCACCAGGGGGCACTCTAGCTATTTCCTCTGGTTCTTCCAAGACTTCGACGTCCCTCCCTGTCACTAGAGGGAGTTCTTTCTCTTCAGAATCATCCCTGGCATCTCCCTTTGTTCTCGAAACTTGCGGTTTCCCCTTGGTCTGAAGGGATTTAGGTGGTATGCTTAATTGTTTCTGGATAGGATCAAGCCCTTCTCTCGCTGTCCGAGATCGGGTCCTAGAGCTAACTGGGCTTGTTGGACAGAGCTCCTCTTCCCCTACTGATCGTGAAGATGGTAAATCGGGACCCACGCTATCAACCAAAAGGGCTGGAGTGACTGGCATGATTGAAATCTGGGGAGCAGTGACTGGATATAAATTATTATACTCTGGTGGTTCTGGAATTAGTGCAGACAATGCTACAGGTGCAGTCGGAACCTTTGCTGACATTTTCAAATCATCGAATTCATCATTTTCTGTCAATTCAAGGCCAGCCATTGAACTACGTAGCCCATCTTTTGTTTGACCCGAGCCTTTCCTGTCTTTACTTGCGCATTTTTTGAATGCACATTCCTTTTTCAAGACCTGTAATGTTTTTTGGTTACCCTGTTCACTAATTGGAATTCCCATTTTAAGGGCATTGTCCTGCCAACTCGATAACATGATCTTATCTCTTTCCTCTTGACAATATTGACTCCATAATCCAATTAATTCTTTTGCTTTCATACTTTGACTCTTTTTCCAGATGTGTCCCTGAATTTTCTTAATGATTTCTAGGTCTTTGGTGCCCCCTAGTGGCCATTCATCACCCATTTTGCTCCTTAACGTTGCTGACATTTTCCTGAAATCTTTTGCTTTATCCGGATACATATTGCATAATATTTGCAGTGGCATGCCTGGATCATTTGTGCTATCCAAGGAATTCCCCATAATCTCAACTAGTCCTCAGAACTGCGTTTTTCGCCACTACAGTCCAAGGGTACAATTTTAGCTTAATCAACTATAGATTTAAAACACTCACACATGGAATTGAATCATCTTCAGATTTAAAAACACTCATTGAACTGAACCTTCATCTGCTGAAGTCACATCAGTTTTTTGTAAAACACTTACTTAACTGAACCTTCATCTGCTGAAGTCACATCAGTTTTTTAAAAAACTCTTATACATGGAATTGAATCATCGTTTTAGATGTTACATCAACCCAAAACCTAACCCAAGCCGAATCAACAATATGAAATCCCATCAATTAAATTTCTAATCCCCAGACTGACCTTTGCTTTCGTCGAGACGATCTTTCCGTACCAACCGCGAGTGACCAGGCTAATCAGACGATAAGAAGAGGGGAAAAATCAATGCGCGGTCATTTTCCAGCTGTACATTGTGGGCCCTTTTTTCCCATCCTCCTGTTCATAATCAGTCTAATTCTGATTTTGCAGTTGGTCAGAACCGTCTTGAGAAATCCCGGGTTTCCGGCACCAAATGACAAATCCCAAATTTCTTTACCCGTCAGTCTGGCCTCAATAAAAGTCGAGATGGATTTGCAGGTACAGCATTAGTTATTTTATTTGACTTGCAAGTCTTTCTCAATTCACAGCGGTACAAAGCACATCTTGCTTTGTACACCTCCGGAATCAAGTGAGTCTGTAGGTCAAAGGGATCTGTACTAAGAACACAAATGGCATCAAGTTTCACATACACGATTCCCATAGGTCATCCTATACCCCTCCTGACCTGGCCATACATCCTAATTGGCTCACTTCCAATCCCTTCCTCTGGCCCCCTATTACCAAGCATCCTTTTCCCCTCTGTAGCTGGACACACCTCCTCCTTGCTTTGCCATGCGGTCTGAAATCCTTTGTCTGTGAACTCACCAGGATGAGACTGGCCTATCTCTACATTACAGTAACTAATATCTCTAAAGTAACTATTTTATATCACATTCGTCAGAGGCGACACAGGGGCGAGGTGGGAGCCTCGGTTTGGTCCCCGATTTGGGAAAATCATCGGTTCATCCCGGGAAGGACGGTTGGGGGGTTTCGGAGCTGACATCGGACAGGGATTAGAAGAATGGGGGACCTGTTGGGACGTTTGCGAGCTTAGGGGCGCTGGAGGAGAAGTTTGGGCTACCCCCGGGAACGCTTTCTGGTACATGCAAGTGAGGGCGTTTGTGAGGCGGCAGGCGAGGGAATTCCCGCTGCTTCCGCCACGTGGGATTCTCAGGACAGGGTGATTTTGGGTGTATGGGTTGGAGAAGGCAAGGTTTCGGCGAGGAGTTATAGGGCAAGTGGGAGGAGGAGCTTGGGGAGGAGATAGAGGAGGGTCTGTGGGCTCATGCCCTGAGTAGGGTTAATTCTTCTTCCTCTTGCACCAGGCTCAGCCTAATACAGTTTAAAGTTATTCACAGAGCGCATATGACAGGGACGAGGTTGAGTAGGTTCTTTGGGGTGGAGTACAGATGTGGGAGATGCTCGGGGAGCCTGGCAAATCACGCCCATATGTTCTGGTTGTGCCCAGCGCTGGATGGGTTTTGGAGAGGTTTTGCGAGGACTATGTCCAAGGCGGTGAACACCCAGGTCAAGCCGAGCTGGGGGTTAGAATTATTTGGGGTATCGGACGAGCCGGGAGTGCAGGAGGCGAAAGAGGCCGGTATTCTGGCTTTTGCGTCCCTGGTAGCCCGGCGGAGGATTTTGTTACTGTGGAAAGATGCGAAGCCCCCTAGTGTGGAAGCTTGGATCAATGACATGGCAGGGTTCATCAAGCTGGGGAGGATAAAGTTTGCCTTGCGAGGGTCTGTGCAGGGGTTCCTCAGGCGGGTTCCTAGACTATCTCGCGGAGCGTTAGGAGAAGGTCAGCAGCAGCAGCAACCCAGGGGCGGGGGGGGGGGGGGGGGGAGGGGATGGAGGGGGGTTTCTTTTGGGGGTGGCGTTTGGGTTAAGGTGGGGGGTTTCCCTATTTGTGTTTTTTACTGTTATATGGGGGGTCATTGTATCTGGGGAAATCCTATGTATAATTTCTGCTTGTTGTGTTTTTGTTTCTTTTTCATGTAGTGGGGTGGGGGGGGGTGTTGAGAATTTGTTGAAAAATTTGAATAAATATATATTTTTTTAAATGTTCGACAAATCATCAAACTCAGCAATGTTATCAATGGTCAGGTTTAAGAATATCTACGGGTGGTGTTAGAGCTTGAAATGGTGCAACGAAAAACAGTAAGGATTAGAATTCTGAAGGGTACAGAATAAAAGAGAGGATAAACAAAACGTTGTTAAAAAGAGAAAAAGATACAATGTCAGAGTAAACTATCAATTACATTAAAAAATCAGCTATTTAATAAATTTGTTCTTGGGATGCCAGCATATCTTGCTCATCCCTAATTGCCCTTGAACTGAAAGGCTGGCCAGGCCATTTCAGTGGGGCATTTAAGAATCAACCACACCCCTGTGTGGGTCTGGAGTCACATGTAGGCCAGACCGGATACGATGGAAGATTTCCTTCCCTGAAGGCCATTAGTAAACAGATGGGTTTTGACGACAAACTGGCAATGGTTTCATGGTCATCATTTCATTCCAGATTTTTATTGAATTCAATTTCCAACTGCCATGGTGTGATTGGAATCCGGGACCCCAGAGTATCACCTGGTCTTTGGATGATGAGTCCAGTGACGCTACCGTCTCCCCTTTGCAGGTATGTAAAATGAATAGAATAGACCCTTTGCCAAACCGCAACTCAAAGACTGTGTGCATATTTGGCTGATATATTTAAGAAAAGGTCTATTTTCATTGGGAGCAATACAATGGGTGTTTATTCCTTTGACTCCTGGGCAGAGTGGGCCATTCACAGATGAAATGAAATGAAAATCGCTTATTGTCACAAGTAGGCTTCAAATGAAGTTACTGTGAAAAGCCCCTAGTCGCCACATTCCGGCGTCTGTTCGGGGAGGCTGTTATGGGAGCACCTGATTACATAGATACATAGAAGATAGGAGCAGGAGGAGGCCTTTTGGCCCTTCGAGCCTGCTCCGCCATTCATCACGATCATGGCTGATCATCCAACTCAATTCGATGGGGTGGTGTTTGTGCAGTGTATCCAGGAAGCTTTTCTAACACAGTATGTAGATTGTCCAACCAGAGGAGGGGCAATATTAGATTTAGTACTGGGTAATGAACCAGGGCAAGTGATAGATTTGTTAGTGGGGGAGCATTTTGGAGATAGTGACCACAATTCTGTGACTTTCACTTTAGTAATGGAGAGGGATAGGTACGTGCAACAGGGCAAGGTTTACAATTGGGGGAAGGGTAAATACGATGTTGTCAGACAAGAATTGAAGTGCATAAGTTGGGAACATAGGCTGGCAGGGAAGGACACAAGTGAAATGTGGAACTTGTTCAAGGAACAGGTGCTACGTGTCCTTGATATGTATGTCCCTGTCAGGCAGGGAAGAGATGGTCGAGTGAGGGAACCATGGTTGACAAGAGAGGTTGAATGTCTTGTTAAGAGGAAAAAGGTGACTTATGTAAGGCTGAGGAAACAAGGTTCAGACAGGGCATTGGAGGGATACAAGATAGCCAGGAGGGAACTGAAGAAAGGGATTAGGAGAGCTAAGAGAGGGCATGAACAATCTTTGGCGGGTAGGATCAAGGAAAACCCCAAGGCCTTTTACACATATGTGAGAAATATGAGAATGACTAGAGCGAGGGTAGGTCCGATCAAGGACAGCAGCGGGAGATTGTGTATTGAGTCTGAAGAGATAGGAGAGGTCTTGAATGAGTACTTTTCTTCTGTATTTACAAATGAGAGGGGCGATATTGTTGGAGAGGACAGTGTGAAACAGATTGGTAAGCTCGAGGAAATACTTGTTAGGAAGGAAGATGTGTTGGGCATTTTGAAAAACTTGAGGATAGACAAGTCCCCCGGGCCTGACGGGATATATCCAAGGATTCTATGGGAAGCAAGAGATGAAATTGCAGAGCCGTTGGCAATTATCTTTTCGTCCTCACTGTCAACAGGGGTGGTACCAGGGGATTGGAGAGTGGCGAATGTCGTGCCCCTGTTCAAAAAAGGAACTAGGGATAACCCTGGGAATTATAGGCCAGTTAGTCTTACTTCGGTGGTAGGCAAAGTAATGGAAAGGGTACTGAAGGATAGGATTTCTGAGCATCTGGAAAGACACTGCTTGATTAGGGATAGTCAGCACGGATTTGTGAGGGGTAGGTCTTGCCTTACAAATCTTATTGAATTCTTTGAGGAGGTGACCAAGCATGTGGATGAAGGTAAAGCAGTGGATGTAGTGTACATGGATTTTAGTAAGGCATTTGATAAAGTTCCCCATGGTAGGCTTCTGCACAAAGTAAGGAGGCATGGGATAGTGGGAAATTTGGCCAGTTGGATAACGAACTGGCTAACCGATAGAAGTCAGAGAGTGGTGGTGGATGGCAAATATTCAGCCTGGATCCCAGTTACCAGTGGTGTACCGCAGGGATCAGTTCTGGGTCCTCTGCTGTTTGTGATTTTCATTAATGACTTGGATGAGGGAGTTGAAGGGTGGGTCAGTAAATTTGCAGACGATACGAAGATTGGTGGAGTTGTGGATAGTAAGGAGGGCTGTTGTCGGCTGCAAAGAGACATAGATAGGATGCAGAGCTGGGCTGAGAAGTGGCAGATGGAGTTTAACCCTGAAAAGTGTGAGGTTGTCCATTTTGGAAGGACAAATATGAATGCGGAATACAGGGTTAACGGTAGAGTTCTTGGCATTGTGGAGGAGCAGAGAGACCTTGGGGTCTATGTTCATACATCTTTGAAAGTTGCCACTCAAGTGGATAGAGCTGTGAAGAAGGCCTATGGTGTGCTCGCGTTATTTAACAGAGGGATTGAATTTAAGAGCCGTGAGGTGATGATGCAGCTGTACAAAACTTTGGTAAGGCCACATTTGGAGTACTGTGTACAGTTCTGGTCGCCTCATTTTAGGAAGGATGTGGAAGCTCTGGAAAAGGTGCAAAGAAGATTTACCAGGATGTTGCCTGGAATGGAGAGTAGGTCTTACGAGGAAAGGTTGAGGGTGCTAGGCCTTTTCTCATTAGAGCGGAGAAGGATGAGGGGCGACTTGATAGAGGTTTATAAGATGATCAGGGGAATAGATAGAGTAGACAGTCAGAGACTTTTTCCCCAGGTGGAACACACCATTACAAGGGGACATAAATTTAAGGTGAAAGGTGGAAGATATAGGAGGGATATCAGAGGTAGGTTCTTTACCCAGAGAGTAGTGGGGGCATGGAATGCACTGCCTGTGGAAGTAGTTGAGTCGGAAACATTAGGGACCTTCAAGCAGCTGTTGGATAGGTACATGGATTACGGGAAAATGATATAGTGTAGATTTATTTGTTCTTAAGGGCAGCACGGTAGCATTGTGGATAGCACAATTGCTTCACAGATCCATGGTCCCAGGTTCGATTCCGGCTTGGGTCATTGTCTGTGCGGAGTCTGCACGTCCTCCCCGTGTCTGCGTGGGTTTCCTCCGGGTGCTCCGGTTTCCTCCCACAGTCCAAAGATGTGCGGGTTAGGTGAATTGGCCAATGATAAATTGCCCTTAATGTCCAAATTGCCCTTGGTGTTGGGTGGAGGTGTTGAGTTTGGGTAGGGTGCTCTTTCCAAGAGCTGGTGCAGACTCGGGGGGCCGAATGGCCTCCTTCTGCACTGTAAATTCAATGATAATCTATGATTAATCTAGGACAAAGGTTCGGCACAACATCGTGGGCCGAAGGGCCTGTTCTGTGCTGTATTTTCTATCTATTCTATCTATCTATCTAATAGCCTAATCCTGCTTTCTCCCCAGAGCCTTTGATCCCATTCTCCCCAAGTGCTATATCCAGCCGCCTCTTGAATATATTCAAAGTTTTAGCATCAACTACTTCCTGTGGTAATGAATTCCACAGGCTCACCCCTCTCTGTGTGAAGAAATGTCTCCTTATCTCTGTCCGAAATGGTCTACCCTGAATCCTCAGGCTGTGACCCCTGGTTCTGGACACACCCATCATTGGTAACATCTTCCCTGCATCTACCCTGCCTAGTCCTGTTAGAATTTTATAAGTCTCTATAAGCTCCCCCCTCTTTCTTCTGAACTCCAGCGAGAATAATCCCAACCGACTCAATCTCTCCTCATATGACATTCCCGCCATCCCTGGAATCAGTCTGGTAAACCTTTACTGCACTCCCTCGAGAGTATGAACATCCTTCCTCAGAGAAGGAGATCAAAACTGCACACAATACTCCAGATGTGGTCTCCCCAAGGCCCTGTATAATTGCAGCAACACATCCCTGCTTCTATACTTGAAATCTCTTGCAATGAAGGCCAACATACCATTAGCCTTCTTTACCACCTGCATGCTTACCTTCAGCGACTGGTGCACAAGGACACCCAGGTCCCGCTGCACACACCCCTCTCCCAATTTACAACCATTCAGGTAGTAATCTGCCTTCCTGTTTTTGCTTCCAACATGAATAACCTCACACTTATCCAAAATGTACTGCATTTGCCATTGGTTTGACCACGCGCCCAACCTGTCCAGATCTTGCTGTCGGATCCCTGCATCCTGCAAACCAGGGGCTGGTTTAGCACAAGGCTAAATCGCTGGCTTTGAAAGCAAACCAAGGCAGGCTAGCAGCACGGTTCAATTCCTGTACCAGCCTCCCAAATAGGCGCTGGAATGTGGCGACTAGGGGCTTTTCACAATAACTTCATTTGAAGCCTACTTGTGACAATGAGCAATTTTCATTTTTCATTTTCATCACAATTCACCCTCCCACCTAATTTGGTATCATCTGCAAACTTTGAGATGTTACATTTTGTTCCCTCATCCAAATCATTAATGTATATTGTGAATAGCTGGGGCCCGAGCACTGATCCCACGAGTTACTGCCTGCCAATTTGAAAAGGACCCATAATTCCCTACTCTTTGTTTTCTCTCTGCCAACCAGTTTTCTATCTACCTCAATACATTTCCCCAAATCCCATGCACTTTAATTTTGCACAATAATCTCTTAGGCGGGACTTTGTCAAACGCCTTCTGAAAGTCCAAATATACCACATCTACTGGTTCCCCCTTGTCAACTGTACTGGTTACATCTTCAACGAATACCTACAGATTTGTCAAGCATGATTTTTCCTTCATAAATCCAAATTAAATGGGACTGTCTTCTCAGGAGTTCTGAAGAATGAGAGGTGCTCTATTTAGAACATATAATATTGTGAAAACAGTTGACAGGTTAGACAAGGAAGTCTTGCGTCACGAGGTTGTTCAATCATGGGCACGGAATCACTGTCTCTGTAAAAGGGGAGAATTATTTCGAACTGAAAACAACGTTACTGAACATATATGTAAGAGCATAAGAACCAGGAACAGGAGGAGGCCATTCAGCCCCTCAAGCCTGCTCCACCTTTCAATACAATTATGGTTAATCTCCTCTCGACCTCAACTCCAGCTTTCTGCCCATTCTCCATAACCCTTCACCCCATTACTAATTAAAAATCTGACTAACCTCTCCTTAAATTTACTCAATATCCCGGCATCCACTGCACTCTGGGGTAGTGAATTCCACAGATTCACGGTCCTTTGAGAGAAGTAATTTCTCCTCATCTCTGTTTTAAATCTGCCGCACTTTATCTAAAATTATGAGCTAAAATATAATAATAATTTTTAGCATCACAAGTGGGCTTACATTAACACTGCAATGAAGTTACTGTGAAAGTCCCCTAGTCGCCACATTCCGGCACCTGTTCGGCTTCACAGAGGGAGAATTCAGAATGTCCAAATTACCTAACAGCACGTCTTTTGGGATTTGTGGGAGGAAACCGGAGCGCCCGGAGGAAACCCACGCAGACATGGGGGTAACGTGCATACTCCGCACATACAGTGACCTAAGCCGGGAATCGAACCTGGAACCCTGGCACTATGCTACTGTGCTGCATCGGTACTGGAGTCAGGTGTTCCACTCTGGGTCGTGCTAACCACTGTGCTACTGTGCTGCTTACTCTCGTTCTAGCTTACCCCAGACGAGGAAACATCCGCTCCATGTCTACTTTGTCAATACCTTTTATTATCGTTCATACCTCAATTCGATATCCTCTCATTCTTGTAAACTTGAGAGAGCACAGGCCTAACTTGCTCGATCGCTGTTCATACAACAAACCCCTCATCTCTGGAATCAATCCAATGAACCTCCTCTGAACTGCCTTCAATGCAGCGACATCCCCTCCTCAACTGTGGAGACCAAAACAGTGCACAGTACTTCAGGTGCAATCTCACCAATGCCTTGCACATGCCGCAACAATTACATAGAACATAGAACATAGAACGATACAGCGCAGTACAGGCCCTTTGGCCCACGATGTTGCACCGAAACAAAAGCCATCTAACCTACACTATGCCATTATCATCCATATGCTTATCCAATAAACTTTTAAATGCCCTCAATGTTGGCGAGTTCACTACTGTTGCCGGTAGGGCATTCCACGGCCTCACTACTCTTTGCGTAAAGAACCTACCTCTGACCTCTGTCCTATATCTATTACCCCTCAGTTTAAAGCTATGTCCCCTCGTTCTAACCATTTCCATCCGCGGGAGAAGGCTCTCACTGTCCACCCTATCTAACCCTCTGATCATTTTGTATGCCTCTATTAAGTCTCCTCTTAACCTTCTTCTCTCCAACGAAAACAACCTCAAGTCCATCAGCCTTTCCTCATAAGATTTTCCCTCCATACCAGGCAACATCCTGGTAAATCTCCTCTGCACCCGCTCCAAAGCCTCCACGTCCTTCCGATAATGCGGTGACCAGAACTGTACGCAATACTCCAAATGCGGCCGTACCAGAGTGTTGTCCAGCTGCAACATGACCTCCTGACTCCGGAACTCAATCCCTCTACCAATAAAGGCCAACACTCCATAGGCCTTCTTCACAACCCTATCAACCTGGGTGGCAACTTTCAGGGATCTATATACATGGACACCTAGATCCCTCTGCTCATCCACACTTCCAAGAACTTTACCATTAGCCAAATATTCCGCATTCCTGTTATTCCTTCCAAAGTGAATCACCTCACACTTCTCTACATTAAACTCCATTTGCCACCTCTCAGCCCAGCTCTGCAGCTTATCTATGTCCCTCTGTAACCTGCTACTTCCTTCCACACTGTCGACAACACCACCGACTTTAATGTCGTCTGCAAATTTACTCACCCACCTCTAGGTCATTGATAAAAATGACAAACAGCAACGGCCCCAGAACAGATCCTTGTGGTACGCCACTTGTAACTGAACTCCATTCTGAACATTTCCCATCAACCACCACCCTCTGTCTTCTTTCAGCTAGCCAATTTCTGATCCACATCTCTAAATCACCCTCAATCCCCAGCCTCCGTATTTTCTGCAATAGCCCACCGTGGGGAACCTTATCAAACGCTTTACTGAAATCCATATACACCACATCAACTGCTCTACCCTCGTCTACCTGTTCAGTCACCTTCTCAAAGAACTCGATAAGGTTTGTGAGGCATGACCTACCCTTCACAAAGCCATGCTGACTATCCCTGATCATATTATTCCTATCTAGATGATTATAAATCTTGTCCCTTATAATCCCCTCCAAGACTTTACCCACTACAGACGTGAGGCTCACCGGTCTATAGTTGCCGGGGTTGTCTCTGCTCCCTTTTTTGAACAAAGGGACCACATTTGCTATCCTCCAGTCCTCTGGCACTATTCCTGTAGCCAATGATGACATAAAAATCAAAGCCAACGGCACAGCAATCTCTTCCCTGGCCTCCCAGAGAATCCTAGGATAAATCCCATCAGGCCCCGGGGACTTATCTATTTTCAGCCTGTCCAGAATTGCCAACACCTCTTCCCTACGTACCTCAATGCCATCTATTCTAATAGCCTGGGTCTCAGCATTCTCCTCCACAACATTATCTTTTTCCTGAGTGAATACTGACGAAAAATATTCATTTAGTATCTCGCCTATCTCTTCAGACTCCACACACAACTTCCCATCCCTGTCCTTGACTGGCCCTACTCTTACCCTAGTCATTCGCTTATTCCTGACATACCTATAGAAAGCTTTTGGGTTTTCCTTGATCCTACCTGCCAAATACTTCTCATGTCCCCTCCTTGCTCGTCTTAGCTCTCTCTTTAGATCCTTCCTCGCTACCTTGTAACTATCCATCGCCCCCAACTGAAACTTCACACCTCATCTTCACATAGGCCTCCTTCTTCCTCTTAACAAGAGATTCCACTTCTTTGGTAAACCACGGTTCCCTCGCTCGACGCCTTCCTCCCTGCCTGACCGGTACATACTTATCAAGAACACGCAGTAGCTGATCCTTGAACAAGCTCCACTTATCCAGTGTGCCCAACACTTGCAGCCTACTTCTCCAACCTATCCCCCCCAAGTCCCGTCTAATGGCATCATAATTGCCCTTCCCCCAGCTATAACTCTTGCCCTGCGGTGTATACTTATCCCTTTCCATCATTATCGTAAATGTCACCGAATTGTCGTCACTGTCCCCAAAGTGCTCTCCTACCTCCAAATCTAACACCTGGCCTGGTTCATTACCCAAAACCAAATCCAACGTGGCCTCGCCTCTTGTTGGCCTGTCAACATATTGTGTCAGGAAACCCTCCTGCACACACTGTGCAAAAAACGACCCATCTAATGAACTCGAACTATATCTTTTCCAGTCAATATTTGGAAAGATAAAGTCTCCCATAATAACTACCCTGTTACTTTCGCTCTTTTCCAGGATCATCCTCGCCATCCTTTCCTCTACATCCCTAGAACTATTTGGAGGCCTATAGAAGACTCATAACAGGGTGACCTCTCCTTTCATGTTTCTAACCTCAGCCCATACTACCTCGGAAGATGAGTCCCCATCTAGCATCCTCTCCGCCACCGTAATACTGCTCTTGACTAGCAGCGCCACACCTCCCCCTCTTTTGTCTCCTTCTCTGAGCTTACTAAATCACCTAAACCCCGGAACCTGCAACATCCATTCCTGTCCCTGCTCTATCCATGTCTCCGAAATGGCCACAACATCGAAGTCCCAGGTACCAACCCATGCTGCCAGTTGCCCTACCTTATTTCATATACTCCTGGCATTGAAGTAGACACACTTCAAACCACCTACCTGAACACTTGCCCCCTCCTGCGACGTCAAATCTGTGCTCCTGACCTCTATACTCTCATTCTCCCTTACCCTAAAACAACAATCCAGGTTCCCATGCCCCTGCTGCATTGGTTTAAACCCCCCCAAAGAGCACTAACAAATCTCCCCCCCAGGATATTTGTGCCCCTCAGGTTCAGATGTAGACCATCCTGTCTGTAGAGGTCCCGCCTTCCCCAGATAGAGCCCCAGTTATCCAGAAATCTGAATCCCTCCCGCCTACACCATCCCTGTAGCCACGTGTTTAATTGCTCTCTCCCTATTCCTCAT
This sequence comes from Scyliorhinus torazame, assembly GCF_047496885.1. NCBI lineage: Eukaryota > Metazoa > Chordata > Chondrichthyes > Carcharhiniformes > Scyliorhinidae > Scyliorhinus > Scyliorhinus torazame. The sequence goes on from NC_092730.1 coordinate 27,934,200, forward strand.
CTCACTATCACGTGGCACGGGCAACAACCCAGAGATAACAACTCTGTTTGTTCTAGTTCTGAGCTTCCATCCTAGCTCCCTGAAAGCCTGCCTGACATCCTTGTCCCCTTTCCTACCTATGCCGTTAGTGCCAATGTGGACCACGACTTGGGGCTGCTCCCCCTCCCCCCTAAGGACCCGGAAAACACGATCCGAGACATCACGTACCCTTGCACCTGGGAGGCAACATACCAAACGTGAGTCTCTCACGCTCCCACAAAATCTCCTATCTGTGCCCCTGACTATCAAGTCCCCAATTACTAATGCTCTGCTCCTCTCCCCCCTTCCCTTCTGAGCAACAGGAACAGACTCCGTGCCAGAGGCCCGTACCCCATGGCTTACCCCTGGTAAGTCCCCCCCCCCCACAAGTATCCAAAGCGGTATACTTGTTTCTCAGGGGAACGGCCGCAGGGGATCCCTGCACTGACTGCTTCTTCCCAGTCCCTCTTACAGTTACCCATCTATCTCCAATCTTTGGTGTAACTAATTCCCTGAAGCTGCTATCTATGACCCCCTCTGCCTCCCGAATGATCCGAAGTTCTTCCAACTCCAGCTCCAGTTCCCTAACTCGGTCTTGGAGGAGCTGGAGATGGCAGCACTTCCTGCAGGTAAAATCAGCAGGGACACTAACGGCATCCCTCACCTCAAACATCCTGCAGGAGGAACATTGCACTCCCTTCCCTGCCATCCCGCTAACTTTCTACCAAGATCTGGCTAACAACTAAATTAAATTAAAAAAAATAATAATAGTAATAAAATATGGTACTTACCTCACACCAATGGGTTTTATTATTAGGTTAGAGGAGGAGGGCGGGTGGGAGACACTACACGTGTAGTGTCTCGGGTTTCCTCTCCACCAGAATTTATTGGTGAGGGTCTTCCCAGAAGTCCGCGGGTCGAACTTCCTGTTCCCGCCTTAAATACTAAAAATTTTTTTAAAAACAGCAAAGAGGGACCGAAAACGGGACCAGGTAAGTGTTTACCGCTGAGATTGACGAGCCTGCTCCTGTGAAGGTCTCCCAGAAATCACTAACGCACCGCTCCCGCTGAAATTGACTAACCTGCTCCGCTCCCGCTGAAATCGACTGGCCTGCTCCTGCAAAGACAAGTGTTTTTAAAGGAGAAACTTACCTCCCAGAAATCACTTGCGCACTGCTCCCGCTGAAATTGACTAACCTGCTCCGCTCCCGCTGAAATCGACCCTTCGCCTCCAGGGGAACAGCGGTGGAACCATAAAAAAATGTGGAAGCCTACTTACAGATTTGTATCACGGGTGAGGATTCCGGGTGTGTGGAGAGGCTGAATGATCGTCAGATTTTGTTTTTCCTTCTGAAGGACAGTTACAAAAGAGACTTGGTGCTGTGCTGGAATCAGGTTTGGGTTTGCTGTAACTAATAAGGCAGTGAAGAGGGTGGGGTGGGGAGCTGTTTACTGTGCCAGAGGGCTTGGGAAGCAGGCTACAGCAACGATTGCTACATGGAAAGAGGACGAGCGAAGAGATGAGAGGATTGAATTTTTTCAACAGTCTGGAACACTGCCAGAAAATCTGGTGCACACAGATTTAGTAAGGATTTCCACAAGGAATTGGGTATTCCGTGAGACCTTGGTGTCCTCGTACATCAGTCGCTGAACGTAAGCGGGCAGGTACAGCAGGCAGTTAAAAAGGCAAATGGTATGTTGGCCTTCATAGCGAGAGGATTTGAATCTAAGAATAGGGATATTTTGCTACAATTGTACAGGGCATTGCTGAGGCCACACCTGCAGTACTGTATCCAGTTTTGGTGTCCTTATCTGAGGAGAGAGTGCAGGGAAGGTTTAAGAGGGTGATTCGTGAAATGGCAGGACTGTTATATGAGGAAAGACTAAGTGGGTTAAGATTATATTCATTCGAGGTCAGAAGAGTGAGGGGGGATCTCATAGAAACATATAAAATTCTAACAGGATTAGACAGGGTAGATTCAGAAAGAATGTCCCCTATGGTGGGGGGAGTCCAGAACTAGGGGTCATAGTTTGAGGGTCAGGGGTAAACCTTTTAGGACTGAGGTGAGGAGAAATTTCTTCACCCAGAGAGGGGTGAATCTGTGGAATTTGTTACCACAAAAGTAGTTGAGGCCAAAACTTGTGTTGTTTGAAGAAGGAATTCAATACAGCTCTTGGGCTAAAGGGATCGAGGGATATGGAGGGAAGGCGGGATCAGGGTATTGAACACGATGATCAGCCATGATCAGAATGAAGGGCGGAGCAGGCTCGAAGGGCCGAATGGCTCCTGCTCCTATTTTCTATGTATGTTTCTGTGTATTTGAGAGGATAATTAGGATTATGGTAAAAAGCGCATTAGTCTATCAGGTAACTTTTAACACAAGCACAAGAGAATATTCATATTGTTGTGCTACTTAACGTAATGCAGAGGACAAAATCTGAACTGGAAATGGCGGGACTTAGGATAAGTGCTGGATGAGGTCACATTTGGAATCATATAATCCATACAGTGCAGAAGTGGGCCATTTGACCCATTGTGTCTGCAACCATACAGTGCAGAAGTGGGCCATTTGACCCATTGTGTCTGCAAGGGTCCTCTGAAAGAGCACCCTATCTAGGGCCACTCCCCTGTCCATCCCGTGCTATCTCCATAAGCTAACATGCACATCTTTGGACACTAAGGAGCAATTTAGCACGGCCAATCCACCTAACCTGCACATCTTTGGACACTAAGGGGCAATTTAGCACGGCCAATCTACCTAACCTGCACATCTTTGGACACTAAGAGACAATTTAGCATGGTCAATCCACCTAACCTGCACATCTTTGGACACTAAGGGGCAATTTAGCGTGGCCAATCCACCTAACCTGTACATCTTTGGACACTAAGGGGCAATTTAGCGCAGCCAATCCACCTAACCTGCACATCTTTGGACACTAAGGGGCAATTTAGCATGGCCAATCCACCTAACCTGCACATCTTTGGACACTAAGGGGCAATTTAGCGTGGCCAATCCACCTAACCTGTACATCTTTGGACACTAAGGGGCAATTTAGCACTGCAAATCTACCTAACCTGCGCATCTTTGGACATTAAGGGGCAATTCTAGCACGGCCAATCCGCCTAACCTGCACATCCCTGGACTCTTAGAGGCAATTTGGCAAGGCAAATTAATCTAACCTGCACATACCTGGACTGTGGGGGGAAACTGGAGCACCTGGAGGAAACCCGCGCAGACACGGGGAGGATATGCAAACTCCACACAGGCAGTCACCCAAGCCCGGAATTGAACACCTGTCCTTGGTGCTGTGATGCAGCTGTGCTAACCACTGTGCAATCGTGTTGCCCATGAAGAAAGCAGACGGAATGTTTGCCTTCATTGGACGGGGCATTGAGTATAAAAATTGAAAAGTTATGCTACAGTTGTATCGAACCTAGGTAAGGCCGCACTTGGAATATTGCGCACAATTCTGGTCACCACACTACCAGAAGGATGTGGAGGCTTTGGAGAGGATGCAGTGGAGGTTTATGAGGATGTTGCCTGGTCTGGACGGTGTTAGCTATGCGGAGAGGCTGAACAGACTCGGACTGTTTTCATTAGAAAGACGGAGGTTGAGGGGCGACCTGATAGAGGTCTGCAAGATTATGAGGGGCATGGATAGAGTGGATGGGCAGGCACTCTTTCCCAGGGTGGAGGGGTCAATCACCAGGGGGCAGAGGTTCAAGGTCCGTGGGGCACAGTTTAGAGGAGATGTGCGAGGCAGGTTTTTTACACAGAGGGTGGTGAGTGCCTGGAACGCGTTGCCAGGGGAGGCTGTGGAAGCAGATACGTTAACGCCGTTCAAAAGGCATCTTGACAAACACATGGATAGGATGGGGAGAGAGGGATACGGCACAAGGGTTTTGGCCAAGGTTGGTACCATGACCTGTACAGGCTTGGAGGCCTGTTCCTTTGCTGTGTTGTTCGTTGTTCTTTGTTCTTTGTTCTTTGAGGGAGGGTGGAGGGTGGGGGACCTGCCAGGTGCGTTCTGGAATTGTCACTCTGAAGGTTTATAAAGACATTGAACAGGATTTCAACAGATGATGAGCTAGGCTTGTTGACCAACAACGGTGTAAAGCGACGATGCGAATGGTGGGTGTAGGTGGTGTTGTGGACATTGTACCAGGCAGAATTGGAAATGGAGAGGTTTGTGTTTGGAACGCAGCCCAGGGTGAAATAGCATGCTGCAGATGCAAACAGTGTGACTCAAACTCGGGCACTGGTTACTGAGGGGGATGCAGTCCTTGGCAAGAGCGCAGGTTTTGTGTTGGGTACCAAAGACCGTGGATTTGGTCATGCCAAGAATTGCGTGGCATTGATTTCAACCCCCAACATCTGGCTTGAGACACGTGTCGGGTGCATCAAAATCGACCGAGTTGACTGTGTGATCCAGCAGGGCAGGCAGGGATTTAGCAATGGTTGCAGAGTTAATCATAATAATCTTTATTCGTGTCACAAGTCGGCTTACATTAACACTTCAATGAAGTTACTGTCAAAAGCCCCTGGTTGCCACATTCCGGCGCCTGTTCGGGTACACTGAGGGAGAATTCAGAATGTCCAATTCACCTAACAAGCTCGTCTTTCAGGGCTTGTGGGAGGAAACCGGGGCACCCGGAGGAAACCCACGCAGACACAGGGAGAACGTGCAGACTCCGCACAGACAGTGACCCAAGCCAGGAATTGAACTCAGGTCCCTAGCGCTGTGAAGCAACAGTGCTAACCACTGTGGTACCGTGCCACCTATACGACTGAGTACAGAGTCTTAACTGGAAAGATCACATCAGCATGTGGGAGACGGTGGCGGAGTGGGATTGTCACTGGACTAGCAAACCAGAGACCCAGAGTAACACTGGTGGGAACCCAGGTTCAAATCCTGCCACTGCAGATTTGACTTGAATCTGGAATTAAAAGTCTAATGATGACCATGAAACCATTGCCAATTGTCATGAGAACCCATCTGGCTGACTGATGTTCTTTCAGAAAGGGAATATTCCGTCCTGACCCGGTCTGGCCTAATGTGACTCCAGATCCACAATTCATGCCCGCTCAAGGGCAATTAGGGATGGACAATAAAAGCTGGCACAGCCAGCAACGCCCTTGCCATGTCCCATGAATGAATTTTTAAAAAGTAGCGAGAATTAGCATTTAGACATGGTCTACAGAACAAATAAATGAATAGAGACTCACCAGGAACACCAACAGTAGCCAGGAAGGGATAGTATATAGTTTGAATCATCAGCAAAGAGTAATTGATCTGAATTTGCAATGATATTCTATCATAATTCATGGAAAGAATGTCAAACCAATGGGAGAAAGTCTTAGAACATAGAACATAGAACAATACAGCGCAGTACAGGCCCTTCGGCCCACGATGTTGCACCGAAACAAAAGCCATCCAACCTACACTATGCCATTATCATCCATATGTTTATCCAATAAACTTTTAAATGCCCTCAATGTTGGCGAGTTCACCACTGTAGCAGGTAGGGCATTCCACGGCCTCACTACTCTTTGCGTAAAGAACCTACCTCTGACCTCTGTCCTATATCTATTACCCCTCAGTTTAAAGTTATGTCCCCTCGTGCCAGCCATTTCCATCCGCGGGAGAAGGCTCTCACTGTCCACCCTATCCAACCCCCTGATCATTTTGTATGCCTCTATTAAGTCTCCTCTTAACCTTCTTCTCTCCAACGAAAACAACCTCAAGTCCATCAGCCTTTCCTCATAAGATTTTCCCTCCATACCAGGCAACATCCTGGTAAATCTCCTCTGCACCCGCTCCAAAGCCTCCACGTCCTTCCTATAATGCGGTGACCAGAACTGTACGCAATACTCCAAATGCGGCCGTACCAGAGTTCTGTACAGCTGCAACATGACCTCCCTACTCCGGAACTCAATCCCTCTACCAATAAAGGCCAACACTCCATAGGCCTTCTTCACAACCCTATCAACCTGGGTGGCAACTTTCAGGGATCTATGTACATGGACACCTAGATCCCTCTGCTCATCCACACTTTCAAGAACTTTACCATTAGCCAAATATTCCGCATTCCTGTTATTCCTTCCAAAGTGAATCACCTCACACTTCTCTACATTAAACTCCATTTGCCACCTCTCGGCCCAGCTCTGCAGCTTATCTATATCCCTCTGTAATCTGCTACATCCTTCCACACTATCGACAACACCACCGACTTTAGTATCGTCTGCAAATTTACTCACCCACCCTTCTGCGCCTTCCTCTAGGTCATTGATAAAAATGACAAATAGCAACGGCCCCAGAACAGGTCCTTGTGGTACTCCACTTGTGACTGTACTCCATTCTGAACATTTCCCATCAACCACCACCCTCTGTCTTCTTTCAGCTAGCCAATTTCTGATCCACATCTCTAAATCACCCTCAATCCCCAGCCTCCGTATTTTTTGCAATAGCCTACCGTGGGGAACCTTATCAAACGCTTTGCTGAAATCCATATACACCACATCAACTGCTCTACGCTCGTCTACCTGTTCAGCCACCTTCTCAAAGAGCTCAATAAGGTTTGTGAGGCATGACCTACACTTCACAAAGCCATGCTGACTATCCCTGATCATATTATTCCTATCTAGATGATTATAAATCTTGTCTCTTATAATCCCCTCCAAGACTTTACCCACTACAGACGTGAGGCTCACCGGCCTATAGTGGCCGGGGTTGTCTCTGCTCCCCTTTTTGAACAAAGGGACCACATTTGCTGTCCTCCAGTCCTCTGGCACTATTCCTGTAGCCAATGATGACATAAAAATCAAAGCCAAAGGTCCAGCAATCTCTTCCCTGGCCTCCCATAGAATCCTAGGATAAATCCCATCAGGTCCCGGGGACTTATCTATTTTCAGCCTGTCCAGAATTGCCAACACCTCTTCCCTGCGTACCTCAATGCCATCTATTCTATTAGCCTGGGGCTCAGCATTCTCCTCCACAACATTATCTTTTTCCTGAGTGAATACTGACGAAAAATATTCATTTAGTATCTCGCCTATCTCTTCAGACTCCACACACAATTTCCCATCCCTGTCCTTGACTGGTCCTACTCTTTCCCTAGTCATTCGCTTATTCCTGACATACCTATAGAAAGCTTTTGGGTTTTCCTTGATCCTTCCTGCCAAATACTTCTCATGTCCCCTCCTTGCTCGTCTTAGCTCTCTCTTTAGATCCTTCCTCGCTACCTTGTAACTATCCATCGCCCCAACCGAAACTTCACACTTCATCTTCACATAGGCCTCCTTCTTCCTCTTAACAAGAGATTCCACTTCCTTGGTAAACCACGGTTCCCTCGCTCGACGCCTTCCTCCCTGTCTGACCGGTACATACTTATCAAGAACACGCAGTAGCTGATCCTTGAACAAGCTCCACTTATCCAGTGTGCCCAACACTTGCAGCCTACTTCTCCAACCTATCCCCCCCAAGTCCCGTCTAATGGCATCATAATTGCCCTTCCCCCAGCTATAACTCTTGCCCTGCGGTGTATACTTATCCCTTTCCATCATTAACGTAAACGTCACCGAATTGTGGTCACTGTCCCCAAAGTGCTCTCCTACCTCCAAATCTAACACCTGGCCTGGTTCATTACCCAAAACCAAATCCAACGTGGCCTCGCCTCTTGTTGGCCTGTCAACATATTGTTTCAGGAAACCCTCTTGCACACACTGTACAAAAAACGACCCATCTATTGTACTCGAACTATATCTTTTCCAGTCAATATTTGGAAAGTTAAAATCTCCCATAATAACTACCCTGTTACTTTCGCTCATATCCAGAATCATCTTCGCCATCCTTTCCTCTACATCCCTAGAACTATTAGGAGGCCTATAAAAAACTCCCAACAGGGTGACCTCTCCTTTCCTGTTTCTAACTTCAGCCCATACTACCTCGGCAGAAGAGTCCCCATCTAGCATCCTCTCCGCCACCGTAATACTGCTCTTGACTAGCAGCGCCACACCTCCCCCTCTTTTGCCTCCTTCTCTGAGCTTACTAAAACACCTAAACCCCGGAACCTGCAACATCCATTCCTGTCCCTGCTCTATCCATGTCTCCGAAATGGCCACAACATCGAAGTCCCAGGTACCAACCCACGCTGCCAGTTCCCCTACCTTGTTTCGTATACTCCTGGCATTGAAGTAGACACACTTCAAACCACCTACCTGAACACTGGCCCCCTCCTGCGATGTCAAATCTGTGCTCCTGACCTCTATACTCTCATTCTCCCTTACCCTAAAACTACAATCCAGGTTCCCATGCCCCTGCTGCATTAGTTTAAACCCCCCCAAAGAGCACTAACAAATCTCCCCCCCAGGATATTTGTGCCCCTCAGGTTCAGATGTAGACCATCCTGTCTGTAGAGGTCCCACCTTCCCCAGAAAGAGCCCCAGTTATCCAAAAATCTGAATCCCTCCCGCCTGCACCATCCCTGTATCCACATGTTTAAATGCTCTCTCTCCTTATTCCTCATCTCACTATCACGTGGCACGGGCAACAACCCAGAGATAACAACTCTGTTTGTTCTAGTTCTGAGCTTCCATCCTAGCTCCCTGAAAGCCTGCCTGACATCCTTGTCCCCTTTCCTACCTATGTCGTTGGTGCCAATGTGGACCACGACTTGGGGCTGCTCCCCCTCCCCCCTAAGGACCCGGAAAACACGATCCGAGACATCACGTACCCTTGCACCTGGGAGGCAACATACCAAACGTGAGTCTCTCACGCTCCCACTAAATCTCCTATCTGTGCCCCTGACTATAGAGTCCCCAATTACTAATGCTCTGCTCCTCTCCCCCCTTCCCTTCTGAGCAACAGGGACAGACTCCGTGCCAGAGGCCCGTACCCCATGGCTTACCCCTGGTAAGTCGTCCCCCCCACAAGTATCCAAAGCGGTATACTTGTTTCTCAGGGGTACGACCGCAGGGGATCCCTGCACTGACTGTTTTTTCCCAGTCCCTCTTACAGTTACCCACCTATCTCCGATCTTTGGTGTAACTAATTCCCTGAAGCTGCTATCTATGACCCCTTCTGCCTCCCGAATGATCCGAAGTTCTTCCAACTCCAGCTCCAGTTCCCTAACTCGGTCTTGGAGGAGCTGGAGATGGCAGCACTTCCCGCAGGTAAAATCAGCAGGGACACTAACTGCATCCCTCACCTCAAACATCCTGCAGGAGGAACATTGCACTCCCTTCCCTGCCATTCCTCTAACTTTCTACCAAGATCTGGCTAAAAAATAATAATAATATAATAAAATATGGTACTTACCTCAGACCAATGGGTTTTATTATTAGGTTAGAGGAGGAGGGCGGGTGGGAGACACTACACGTGTAGTGTCTCGGGTTTCCTCTCCACCAGAATTTATTGGGGAGGGTCTTCCCAGACGTCCGCGGGTCGACTTCCTGTTCCCGCCTAAAAAACTAATTTAAAATAAAAAAAAAGAAAAAATTCTCAGCTCCTGCTGAAATTGACTAACCAGCCAGCTGTTCTCACGCCGCCGAAATCGACTGGCCTGCCCCTGCAAAGACAAGTGCTTTTAAAGGTTGACTTACCTCCCAGCAACCTCCTTCCGCAATGCTCCCGCTGAAACTGACTCACCAGCTGATTCTCCCGCCGAAATCGACTGGCCTGCCCCTGCAAAGACAAGTGCTTTTAAAGGTTGACTTACCTCCCAGCAACCTCCTTCCGCAATGCTCCCGCTGAAACTGACTCACCAGCTGATTCTCCCGCCGAAATCGACTGGCCTGCCCCTGCAAAGACAAGTGCTTTTAAAGGTTGACTTACCTCCCAGCAACCTCCTTCCGCAATGCTCCCGCTGAAACTGACTCACCACTCACTTGCACAAAGTCATGTTCCAATCTGCTGATATCAGATCTTGAATCATTGTGACAATATTCTAACGTATTGCTTCCAGAATCAGATCTATTCCCTCCCTCTCGTTCACTCTCTCTTGCTTTCTTCCCCTGTCTCTCTCTTGCTTTCTCTATACTCAGCCGTTGATCCTTGATCGTCCCACTGTGACACAATGGGGTGACACAATGTCACTTATAAATGGAGCAGCGAAACCCACCAGTGACACAATTAAGGTCTATAGGGAGTGCCTTTAATTAGAATCATTGAATACACAGGTTATGTTAACCATTTGCATCCCCGAACTTTTTACCCCTCCCCCTTCCAGTGATTTCCAATATTTTAGGCAGTGCACATGGGATTCACAAAGTTTCCCCCAGGGTTAGGGTTAGATAATGGTAGAAGTATCGGAAACACTGAGCAAAATGTTCCCGTCCTCCTTGGATTCTGAGTGTGGTGCCAGTGGATAGGAATGTACAGCACAGGAACAGGCCCTACCTCCAAGCCCGTGCTGACCATGCTGCCCGACTAAACTACAATCTTCTACACTTCCTGGGTCCGTATCCCTCTATTCCCATCCTATTCATGTATTTGTCAAGATGCCCCTTAAATGTCACTATCGCCCCTGCTTCCACCACCTCCTCCGGTAGCGAGTTCCAGGCACCCACTACCCTCTGCGTAAAAAACTTGCCTCGTACATCTACTCTAAACCTTGCCCCTCTCACCTTAAACTTATGCCCCCTAGTAATTGACCCCTCTACCCCGGGGAAAAGCCTCTGACTATCCACTCTGTCTATGCCCCTCATAATTTTGTAGACCTCTATCAGGTCGCCCCTCAACCTCCTTCGTTCCAGTGAGAACAAACCAAGTTTATTCAACCGCTCGTCATAGCTAATGCCCTCCATACCAGGCAACATTCTGGTAAATCTCTTCTGCACCCTCTCTAAAGCCTCCACATCCTTCTGGTAGTGTGGCGACCAGAATTGAACTCTATACTCCAAGTGTGGCCTAACTAAGGTTCTATACAGCTGCAACATGACTTGCCAATTCTTATACTCAATGCCCCGGCCAATGAAGGCAAGCATGCCGTATGCCTTCTTGACTACCTTCTCCACCTGTGTTGCCCCTTTCAGTGACCTGTGGACCTGTACTCCTGGATCTCTTTGACTTTCAATACTTTGAGGGTTCTACCATTCAAGTATATTCCCTACCTGCATTAGACCTTCCAAAATGCATTACCTCACATTTGTCAGGATTAAACTCCATCTGCCATCTCTCCGTCCAAGTCTCCAAACAATCTAAATCCTGCTGTATCCTATGACAGTCCTGCTCGCTATCCGCAATTCCACCAACCTTTGTGTCGTCTGCAAACTTACTAATCAGACCAGTTACATTTTCCTCCAAATCATTGATATATACTACAAACAGCAAAGGTCCCAGCACTGAACCCTGTGGAACACCACTGGTCACGGCCCTCCAATAAACCTGATACATTTCTTCAGTGTTTCCCTCCCTACCTTTTCCTCTAACCAAAAAAAAAGACAATCACTGTAAGGATCCCAACCGAGTAAAGATTAAGAGGGAGACTCGAGGCCAGGTAGAAGTAGAAAGCAGTTGAACCGTGACATCACAGCATGCAGGTAAGTGATTGGCTGTGACTGGTAAGTAGTTCTTCTTTTCCTTGAGGTGTTATCGTGTGAGGCGCAGTGGTTGCTGAGTGAGTGCTTGCTGAGAAGGGGCTTAAATCTTTTTTTAAAAACTTACTGTTGGGAGTGTAAAAATGTCAGGAGATCCCAGATCCGTGTTATGCTCCTCTTGCTCAATGTGGGAGTACAGGAATGCGGCCGATGCCCCTGACTCGAAGGTGTGCGGGAAGTGTGTCCAGCTGCAGCTCCTGTTAGACCGCATGACGGCCTGGAGCTGCGGATGGACTCACTTTGGAGCATCCGCGATGCTGAGGAGGTCGTGGATAGCACGTTCAGTGAGTTGGTCACACCACAGATTAGGGTTGGTGAGGGAGACAGGGAATGGGTGACCAAAAGGCAGAGAAAGAGCAGGAAGGCAGTGCAGGTGTCCCCTGCGGTCCTCTCCCTCCAAAACAGGTATACCGTTTTGGATACTGTTGGGGGAGATGACTCACCAGGGGAAGGCAGTAGTAGCCAGGCTCATGGCACCGTGGCTGGCTCTGCTGCACCAAAGGGCGGGAAGCAGACTGGCAGGGCTAGTCATAGGGGATTCAATCGCAAGGGGAGTAGACAGGCGTTTCTGTGGTCGAAAACGAGACTCCTGAATGGTATGTTGACTCCCGGGTGCACGGGTCACAGATGTCTCAGATCGGCTGCAGGACATACTGAACGGGGAGAGTGAACAGCCAATTGTCATGGTGCGTATAGGCACCAACGATATAGGTACAAAACGGGATGAGGTCCTACAATCCGAATTTAGGGAGATCGGAAATAAGTTAAAAAGTAGGACCGCAAAGGTAGTAATCTCAGGATTGCTACCAGTGCCACGAGACAGTCAGAGTAGAAATTCAAGAATAGTCAGAATGAATACGTGGCTTGAGAGATGGTGCAGGAGGGAGGGGTTCAGATTTTTGGGACATTGGAACTGGTTCTCGGGGCCGTAGGACCATTACAAATCGGATGGTCTACATCCGGGCAGGACTGGAACCAATGTCCTTGGGTGGGGTGGGGGGGGGGGGATGCTTTTGCTAACGCTGTTGCGAGGTTTTAAAGTAATGTGGCAGGGGGGTGGGAACCAGATTAGGAAGTTAGAGGTCAGTAAAGAGGCAGCAACTAAAGCCAGTAAGGTACTTGATAATAAACTCAATGTGACTAAGGGGAAGGGGAAGAGTAGACAGGGTAGAGATGATGAACGCAAAGGGACAGGTGGTCTGAGGTGCATTTGTTTCAATGCGAGAAGTGTAGCAGGTAAGGCAGATGAATTTAGGGCTTGGATTAGTACCTGGGAAAATAATGTTCTTGGTATTACTGAGACTTGGTTGAGGGACGGGCAAGACTGGCAACTAAATATCCAGGGTATAGATGCTTCAGGAGGGATAGAGAGGGAGGTAAAAGGGGTGGAAGAGTTGCATTACTGCCAGAGATAAAAACACAGCTGTGATTAAGGAGAGCACAATGGAGGATTCGAGCACTGAGGCAATATGGGTAGAGCTAAAAAATAGGAAGGGTGCAGTAACATTGTTGGGTCTTTACTACAGGCCTCCCAAAAGCGAACCTGAAGTAGAGGTACAAATATGTAGACAGATTATAGAAAAATGTAGGACCAATAGGGTGGTCGTGATGGGAGATTTAACTTCACCAACATTGAATGGGACTCATGTAGTGTTGGAGGCATAGATGGAGCAGAATTTGTAAGGAGCATCCAGGTGAGTTTTTTTTAGAGCAGTATGTAACTAGTCCATACTGGACCTGGTATTGGGGAATGATCCCGGCCATGTGGTTGAAGTTTCAGTCAGTGATAACTTTGGGAATAGCGATCACAATTTCGTAAGTTTTAGAATACTCATGGACAAAGAAGAGACTGGTGCTAAAGGAAGAGTGCTAAATTGGGGAAAGGGCAAGTATAACAAAATTCGGCTGGGGCTAGGGAATGTGGATTGGGAGCAGTTGTTTAAGGGTAAATCCACATTTGAAATGTGGGAGTCTTTTAAGGAAAGGTTGATTAGAATGCAGGACAGACATGTCCCTGTGAAAATGAGGGATAGAATTGGCAAGATTAGGGAACCATGGATGACGGGTGGAATTGTGAGACTAGCTAAGATGAAAAAGGAAGCATACATAAGATCTAGGCGACTTAAAACTGATGAAGCTTTGGAGGAATATCGGGAAAGTAGGACAAATCTTAAACGCGCAATAAAGAGGGCTAAAAGGGGTCATGTAATATCTTTGGCTAACAGGGTTAAGGAAAATCCCAAAGCCTTTTATTCGTATATAAGGAGCAAGAGGGTAACTAGAGAAAGGATTGGCCCACTCAAAAACAAAAGAGGGAATTTATGCGTGGAGTCAGAGGAAATGGGTGAGATTCTTAATGAGTACTTTGCATCGGTATTCACCAAGGAGAGGGACATGACGGATGTTGAGGCTAGGGATGGATGATTAAATACTTTAGGTCAAGTCGGCATAAGGAAGGGGGAAGTTTTGGGTATTCTAAAAGGCATTAAGGTGGACAAGTCCCCAGGTCCAGATGGGATCTATCCCAGGTTACTGAGGGAAGCGAGGGACGCAATAGCTGGGGCCTTAACAGATATCTTTGCAGCATCCTTGAGCATGGATGAGGTCCCGGAGGACTGGAGAATTGCTAATGTTGTCCCTTTGTTTACGAAGGGTAGCAGGGATAATCCAGGGAATTATAGACCTGTGAGCTTGACGTCAGTGGTAGGCAAACTGTTGCCAGAAGATACTGAGGGATAGGATCTATTCACATTTGGAAGAAAATAGACTTATCAGTGATAGGCAGCATGGTTTTGTGCAGGGAAGGTCATGTCTTACGAACCTAATAGAATTCTTTGAGGAAGTGACAAAGTTAATTGATGAGGGAAGGGCTGTAGATGTCATATACATGGACTTCAGTAAGGCGTTTGATAAAGTTTCCCATGGCAGGTTGATGGAAATAGTGAAGTCGTATGAGGTTCAGGGTGTACTAGCTAGATGGATAAAGAACTGGCTGGGCAACAGGAGACAGAGACTAGTGGTGGAAGGGATCCGTGTGTCAAAATGGAGAAAGGTGACTAGTGGTGTTCCACAGGGATCCGTGCTCGGACCACTGTTGTTTGTGATATACATAAATGATCTGGACGAAGGTATAGGTGGTCTGATTAGCAAGTTTGCAGATGATAGTAAGATTGGTGGAGTTGCAGATAGCGAGGAGGACTGTCAGAGAATACAGCAAAATATAGATAGATTGGGGAGTTGGGCAGAGAAATGGCAGATGGAGTTCAATCCAGGCAAATGCGAGGTGATGCATTTTGGAAGAGCTAATTCAAGAGCGGACTGTACGGTCAATGGAAGAGTCCTGGGAAAAATTGATGTACACAGAGATCTGGGAGTTCAGGTCCATTGTACCCTGAAGGTGACAACGCAGGTCGATAGAGTGATAGAGTGGCATACAGCATGCTTGCCTTCATCGGACGGGGTATTGAATACAAGAGTTGGCTCGTCATGTTACAGTTGTATAGGACTTTGGTTAGGCCACATTTGGAATACTGCGTGCAGTTCTGGTCGCCACATTACCAGAAGGATGTGGATGCTTTAGAGTGGGTGCAGAGGAGGTTCACCAGGATGTTGCCTGATATAGAGGGTGCTAGCTAGGAAGAAAGGTTGAGTAGATTAGGATTGTTTTCGTTGGAAAGACGGAGGTTGAGGGGGGGGACCTAATTGAGGTCTACAGAATTATGAGAGGTATGGACAGGGTGGATAGCAACAAGCTTTTTCCAAGAGTGGGGGTGTCAATTACAAGGGGTCACGATTTCAAGGTGAGAGGGGGAAAGTTTAAGGGAGATGTGCGTGGAAAGTTTTTTATGCAGAGCCTTGCCACCGGAGGTTGTAGAGGCGGGCACGATAGCATCATTTAAGATGCATCCAGACAGATATATGAACGGGCGGGGAACAGAGGGAAGTAGATTCTTGGAAAATAGGCGACAGGTTTAGATAAAGGATCTGGATCGTGGCAGGCTGGGAGGGCCGAAGGGCCTGTTCCTGTGCTGTCATTTTCTTTGTTCTTTGCTCTTTTAACCAGTGATGCCCGCATGCCCTAAATGAATTTTTAAAAATACCGTACATTTAATATACTCTCTTATGTATGTATCTGTAACTTGTCAGTCTATACAACGAGCCATTACATCTGTAATCTACGAGTAATGTTATTAATGTCCGGTTAATTTGCCTATTGGGAAAATTGAAGCCATTATCTTCAGCCCCTGTCGTAAACTATGCTTTTGTTTGCGCATCTGCTATCCCTCCCCTCCCTGGCAAGCATCTGAGGCTGAAACAGATCTTTAAAAGCCTCGGGGTCCGAGATGGCAGCACGCGAGTACAAATCCCAATTGGTTGGGGAAAGCGGGCAATATAATCAAAGATCGCTCCCACCCAGCTTACTCACTCTTCCAACTTCTTCCACCGGGCAGGAGATACAAAAGTCTGAGAACACGCACAAACAGACTCAAAAACAGCTTCTTTCCCGCTGTTACCTGACTCCTCCATGACCCTGTTATGGACTGAACTGATCTCTTCACACATCTTCCCTACTGAGTAGTACTACACTCCACTCTGTATGCTTCACCCGATATCTGTGCCTATACATTTATATTGTGTATTTATGTAAGTGATTTTTCATTCATCAGGGGTGCGGGTGTCGCCCAGTATGCCAATGCCTCCCCCCCCCCCCCCCACTGCATTGAGTTTGTTCATGAATGGAACGATCTGTCTGGATTGTACACAGGCAATACTTTTCACTGTACCTCGGAACACGTGACAATAAATCAAATCAAGAAGACACTTCTCCTCATCCCAGTCTTAAAGTCGCACCCTTTTATTCTGAGATCATGCCCTCTAGTCCTGGACTCTCCCATGTGGGGAAACATCCTCCCAGCGTTTATCCTGTTAAGGCCCTTAAGAATCCTGTACGTGCCAATGGGATCACCTCTCATTATTCCAAATTCCAATGAGTAGAGAGAATCCCAACCGGTGTAACCTTTGCTCATAAGACATCCTCCCAACCGGGGAATCATCCCAGTGAATATTCTCTCAACTGTCTCCAATGAAACAATATTTTTTTCTCAAGTAAGGGGAGCAACACTGCTCACAATGCTGCAGATGCGGTCTCACCAGTACCTTGTCCGGTTGCAACAAGTCTTCCTGACTCTTATGCTCCAACCTATGTTCTATAACCCCTTCGAAATAAGGGCAAACATTCCATTAACCTTCCCGATTGCCTGTTGCACCGGTGTGCTAGCTTTCTGTGTTTCGTGCACAAATAACCCCCAGTGCTTTGTGTTGCAGCTTTCTGCCTTCTTTCTCCATTGAACTAATATTCTGTACTTTTGTTTCCCCTTCCAAAATGAACAACAATTGTGAGTACAAATATAAGTATTTGAGTTAGATACACGTTTCTTCATGGGTTTAATCGTGCTGGATGTCAAAGCACGTGCATCTGAGTTAGAATCATAGAATCATAGAAGTTTACGGCATGGAAACAGGCCCTTCGGCCCAACCAGTCCATGCCGCCCAGTTTTTACCATTAAGCTAGTCCCAGTTGCCCGCACTTGGCCCATAACCCTCTATACCCATCTTACCCATGTAACTATCTAAATGCTTTTTAAAAGACACAATTGTACCCGCCTCTATTACTACCTCTGGCAGCACATTCCAGACACTCACTACCCTCTGAGTGAAGAAATTGCCCCTCTGGGCCCTTCTGAATCTCTCCCCTCTCACCTTAAAACTATGCCCTCTAGTTTTAGACTCCCCTACCTTTGGGAAAAGATGTTGACTATCTACCTTATCTATGCCCCTCATTATTTTATAGACCTCTATATGATCACCCCTAAGCCTCCTACGCTCCAGGGAAAAAAGTCCCAGTCTATCCAGCCTCTCCTTATAACTCAAACCATCAAGTCCCGGTAACATCCTAGTAAATCTTTTCTGCACTCTTTCTAGTTTAATAATATCCTTTCTATAATAGGGTGACCAGAACTGCACACAGTATTCCAAGTGTGGCCGTACCAATGTCTTGTACAACTTCAACAAGACGTCCCAACTCCTGTATTCAATGTTCTGACCAATGAAACCAAGCATGCCGAATGCCTTCTTCACCACCCTGTCCACCTGCGACTCCACCTTCAAGGAGCTATGAACCTGTACTCCTAGATCTCTTTGTTCTATAACTCTCCCCAACGCCATACCATTAACTGAGTAGGTCCTGGCCTGATTCGATCTGCCAAAATGCATCACCTCACATTTATCTAAATTAATCTCCATCTGCCATTCGTCGGCCCACTGGCCTAATTGATCAAGATCCCGTTGCAATCCTAGATAACCTTCTTCACTATCCACTGTGCCACCAATCTTGGTGTCATCTGCAAACTTACTAACCATGCCTCCTAAATTCTCATCCAAATCATTAATATAAATCACAAATAACAGTGGACCCAGCACCGATCCCTGAGGCACACCACTGGTCACAGGCCTCCAGTTTGAAAAACAACCCTCTACAACCACCCTCTGTCTTCTGTCGTCCAGCCAATTTTGAATCCAATTGGCAACCTCACCCTGGATCCCGTGAGCTTTAACCTTCTGCAACAACCTACCATGCGGTACCTTGTCAAAGGCTTTGCTAAAGTCCATGTAGACAACGTCTACTGCACTGCCCTCATCTACCTTCTTGGTCACCCCCTCAAAAAACTCAATCAAATTTGTGAGACATGATTTTCCACGCACAAAGCCATGCTGACTGCCCCGAATCAGTCCTTGCCTCTCTAAATGCTTGTAGATCCTGTCTCTAAGAATACCTTCCAGCAACTTACCTACTACAGACGTTAGGCTCACCGGTCTGTAGTTCCCAGGCTTTTCCCTGCTGCCCTTCTTAAACAAGGGCACAACATTCGCCACTCTCCAATCTTCAGGCACCTCACCTGTGGCTGCCGATGATTCAAATATCTCTGTTAGGGGACCCGCAATTTCCTCCCTAGCCTCCCTCAACATCCTGGGATACATTTCATCAGGTCCTGGGGATTTATCTACCTTGATGCGCTTTAAGACTTCCAGCACCTCCTCCTCTGTAATATGCACACTTCTCAAGACATCACTATTTATTTCCCTTAGTTTCCTAACATCCATGCCTTTCTCCACCGTGAATACTGATGAGAAATATTCATTCAGGATCTCACCCAACTCTTGTGGCTCTGCACATAGATGTCCTTGTTGATCCTTAAGAGGCCCTACTCTGTCCCTAGTTACTCTTTTTCCCTTTATGTATCTGTAGAAGCTCTTTGGATTCTCCTTTGCATTATTTGCCAAAGCAATTTCATGTCCGCTTTTTGCCCTCCTGATTTCCCTCTTAACTCCATTTCGACAATCTCTATACTCTTCAAGGGATCCACTTGATCCCAGTTGTTTATGTACGTCATATGCCTCATAGAACATAGAACAATACAGCGCAGTACAGGCCCTTCGGCCCACGATGTTGCACCGAAACAAAAGCCATCTAACCTACACTATGCCATTATCATCCATATGTTTATCCAATAAACTTTTAAATGCCCTCAATGTTGGCGAGTTCACTACTGTAGCAGGTAGGGCATTCCACGGCCTCACTACTCTTTGCGTAAAGAACCTACCTCTGACCTCTGTCCTATGTCCCAGTCAATGTTGGGAAAGTTAAAGTCCCCTACTATTACCACCCTATTTTTCTTGCAGCTATCTGTAATCTCCTTACATATTTGCTCCTCAATTTCCCGCTGACTATTTGGGGGCCTGTAGTACAGTCCTATCAAGGTGATCTCTCCCTTCTTATTTTCTTATCCACCCATATAGACTCAGTGGGCGAACCCTCGGATATATCCCCTCTAAGTACTGCAGTGATGTTCTCCCTAATCAAAAACGCCACTCCCCCTCCTCTCTTACCTCCTGTTCTATCCTTTCTATAGCATCTGTACCCCGGAACATTGAGCTGCCAGTCCTGCCCCTCCCTTAGCCATGTTTCAGTCATAGCTATAATATCCCAGTCCCATGTGCCCATCCATGCCCTGAGTTCATCCACTTTGCCCGTCAGGCCCCTTGCATTGAAATAAATGCAGTTTAATGTAGACTTTCCTTGCTCTCTGCCCTGCTTTCTCTGGTCATACTTTACACACTCTCCCTTCCTGCCTTTTGTTTCCGTCCCCACTGACTTCCTACATCGGTTCCCATCCCCCTGCCACATTAGTTTAAACCCTTCCCAACTGCACTAGCAAACACCCCCCCCCCCCGAGAACATTGGTTCCGGTCCCACTCAGATGCAGACCGTCCGATTTGTACAGGTCCCACCTCCCCAGAACCGGTTCCAATGTCCCAGGAATTTGAAACCCTTCCTCTTGCACCATCTCTCAAGCCACGTATTCATCCCAGCTATCCTGTCATTCCTACTCTGACTATCACGTGGCACTGGTAGCAATCCTGAGATTACTACCTTTGAGGTCCTACTTTTTAGTTTAACTCTTAACTCCCTAAATTCAGCTTGTAGGACCTCATCCCGTTTTGTACCTATATCGTTGGTACCTATATGCACCATGACAGCTGGCTGTTCACCCTCTCCCTCCAGAATGCCCTGCAGCCGCTCCGAGACATCCTTGACCCTTGCACCAGGGAGGCAACATACCAACCTGGATTCTCGTTTGCGTCCGCAGAAACGCCTGTCTATTCCCCTTACAATTGAATCCCCTATCACTATAGCTCTGCCACTCTTTTTCCTGCCCTTCTGTGCAGCAGAGCCAGCCATGGTGCCATGAACCTGGCTGCTGCCACCTTCCCCTGGTGAGCCATCTCCCCCAACAGTTTCCAAAACGGTAAATCTGTTTTGGAGGGAGATGACCGCAGGGGATCCCTGCACTTCCTTCCTACTCTTCCTCTGTCTGTTGGTCACCCATTCCCTATCTGCCTCAGTAATTTTAATCTGCGGTGTGACCAACTCACTGAATGTGCTATCCACAACTTCCTCAGCATCGCGGATGCTCCAAAGTGAATCCATCCGCAGCTCCAGAGCCGTCAAGCAGTCTAACAGGAGCTGCAGTTGGACACACTTCTTGCAGATGAAGGAGTCAGGGACACCAGAAGGGTCCCTGAATTGCCACATCTCACAAGAGGAGCATGACACGGGTCTGAGCTCTCCTGCCATGACTTAAACCTGAAGTTAAATTTGAACTACACTACACAGCTAAGAGAATGTCAAAGAGAGAAAAGAAAAATCACTTACCAGTCATAAGCCAATCACTTACCTGCTGGCTGTGATGTAATTGCTCCCGAGACTCCCTCACAGGTCTGCTTGTCTGCACCTCCTTAAGATGAGCACCAAATTCCCTTAACTAGTTAATTAATTTACTTAATTAATTGGGTTTTTTTTTGGAAACTCAACCCCAAACACCAAACTCCAAAAAACACAGCCCTCACTCACCTCTTACCCGAACTCAGCCTTCCCCAAACTCAGATACACTCTGTTTGCTTCCAGCACTCCTTTTCTAAAGGCACTTCAGCCACACCTTTTGTATCCTTCCTGATTTACAGTCAGCCAATAGGCCTGCTCCCGGAACTGAACTCCCGAAACTAACGGCTGACCTACAAGGTAAGGAACTTTTTAAACAGCACTTACCTCTCCCAGCAGCACTTGCTCCCTGTGGCCGCTCCCGGCACTGAACTCCCGAAGAATTTCATTATTCTCTCATTACTCTCTACTCATTATTTACATGGGTATTAAGATAATTTATAAAATTTGGGGTTATCTCAGGTTATGACATAAAACTAACATACAGGTGCAGATAATAAGGAAAGCAAATGGAATGTTGGCATTTATAGCAAAAGGAATTGAGTATAAAGGTAAGGCAGTGTTGTTGCAGCTATACAAGGCATTGGTAGGACCGCACCTGGAGTATTGTGCACAGTTTTGGTCCCCTTATTTGAGAAAAGATGTAGTGGCATTGGAAGCAGTTCAGAGGAGGTTCACGAGATTGATTCCAGGTTTGTTGTATGAGGAGGGATTGAACAGTTTAGGCCGATACTCTCTGGAGTCTAGAAGGATGAGGGGAGATCAAATTGAGATGCACAAGATGCTAAAAGGCCTGGATAAAGTTAACGTGGAGCTGATGCTCCCTCTTGTGGGCCATTCCAGAACGAGAGGTCACACTTTTAGGACAGCAGATAGCAAATTTAAAATAGATTTGAGGAAAAACTACTTCTCCCTAAGGGTTGTGAATCTGTGGAATTTGCTACACCAAAATGCGGTGGATGCTGGGACAGTGAGTAAATTTAAGGAGGAGTTGGAGAGATTTCTATTGGTAATGAGTTGAAGGGTTATGGAGAACGGGCAAGACGGTGGAGTTGAGGCCAGGATGGGATCAGCTAAGATCACATGGAAGGTGTTAGGCTCAGGAGGCTAAACTGCCTACTCCCGCTCCGAGGTCATGTGTTCTCGGGAGGAGGTGCTCTGGCTGCTATCGCAATCGACCTCTTGGTCTGTAACATTGTAGGTAGCAGACGAGGAATGTATTAGCATTGAAGAATGGCGGGGCAGACTCGATGGGCCGAATGGCCTAATT
This sequence comes from Scyliorhinus torazame, assembly GCF_047496885.1. Classification (NCBI taxonomy): domain Eukaryota; kingdom Metazoa; phylum Chordata; class Chondrichthyes; order Carcharhiniformes; family Scyliorhinidae; genus Scyliorhinus; species Scyliorhinus torazame. The sequence continues at coordinate 27,956,425 of NC_092730.1, forward strand.
CTGCTCCGAGATCTTATGAACTGGACAGCATGGTACCAGCTAATGTAGAAACCAGTGGTGAAGTACTACTGCTGCTGTGTAGATCTTAATTAAATAAAGTTCTTTTCTTTTCACTCTACAAACTCGACCTGGATTCTTCGTGGCCCTCACAGTTAGCAAAGTTAGTTTTTGAGGAAAAACATTGCTCGGCTCCATTGGCATCTCTGAACCGTCTAAACGTCCTTGATCTTATTTGATTCTTCCTGAGTGTTTTTTCCAAGCTAATAGGCGCTTCTTTAACTTTTTGCATTTGGACAGGCTGAGTGAGTGGGCGCATGCATGGCAGATGCAGTATAATAATAAATATAATCTTTATTAATGTCACAAGTAGGCTTACATTAACACTCCAATGAAGTCACTGAAAATTCTCGGCTACACAGGCGAAGAATAAAGAATGTCCAATTCACCTAACAGCCCATCTTTTTGTGACTTGTGGGAGGAAACCGGAGCACCCGGAGGAAACCCAGGCAGAAACAGGGAGAACATGCAGACTCCGCACTGATAGTGACCCAAGCCGGAATCGAACCTGGGACCCTGGCGCTGTGAAGCAACAGTGCTAACCACTGTACTACCGTGCCGACCTATAATGTGGATGTGTGAGGTCATCAGCTTTTGGAGCAAAAATAGGAAAGCAGATTATTATTCGAATGGGTGTAAATTGAGGGGGGTGGACACTCGGCGAGACCTTGGTGTCCTCGTGCATCAGTCGCTGAAAGTAAGCACGCAGGACCAGCAGGCAGCAATGAAGGCAAATGGTACGTTGGCCTTCATAGCGAGAGGGTTTGAGTATACGAATAAAGATGTTTTACTGCAGTTGTATAGGGTGTTGGTGAGGACACACCTGGAGTATTGGGCGCAATTCTGGTATCCTTCTCTGAGGAAGGATGTTCTTGCTATGGAGGGAGTGCAGCGTCAGTTTACCATGCTAATTCCTGGGATGGTGGGACTGTCACACGAGGAGAGACTAAGCCGGTTAGGATTATGTTCATTGGAGTTCAGAAGAGTGAGAGGGAATTTCATAGAAACTTATAAAATTCTAACAAGGTTTGTCAGCGTAGATTCAGAAAGAATGGCCCGGATGGTGGGGCATTCCAGAACTAGGGGGTCATGGTTTGAAGATGAGGGGTAAACCTTTTAGGACTGAGGTGAGGAGAAATCGCTTCACCCAGAGAGAGTGGTGAATCTGTGAAATTCGCGACCACAGAAAGTAGTTGTGGCCAAAACGTTGTGTGATTTCAGGAAGGAATTAGAACTTGCTCTTGGGGCAAAAGGGAAGAAAGGGTTTCGGGGGGGTGGGGGGGGGGGGGATCAGGGTATTGAACTTGATGATCAGCCATGATCATAATGAATGGTGGAGCAGGCTCGAAGGGCCGAATGGTCTCCTCCTGCTTCTATTTTCGATGTATGTTTCTATGTACAACTCATCCCGTACCAGCCTCCCCGAACAGGCGCCGGAATGTGGCGACTAGGGGCTTTTCACAGTAACTTCATTTGAAGCCTACTTGTGACAATAAGCGATTTTCATTTTCAGAACCCATTTTCCCTCTTTGTTTTATTTTCAGCGATTTCTCCGTTTTATGTAGGCCCTTGAGTTGTCCTTCGCCAGTGGACCAGTCGCACAACACTCATTCTGCTTATCTGTGCCAATCCTTTCCCCCTCGACAGGCGCAGTCAGTACCATTTCTTAATATCGTCCCACTCTTCCATATCTCTTTTCATTCCCATTGATTCCTTGAACATCGTTGAGTCCACTCGCATGTGTGATCCTCAATAACGATCTTAGACACACTCACTCAGGAGCCACGGATTGCTGAGCTTTCTAATTAACCGTTTTTATCTCTGCACTCCTGGTTAAAGTATGGTCCAAATTTACCTTAGTAACTGTTCGTTGCCTTACTTTTTTGCCTAGTAATGTTTCATTAGAACTGGAATGCTTCTAGAACTCCCCGTGACAGAGAGTTCAAATACTCTTCATCCTGATGTAGCTGAATCTAGTTCTGGTCAGATTTTGTAGAGATGCATTCATCACAAAAAAGAAACATTTCTAAACTGTGCACAGTATTTTGGAGTGGAAAAGCCGCACAACATCCAATTGCTGGTTCTGTCACTGATTATTAATTGATGTCTGGTAGCGGTAGAATGGTTAGAGTTCGATTCACTCATACTGACATGACGCATTATTTAATATTTTAATTTAATCTGTATCGTCACAAGTAGGCTCACATTAACACTGCAATGAAGTTACTGTGAAAAGCCTCTCCTCGCCACACTCCGGTGCCTGTTCGGGTACACAGAGGGAGAATTCAGAATGTCCAAATTACCTAACAAGCACGTCTTTCGGGACTTGTGGGAGGAAACTGGAGCGGCTGGAGGAAACCAACGCAGACACGGGGAGAACGTGCAGACTCCGCACAGACAGTGACCCAAGCCGGGAATCGAACCTGGGACCCTGGAGCTGTGAAGCAACAATGCTAACCACTGTGCTACCGTGACGCCGGCCCGTTCTGCAGGACCGTCCATACCTGCACTTTTAAGGTATTTTATATTGCTCAGTAGCAATGTGGCACAGTGATTTGCACCGCTGTTTACGGCACCAAGGACCTGGGTTCGATTTCTGCCTTCGCGTGACTGACTGTGTGGAGTTTTCACGTTTTCTTCGTGTCTCAGTGGGTTTTCTCCGGGTGCTCCAGTTTCCTCCCATTGTTTGATTGCCCATGCGAAATTGCCTGTTAGTGTCTAATTATGTGCAGTTTTGGTGGATTAGCCATGATGAAATTGTCCCTTAGTGGCGGATGATGAGCAGGTTAGGTGGATTGGCCATGCTGAAGTTGACCCTGAGTGTCCTTCTGTACTTTGTCCAGGACTTCCACTCTTTAACTTTCCTTATGTAACTGATCAGTTTCCATAATTTCTTCTAAAATAATGCATCACACAATCACCTGTCTTTTTGGCCTCCGCGTATCCGGCGGCTAGCAGAAATTATTTGGCTAATTTACACTTGTTTTGACATTCTTGTCCTTGGCCTACTGCAGAAACCCAACGGTGCTTAATGCAAGCTCGAAGAAGACCATTGCCTCTTTCCACCAGGCCGCCGCCTGGACTCAACACTGAATTAATCAATTTCAGACTGTAATCCTTGTTTTTCCCTTCTGTGTCATTTTCCTTGCATTCAATTTTCTTGATCTACTGTTACTTTTTCCACTTTTGCTTTCCAGGTAGCAGATGTTTGTTACCTTACCATTCACACCTCCTCTGGTCAATATTTTGTTCTCTACTTGCCCCATTGCTGTTTCTTCACTCTGTCCCACCAACTATTTCCGCATGGAACTTCTGCCGCCATGTCACATACCACAGCTTTTGGATATTTGCCTAACCCGCCTGCATTTCACCAATATGAAAGCTACTCAACTGTAGCAAGCTCCGAGATTGGATTACAACAGCAAGTAGTATAATATTTATCTCCCTACAGGTGCTGCCACACCCATAGGTTCAAATCTACATCTTCGAAATCGTGTCCTCTTGGACTCTTAACTGCTCCTCACTCTGCACCTCATTAATCTGCCATCCATTCATTTTGCAGGCTATTTTTCTCATCAGGATCTTCAGAAGGTTTATTTCTGCAATCTAATGCTTGACTTCTTTTCATGACATGGATCTTTTCAGAAGTTCCACACCCCTTGCATATCCTTCAGTCTTTGAACCTCTTTCCTCAAGACTTCCATAAGTTCTCAGCACAAAACTATTCAAGTAGCTCTCAGTTAACTCTCTGCTGCATTTGAGTTGGCGTTTTTCTGGTGTGAGTCTGCGTCGACTCATCATTTCACAACCTCCTGGAAGATATTCTATTTTCTAAAGTTCGTATCAGATATAATATTCTAGGCGTTCAGATGATAAGTTTTTCTAAATAAAGACCGAATCTCACGAATAACCTAACAAATGCAATCAATGGGCATTTCACCATGTTCGTCAGATGTGCCCTGAACTTACTCTGCGTCATTGCATAAATGAAAGTGTTTGTGCAACAGTTTAGAAGCTGAAGCATGAAACCCAGTTCCCTAACTATGTAATGTTGTCCTACAGACCATTTGTCAGCCATATTGTTTGGTAATAGATGGAGTAGGTCAGAAAAAGCGCCCACAATGCTATGAAATTTCCGGATATCATAAACATTAAAATAATGGATTTTTTTCGGTTTTGCATCTCTGGATCATTTTCCTTCTCTCTGCTTCGCTGCAACGGAGTCGCTGACGGATGATGCTGGCAGCAAAGATTTTTTTGACAGTTAAAACATTGAACAGTAGAACCAGTACAAATGGTGCACATGGGGTTAAAACATAATGTGCCAGTTCAATTATTCTCCAAACTAGAGAATAGCGAACACTTGTTTGCACAATGCAAAACCAAGGGTCATTGATGAGCCTGTATTGATTTGTGTACAGAAAGTACCAGATAACGTTCTTCAAACAGCTCAGCACAGAAACTGTCCCTATAACCACAGCCGCAATTTTCTCGTTGCAATATTTACTTTTCAACTTTTGGCAACAAATGACTACAAATCTGTCAAACGTGAACGTGACAGTGAACCAAACAGAACAGTCAGTGGCTGCATAAAGGAGAGTGGCATGGATATTACATGCTTTAATGGACGTCACAAAGGAAATATAAAAAGTACAGGTAGTTGTCTCAGTATCAGGTCAAGGATAACGACGAGCAGATCCGACGATGCCATGGCCAACAGATAGCGAGTGATACATTTGGAGAGACCACACTTGCCCCGAGACAGGATCAAAATGGCTACTACGTTAACTGTGAGGGCCAAAAATAGAATTGATAAGTAAACATGAATCAAAGTGCAAAAACAAAACTTTTAAGTAGTTGGGTAAAGAATGTGTATATTTGTTACTGAATTTACTGCAGGAAATAGACCCCTAACATCTTCAGAGTAGCAATCTCCATTGGATTACACTCTCGATCTCGTGTTGGGGTTCTGAAGCCCCTGTCCCCACCCAACTTTCCTCCCTCAGGCTATGTGAACCTGGAGCAGCGAAGGCGCGCCCAGCAGCATCAGCGTGGAGTAACTGAAATACAGAGATGCAAGTCGTTCTCCATTTTTACCCTGTTGTAAAGGGGAGATTGAAAGGGGCAATTGAGACCGGGAAAGGGGCCGGGTGTCAGATGGAGAGGGGTGTCAGACGGGGTGTGGCGACGGATCTGTTCGGAGGGGTTGAGCACTGGAAGGGATTTGAACCCGAGGGATATTAGTCCAGGACGGGGTGGTCAGTTTGGGAAGGGCGGGTCTGTCCAGTAGCTGGGGGTCAGTCCAGGAAAGGGGCTGGTGAATCCGGCGTCAATCTGGGAAGCGGGAGATGATTCCATGAAGTAGGAGGTGAGTCCGGGAAGTGGGGGGGATTCAGCCCGGAATGTGAAGTCACATCCGAGAGGGCAGCTGATGCGGGAAGGGGGGCGGGGGGGGGGGGGGGGGGGGGGCGGGGAGATCAGTTCCTGGAGGGCTCTCAGTCCAAAGTTGGATGGACCAGGTCGCATTGGGAGGGTGGATCAGGCAGGGTCTGGTCGTGAAGCGGTTTGGTTTTGGGGTAACGGTGGCATGGTGGGTACCCTGGGGGCTGGTTTGCGTGCATGTGGGTGTGCCGTGCCTGGCTGAGTATGAGAATTTTAAATACTTACTCTAGAGTTAGGAGCAATGTTCTTTCCTACAACTCTTTCACAGTAACCATCACGGACAAACTGGCAGAACTATCCAAAGTTAGCAATTTAACTCGCTTGTGTCCAATACTTTTCAGCCCAGCACAGTCATCCAGAGGAGGTTAACTCCGGGCAATTACTGGGTGAACCTTTACCTGGGAACTTCCTGGATAGATTTCCCAGTACATCATTGGGTTACCCCTAAATGTGACGCAGGGGGAAACAGGAAGGTATGGGTCAAAATTCTATAACTGATAAGAATCAGAATGGTGAGCCTTAGATTCCAATTGAGTGGACATTACAGCGCATCATCGTGCCATCTGGAAGTTAGTACCTTAAAATCCAGGCATCCGACTTAGGCCCACTGAGATTTGGAAAGAGCACCATGGCCTACTGATGAGGGCTGTAGAATGGAATGGAAGGAAGACAGGACCCATTCTTGTGCGAACCGCCTGCTGTAAAACAGCTAGGTTTAAAGGACCAACATGCTTAAATGCCCTTGTGCACGTCGGAACCAGTAAATATTTGAAGTAAATGGATCCTTACTTCAACATTTAAGGTAACTGAAACCAGGCGGCAGGGTAGAACGGTGGGTAGCATTGTTGCTTCACAGCGCCAGGGTCCCAGGTTCGATTCCCGGCTTGGGTCACTGTCTGTGCGGGGACTGCACCTTCTCCCCGTGTCTGCGTGGGTTTCCTCCGGGCGCTCCGGTTTCCTCCCACAAGTCCCGAAAGACGTGCTATTAGGTGAATTGGATATTCTGAATTCTCCCTCTGTGTACCCAAACAGGCGCCGGAGTGTGGCGACTAGGGGCTTTTCACAGTAACTTCATTGCAGCATTAATGTATGCCTACTTGCTACAATAAAGATTATTATTAAACCGATTGGAGGGCTGCTGGTTCAGGTCGTGACATGGGGAATGAGGGTGGGCGGGGCGACCAGGCAGGGTCTTGGAAGGTTGTGGGTTTGAATGGGTACACGTGTTGTTGGCAAGGCTGAGGCCTCGGAGGTGTGTGGTGTCGCCAAGGGTTAGGCCTTGGGGGCAATATCGGGTAGGTGTTTGGGTGGGGTGTCAGTTCGGGTCTGGTTTCAGGAACGTCAGGTTTTGGGATTGGGTCAGGGTTGGGGGTCCCATGCTAGGCAGGCCCCTGGCCAGTACGACGTGAAGCCGGGCCTTAGAGGCTGTGAGCGTTTAATTTCACCAGGTCTTGGAGGGACTGCTAGAAGGGACCTTAGGGCGCGGTTAGGTCTGGCCTGGTCTTGTATCGCGGTGGGTGTTGGATTGGCTCCGAAAAATCAGCCTGCTCTATGACCAAAAATGAATTTGTGTCATAGAATTTACAGTGCAGAAGGTGGCCATTGGAAAGAGCACTGCACTTAACAACACGCCTCCACCCTATCCCTGTAACTCCACTGAACCTTTCTTAGACACTAAGGGCAATTTAATATGGCCAGTCCAACTAACGCACACATCTTTGGACTGTGGGAGGAAACCGGAGCACCCGGAGGAACCCATGCACACACGGCAAGAACGTGCAAACTCCACATAGACAGTGACCCAAGCCGGGAATCGAACCTGGGGTCCTGGAGCTGTCAAGGAACCGTGCTAACCACTGCGCTACCGTGGACCCTGTCTATGAAAGAAAAGTAAAATGAAGAGTCCAACATTCAATATACTTTTAAAAGTTGCTCAAAGCATAATCCTCACAGCCCCAACGAAGCCAAATACTCTATCTTACATTTAACGTCTAGAATTAACGTGAGGAATAAAGAATAAGTAGGTGAAATTTGACTTTTTTTGATTTGATTTATTATTGTCACATGTACTAGTACACAGTGAAAAGTGTTGTTTCTTGCATGCTGTACAAACAATGCATACCGTACATAGGGAAGCCATGATGTGGAGATGCCGGGGTTGGACTGGGGTGAGCACAGTAAGAGGTCTTACAACACCAGGTTAAAGTCCAACAGGTTTGTTTCGAATCACTAGCTTTCGGAGCGCTGCTCCTTCCTCAGGTACATAGGGAAGGAAGGAAAGACTACAGAATGTAATGTTACAGTCATAACTGAGAAGTAGAAAAAATATATATACGAGCTATGTCCATTCAAAAGGGCAGCATGGTAGCATTGTGGATAGCACAATTGCTTCACAGCTCCAGGGTCCCAGGTTCGATTCCCGGTTTGGATCACTGTCTGTGCGAAGTCTGCACTTCCTCCCTGTGTGTGCGTGGGTTTCCTCCGGGTGCTCCGGTTTCCTCCCACAGTCCAAAGATGTGCGGGTTAGGTGGATTGGCCATGCTAAATTGCCCATAGTGTCCAAAATTGCCCTGAGTGTTGGCTGAGGTTACTGGGTTATGGGGATAGGGTGGAGCTATGGACCTTGGGTGGGGTGTTCTTTCTAAGAGCCGGTGAAGACTCGATGGGCCGAATGTCCTCCTTCTGCACTGTAAATTCTATGAAACGTCTGATGGCAGTAAGAAAGAAACTGTTCTTGAGTCGGTTGGTACATGACTTCAAACTTTTGCATCATTTTCCTGACGGAAGAATGTGGAAGAGAGTGTGTCCGGGGTGCTGGCTGCCTTTCCGAGGCAGCGGGAATTATAGACAGAGTCAATGGATGGGAGGCTGTTTTGCGTGATGGACTGGGCTATATTCATGACCTTTTGTAGTTTCCTGCGGTCTTGGGCAGAGCAGGATCCATACCAAGCTGTGATGCAACCAGAAAGAATGCTTTCTGTGGTAATCTGTAAAAGTTGGCGAGAGTCGTAGCTGACATGCCAAATTTCCTTAGTCTTCTGACTAATGTGGTCCAGTACAAAACAAACTTCAAACACAGTGGCAGACAAACCAAAGGAGCTCCCACAAATTACCTTCGCCACCTTTTCAATCTTCAATGATCACTCTGAGTTACGCCAATACCTCTAAACTCTGTATTGCACACCAGAGGGTTCACCGCATCTTCTTCGAGGAAAAGCTCTGATTTCTGTAACCAACGCCGACTGAGTTTGGGCTGCCTCATGAATCTTCTGCCTCTCAGTAGTTATTAGGCAGCCCGGAGAGATGCTCACCTTCGGCTGTTCAATCACTTCATCAAAGATGGAGTCCCACAGTGCTTGCTCAATATGGTTAGCACTGTTGCTCACAACACCAGGATCCCAGGTTCGATTCCCGGCTTGGGTCACTGTCTGTGTAGAGTCTGCACGTTCTACACGTGTCTGCGTGGGTTTCCTCCGGGTGCTCCGGTTTCCTCCCACAAGTTTGGATTTGGATGAAAATTTAGGAGGCATGGTTAGTAAGTTTGCAGATGACACCAAGATTGGTGGCACAGTGGATAGTGAAGAAGGTTATCTAGGATTGCAACGGGATCTTGATCAATTAGGCCAATGGACCGACGAATGGCAGTTGGAGTTTAATTTAGATAAATGTGAGGTGATGCATTTTGGCAGATCGAATCAGGCCAGGACCTACTCAGTTAATGGTATGGCGTTGGGGAGAGTTATAAAACAAAGAGATCTAGGAGTACAGGTTCATAGCTCCTTGAAGGTGGAGTCGCAGGTGGACAGGGTGGTGAAGAAGGCATTCGGCATGCTTGGTTTCATTGGTCAGAACATTGAATACAGGAGTTGGGACGTCTTGTTGAAGTTGTACAAGACATTGGTACGGCCACACTTGGAATACTGTGTGCAGTTCTGGTTACCCTATTATAGAAAGGATATTATTAAACTAGAAAGAGTGCAGAAAAGATTTACTAGGATGTTACCGGGACTTGATGGTTCGAGTTATAAGGAGAGGCTGGATAGACTGGGACTTTTTTCCCTGGAGCGTAGGAGGCTTAGGGGTGATCTTATAGAGGTCTATAAAATAATGAGGGGCATAGATAAGGTAGATAGTCAACATCTTTTCCCAAAGGTAGGGGAGTCTAAAACTAGAGGGCATAGGTTTAAGGTGAGAGGGGAGAGATTCAGAAGGGCCCAGAGGGGCAATTTCTTCACTCAGAGGGTAGTGAGTGTCTGGAATGTGCTGCCAGAGGTAGTAGTAGAGGCGGGTACAATTGTGTCTTTTGAAAAGCATTTAAATAGTTACATGGGTAAGATGGATATAGAGGGTTATGGGCCAAGTGCGGGCAACTGGGACTAGCTTAATGGTAAAAACTGGGCGGCATGGACTGGTTGGGCTGAAGGGCCTGTTTCCATGCTGTAAACTTCTATGATTCTATTCTATTCTAAGTCCCGAAAGACATGCTGTTAGGTGAATTGGACATTCTGAATTCTCCCTCTGTGTACCCGAACAAGCGCCGGAGTGTGGTGACTAGAGGATTTTCACAGTAACTTCATTGCGGTGTTAATGTAAGCCTACTTGTAAAGAATATTATTATTATTATTTTTAGTTCTGGACTCCCCACCACCATCGGGAACATTCTTTCTGAATCTACCCCGTCTAGCCCTGTTAGAATTTGCTACGTTTCTATGAGATCCCCTCTCACTCTTCTAAACTCCAATGAATATAATCCCAACCGACTTAGTCTCTCCTCAAATGAGAGTTCCGCCATCTCAAGAATCAGCCTGGTAAACCTTCACTACACTCCCTCCTTAGCAACAACATCCTTCCTCAGACAAGGGCACCACAACTACACACAATACTCCAGGTGTGGCCTCAGCAATGCCCGATACAGATGCTCCTTGTCTACGCACAGCGATCATGTTGAAAACAGACATCAACAAATGTTCCGCTGCGACAACTTGCCTAACCAATCAACGAAAAGAACAGGTTGATTTTAAGCAGTGTATCAACTGACAATTTAACATTTCAAAATCGATTTGAAGGGCAATCGTTCAAATGTAATGTTTGAGTACAAGACATTAAATTGGCTATTGCAGTTCGCATGATATACAGTTTAATACTTGGCTATAAGGATTTACAAGGAACGAAACAAACCGGAAGGGTATTAAATTTAAACATCATTGACTGAATTTACTACGGCATTCAGAATAAATGCAGCAGTAATTAGCTGGGACATTGACTCATAGCCTAGTTAAATACTAAATACATGTATAGACTTACAATAAATACCAGCCACAGCAAGGAAAGGATAGTACACTTTCTGTATCTTATAGAGTGACAAAAGTATCCGAACCTCCACTGGAATTGTAGGTTTTTGCTCCACTGGCTGACTTTGATGCATCTTTCCAATTGGGATTAATCCTTGAGTCGTGTTTGAGCTTAAATCCCCCGTCCTCTCTGTCTGGAGATACTGTGGAACTGAGGTGCTAATTTATAATGAACCGAATCGAGTGGCTGACATGATTTGGCATCAGGGGGTCAGGTATTACTCACAGTGAGTAAACAAACAGAATGTCTTAACGCCGTTCACCCAGTACACTTTGACATATTGCACTTAACCAGATATTGCACATACATAAAGGTGATCAAGTTAAAAATGGGGTGTTGCTTTAATGAATACCAAATAGGATAGAAAATACAGATTATACTATCGTGGCATAGTCTACCTGATGATCAGGTACAATCTGCAGGTGAAATACTGCAAGGCTTCTCGTGACAATTAAATTCCATGTTTCAAGGATTATTCACTCATCATTTTAAAATCACCCTTTTGCATTTATGATATTGCAGCTTTATAGTTTGCTTCAATATATTTTTGTCACTGAGACATTTTTAAACGATTAAGGAACATTTTAACCAATACATAGAGTACATAGAAAATACAGCACAGAACAGGCCCTTCGGCCCACAATGTTGTGCCGAACCTTTGTCCTAGATTAATCATAGATTATCATTGAATCTACAGTGCAGAAGGAGGCCATTCGGCCCCCTGAGTCTGCACCAGCTCTTGGAAAGAGCACCCTACCCAAACTCAACACCTTCACCCAACACCAAGGGCAATTTGGACATTAAGGGCAATTTATCATTGGCCAATTCACCTAACCTGCACATCTTTGGACTGTGGGAGGAAACCGGAGCACCCGGAGGAAACCCATGCAGACACGGGGAGGACGTGCAGACTCCGCACAGACAGTGACCCAAGCCGGAACCGAACCTGGGACCCTGGAGCTGTGAAGCAATTGCGCTATCCACAATGCTACCGTGCTGCCCTTAAGAACAAATAAATCTACACTATATCATTTTCCCGTAATCCATGTACCTATCCAACAGCTGCTTGAAGGTCACTAATGTTTCCGACTCAACTACTTCCACAGGCAGTGCATTCCATGCCCCCACTACTCTCTGGGTAAAGAACCTACCTCTGATATCCCTCCTATATCTTCCACCTTTCACCTTAAATTTATGTCCCCTTGTAATGGTGTGTTCCACCTGGGGAAAAAGTCTCTGACTGTCTCCTCTATCTATTCCCCTGATCATCTTATAAACCTCTATCAAGTCGCCCCTCATCCTTCTCCGTTCTAATGAGAAAAGGCCTAGCACCCTCAACCTTTCCTCGTAAGACCTACTCTCCATTCCAGGCAACATCCTGGTAAATCTTCTTTGCACCTTTTCCAGAGCTTCCACATCCTTCCTAAAATGAGGCGACCAGAACTGTACACAGTACTCCAAATGTGGCCTTACCAAAGTTTTGTACAGCTGCATCATCACCTCACGGCTCTTAAATTCAATCCCTCTGTTAATGAACGCGAGCACACCATAGGCCTTCTTCACAGCTCTATCCACTTGAGTGGCAACTTTCAAAGATGTATGAACATAGACCCCAAGGTCTCTCTGCTCCTCCACAATGCCAAGAACTCTACCGTTAACCCTGTATTCCGCATTCATATTTGTCCTTCCAAAATGGACAACCTCACACTTTTCAGGGTTAAACTCCATCTGCCACTTCTCAGCCCAGCTCTGCATCCTATCTATGTCTCTTTGCAGCCGACAACAGCCCTCCTTACTATCCACAACTCCACCAATCTTCGTATCGTCTGCAAATTTACTGACCCACCCTTCAACTCCCTCATCCAAGTCATTAATGAAAATCACAAACAGCAGAGGACCCAGAACTGATCCCTGCGGTACACCACTGGTAACTGGGATCCAGGCTGAATATTTGCCATCCACCACCACTCTCTGACTTCTATCGGTTAGCCAGTTCGTTATCCAACTGGCCAAATTTCCCACTATCCCATGCCTCCTTACTTTGTGCAGAAGCCTACCATGGGGAACTTTATCAAATGCCTTACTAAAATCCATGTACACTACATCCACTGCTTTACCTCCATCCACATGCTTGGTCACCTCCTCAAAGAATTCAATAAGATTTGTAAGGCAAGACCTACCCCTCACAAATCCGTGCTGACTATCCCTAATCAAGCAGTGTCTTTCCAGATGCTCAGAAATCCTATCCTTCAGTACCCTTTCCATTACTTTGCCTACCACCGAAGTAAGACTAACTGGCCTGTAATTCCCAGGGTTATCCATAGTTCCTTTTTTGAACAGGGGCACGACATTCGCCACTCTCCAATCCCCTGGTACCACCCCTGTTGACAGTGAGGACGAAAAGATAATTGCCAACGGCTCTGCAATTTCATCTCTTGCTTCCCATAGAATCCTTGGATATATCCCGTCAGGCCCGGGGGACTTGTCTATCCTCAATTTTTTCAAAATGCCCAACACATCTTCCTTCCTAACAAGTATTTCCTCGAGCTTACCAATCTGTTTCACACTGTCCTCTCCAACAATATCGCCCCTCTCATTTGTAAATACAGAAGAAAAGTACTCATTCAAGACCTCGCCTATCTCTTCAGACTCAATACACAATCTCCCGCTACTGTCCTTGATCGGACCTACCCTCGCTCTAGTCATTCTCATATTTCTCACATATGTGTAAAAGGCCTTGGGGTTTTCCTTGATCCTACCCGCCAAAGATTGTTCATGCCCTCTCTTAGCTCTCCTAATCCCTTTCTTCAGTTCCCTCCTGGCTATCTTGTATCCCTCCAATGCCCTGTCTGAACCTTGTTTCCTCAGCCTTACATAAGTCACCTTTTTCCTCTTAACAAGACATTCAACCTCTCTTGTCAACCATGGTTCCCTCACTCGACCATCTCTTCCCTGCCTGACAGGGACATACATATCAAGGACACGTAGCACCTGTTCCTTGAACAAGTTCCACATTTCACTTGTGTCCTTCCCTGCCAGCCTATGTTCCCAACTTATGCACTTCAATTCTTGTCTGACAACATCGTATTTACCCTTCCCCCAATTGTAAACCTTGCCCTGTTGCACGTACCTATCCCTCTCCATTACTAAAGTGAAAGTCACAGAATTGTGGTCACTGTCTCCAAAATGCTCCCCCACTAACAAATCTATTACTTGCCCTGGTTCATTACCCAGTACTAAATCCAATATTGCCCCTCCTCTGGTTGGACAATCTACATACTGTGTTAGAAAAGCTTCCTGGACACACTGCACAAACACCACCCCATCCAAACTATTTGATCTAAAGAGTTTCCACTCAATATTTGGGAAGTTAAAGTCGCCCATGACTACTACCCTATGACTTCTGCACCTTTCCAAAATCTGTTTCCCAATCTGTTCCTCCACATCTCTGCTACTATTGGGGGGCCTATAGAAAACTCCTAACAAGGTGACTGCTCCTTTCCTATTTCTGACTTCAACCCATACTACCTCAATAGGGTGATACTCCTCGAACTGCCTTTCTGCAGCTGTTATACTATCTCTGATTAATAATGCCACCCCCCCACCTCTTTTACCACCCTCCCTAATCTTATTGAAACATCTATAACCAGGGACCTCCAACAACCATTTCTGCCCCTCTTCTATCCAAGTTTCCGTGATGGCCACCACATCGTAGTCCCAAGTACCGATCCATGCCTTAAGTTCACCCACCTTATTCCTGATGCTTCTTGCGTTGAAGTATACACACTTCAACCCATCTCCGTGCCTGCAAATACTCTCCTTTGTCAGTGTTCCCTTCCCCACTGCCTCATTACATGCTTTGGCGTCCTGAATATCGGCTACCTTAGTTGCTGGACTACAAATCCGGTTCCCATTCCCCTGCCAAATTAGTTTAAACCCTCCCGAAGAGTACTAGCAAACCTCCCTCCCAGGATATTGGTGCCCCTCTGGTTCAGATGCAACCCGTCCTGCTTGTACAGGTCCCACTTCCCCAGAATGCGCTCCAATTATCCAAATACCTGAAGCCCTCCCTCCTACACCATTCCTGCAGCCACGTGTTCAACTGCACTCTCTCCCTATTCCTAGCCTCGCTATCACGTGGCACCGGCAACAAACCAGAGATGACAACTCTGTCTGTCCTGGCTTTCAACTTCCAGCCTAACTCCCTAAACTTGTTTATTACCTCCACACCCCTTTTCCTACCTATGTCGTTGGTACCAATGTGCACCACGACTTCTGGCTGCTCCCCCTCCCCCTTAAGGATCCTGAAGACACGATCCGAGACATCCCTGGCCCTGGCACCTGGGAGGCAACATACCTTCCGGGAGTCTCGCTCACGACCACAGAATCTCCTATCTATTCCCCTAACCATTGAATCTCCTACAACTATTGCTTTTCTATTCTCCCCCCTTCCCTTCTGAGCCCCAGAGCCAGACTCAGTGCCAGAGACCTGGCCGCTAGGGCCTTCCCCCGGTAGGTCATCCCCCCCAACAGCATCCAAAACGGTACACTTGTTTTGAAGGGGAACGGCCACGAGGGATCCCTGCACTGTCTGCCTGTTTGTTTTTTTCCCCCTGACTGTAACCCAGCTATTCTTGTCCTGTACCTTGGGTGTGGTTACCTCCCTGTAACTCTTCTCAATCACCCCCTCTGCCTCCCGGATGATCCGAAGTTCATCCAGCTTCAGCTCCAGTTCCCTAACACGGTCTTTGAGGAGCTGAAGTTGGGTGCACTTCCCGCAGGTATAGTCAGTGGGGACACCGGTGGTATCCCTCACCACCCACATCCTACAGGAGGAGCATGTAACTGGCCTAGCCTCCATCCCCTCTTACCTTACAGAATATAGCTGCTGTGTGGACTAACTAGATCTCCACCCTCCGACTCTGCTCCCAGTCAGCTACACTTCCTGTAAACTCCTGGCTCTCTTCGCACTCTTTGCGGAAATGTCGGAAACAAAATGAAAGGAGCACCTTACTCCCTCCTCACCTAACTCCCTCGGTCACCAAACTCTCACTATCGCACTCAAAAAGCACCAAATTCAGCACTCCCTCGGTCACCAAACTCTCACTATCGCACTCAAAAAGCACCAAATTCAGCACTCCCTCGGTCACCAAACTCTCACTATCGCACTCAAAAAGCACCAAATTCAGCACTCCCTCGGTCACCAAACTCTCACTATCGCACTCAAAAAGCACCAAATTCAGCACTCCCTCGGTCACCAAACTCTCACTATCGCACTCAAAAAGCACCAAATTCAGCACTCCCTCGGTCACCAAACTCTCACTATCGCACTCAAAAAGCACCAAATTCAGCACTCAGTGCAATAATGGAATGAGTAAGCCATACGAGTTCGATGAACGTCATACAGTGAGCAACCGGGATCTACAATAACAATAATCTTTATTGTCACAAGTAGGCTTACATTAACACTGCAATGAAGTTACTGTGAAAATCCCCTAGTTGCCGCATTCCGGCGCCTGTTCGGGTACACAGAGGGAGAATTTGGAATGTCCAATTCACCTAACAAGCACGTCTTTCGGGACTTGTGGGAGGAACCCGGAGCACCCGGAGGAAACCCACGCAGACACAGGGAGAACGTGCAGACTCCGCACAGACAGTGACTCAAGCCGGGAATCAAAACTGTGACCCTGGCGCTGTGAAGCAACAGGACTAACCGCTGTGCTACCTCGCGGCCCAGGACGAGGTGCTGTCAACGATATTGACAATATAGAAATGACAAGCAATAAATGTGTTCTGAAACCTTTTCAGTTAAATAACGTCATCGATTGATCTGTATCTGAGCTTTATTTAACCGGTCTTCCTTTTATATCACTTTACATGTTTATGTAACACAAATTTAGTCCTCTAAGAATACAGGAATGATTGACTAAGAGACAGTCATTTCGCCCATCAAGAATATCCCGTCATTCAGTAAAATGGCCTTTGTGACCTGACCACAATGCTAGAGATCCATTCCAAAACGTATCAGTATCAGATTTAGCATCCATAATTGATCGCGCATCAGCATCATATGTGAACAAAGAACAATACAGCACAGGAACAGGCCCTTCAGTCCTCCAAGCCTGTACCGATCATGATACCAACCTTGGCCAAAACCCTCAGCACTTCCTTGTGCGGTGTCCCTCTATACCCGTCCTATCCATGTGTTTGTCGAGATGTCTTTTAGATGCCGTTAATGTTTCTGCTTCCACAACCTCCCCTGGCAACGCCTTCTGTGTAAAAAACCTGCCTCACACATCTCCTCTCAACCTTGCTCCACGGACATTAAACCTTTGCCCCCTGGTGAGTGACCTTTCAACCTGGGAAATAGTTCCTGCCCATACATTCTATCCATGCCCCTCATAATCTTGCAGACCTCTATCAGGTCGCCCCTCAACCTCCGTCTTTCTAATGAAAACAGTCTGAGTCTATTCAGCCTCTCCACATAGCTAACGCCCTCCAGACCAGGCAACACCCTGGCAAACCTCCTCTGCATCCTCTCCAAAGCCTCCGCATCCTTCTGGTAGTGTGGCGACCAGAATTGTCTGCAATATTCCAAGTGCGGCCTTACCAAGGTTCTGTACAACTGTAGCGTGACTTGCCAGTTTTTATACTCGGCATTTAGGGCCATTTTATACTTGGCTACCTTATCGTGGATATGTGGAATAGAACTCTTATCTCCAAGACCCATTGGCTACAGAAACTTTGCAAACTTCACCCAGAATGGGCGTGTACGTATTTCTTGGTTAGTATCTTCAGACCATGATTGACGTCCTGACATTAATAAATTCAGAGGATCGACCCTATCAGTTCCATTTGACAAACCATAAGCTTCTACCAAACCATTCAAATAATGGTAATTGACGAGGTTCAACTGTATTCTTATGAAAGCTCAC
Source organism: Scyliorhinus torazame (assembly GCF_047496885.1). Classification (NCBI taxonomy): domain Eukaryota; kingdom Metazoa; phylum Chordata; class Chondrichthyes; order Carcharhiniformes; family Scyliorhinidae; genus Scyliorhinus; species Scyliorhinus torazame. Next base: position 27,974,211 of record NC_092730.1, read on the forward strand.
ATCGCAAATTAATCTTGGAATTCATGAGTCAGTCTGGAAATCCTGCACCCCTCCCCCCCCCCCCCCCCACTCACCACCCTATAGTGAATGTCGCTGTGGGTTATCGTTTCTGCCTTGGCGCCTGTTGCTGAGGCACTGTTGGCACTAACTGACTGTAGTGGAGGACACCAGCTCATCCGATGTATTGTCAGACCTTTTCCCTGCCATCCAACTAGTGACTCTCAGGTGCAAATATTGTTCCCCAGGATTTTTCTTGCACTCTTGCAAGCATCCGTAATGTGATACTTTGAAAGCCAATTGGTCTCTTGGCTTTGGCTAACTTATTGTATATAATGTCCTCGTAGAACATGCCCATAGTAAACCACAAGCATTAAAGATGGAGATTGTTGAGGTTGCATCTTGATAGCTGGAAGCTACCCATGTGTCAGGTTTCTGAGAACACAGGCTTTACAAACTAGAAGCTTGGCATTGTTTCTATTCCATGCACCTGGCCTGAGGCAGCTAACCCATTGGTAGCGTTTCCTCTTTGCGTCATACATAGAAACGCTACAGTGCAGAAAGAGGCCACTTGGCCAATCGAGTTTGCACCGAACCTCTGAAAGAATACCGCACCTGGCCCCACTCCCCCTCCATGACCCCGTGACCCTGAGCATCTGTGGACACCAAGGGGCAATTTAGCATGGCCACCTAACCTGCACATGGACTGTGGGAGGAAATCGGCGCGAGGGACAAAATGGAAACTCCACACAGTCACCCGCGGCACGAATTGAACCCGGGTCCCTGGAATTGAAGCAGCAGTGCTAAACACCGTGCCACATTGTCGCCCAGTGCTGCGTCAATGAACAGGCTGTCTGTCACCGAACATCTGTTGAAGCAGAATTGTCCAAACACTTGAAGCGTGTTGATGTGCCCAATCAGGGATTTGTATGACGAATGATTCGGGTACCTTTCATTCTAGTCCTCCAACTATAAGAATGGGCAGTCCATTAGATACCATGGCTATCTTCTGCAGTTGTTCATGACATCCGATCATTGATGTACTTGCAACCATAGTCCTGGCTCTTGCTAAACATAACTATTGAAAATTATCTTACACAAGGGCAGCATGTGGCGCAGTGGCTAGCACTGGGGCTGCGGCGCTGAGGGCCCGGGTTCGGATCCTGGTCCTGGGTCACTGTTTGTGTGGAGTTTGCAGATTCTCCCTGTGTCTACGTGGGTTTCACCCCCACAACCCAAAGATGTACAGGTTAGGTGAGTTGGCCACGCTAAATTGTCTCCTTATTGGAAAAAAATAATCTAAATTGAAAACCCAACACAGGCATTTTGGGGGAAAACACTATTCACATTGATGCATTGATTTTGAACATCCAGAATCTCCAGGATGCCAGAAGCATTTCAATTTGTTTGTAGAATATTTATAGCTGGACTGGTTCTAGCAAAGACAACTGTGACGTTCAAAACTATCGTAGGGGGCGGGGTAACTGCTGGAGAGGGGAATGCGGGAATATTCGGAAATCTTGCCCACTGAGTGCTATGTGAATTATAGAAACATCTCGAAGTGATCATTATGGACCTGGCAACGGGGAGGTAAGACACTCAAAATGACCTGCCATATCCGCTTCGACTGAAAGTTTTTCAATACCCCTTCGAAAGATGCACCCATTGAGCGACTTATTTTTGTTCTGTCTCTCTCAGCTAAGATGTGGAGATGCCGGCGTTGGACTGGGGTGAGCACAGTAAGAAGTCTTGGAACACCAGGTTAAGGTCCAATAGGTTTATTTGGAATCACTAGCCCAAATCATTCGTCATACAAAGTCCTGATCGAGCACATCAACGTAGAAACATTTAAAAAATATAAATATCGAGTGCCCGATTCATTTTTTCCAATTAAGGGGCAATTTAGCATGGCCAATCCACCTACCTTGCACATCTTTGGGCTATGGGGGCGAAACCCACGCAGACACGGGGAGAATGTGCAAACTCCATACAGACAGTGACGCAGAGTCGGGACCTCGGCGCCGTGAGGCAGCAGGACTAACCTACTGCGCCACCTTGCTGCCCCTTTTTTGTAGAAACTTGATGTCAGTGTCTACATGCCAGCTTGCTCGCGAACAGCTGAGATAGAGGCTACTTGGTAAGGTTGTGGATATTGGTTAATGCTAACTGCTATTCTATTCTAATATCCCCTCTTCAGGTTCCTCTTCAATTTCCTCCTCAATGTATTACATTTAACTTAACCACTGCGCTATTCCTCCCATTCACCCGAGGAAGGAGCAGTGCTCCGAAAGCTAGTGATTTGAAACAAACCTGTTGGACTTTACCCTGGTGTTGTAAGACTTCTTACTGTGCCCTCCCATTGAAGGTATTCCTCTTCCAATATATAAGTTGAATTTCAGATAGCCCCTTGCTCACTTCCGAGACTGATCTACACTATATAATACTCTAGGTAGACTTTCATGGGGTGGAATCGTCGCTGGTAAAACCAGCATTTATTGGCCACCCTTGATTTCCGATGCAAAGATGGTATCGAGCCGTTTTCTTGACCATCCGCAATCTATCTGGTTTATGCACACCTACGGTGCCCTTGGGAAGATAGTTCTTGGATATCCTTCCAGGGACAGTGAAGGGACTGCGATACTGTTCCAAGATTGGACGTGTTGTGGCTTTGAGGGAAACGTGCAGGTAGTGTTGTTCCCATGCTGCCCCTGTCCTTCTAGATTGTTGAAACGTGGATTAACAGGAGCTTTGCTGAGTTGTTACAGTGCACCTTGTCTGTTGTGTACACACTTCTGCCAATGTGTGTCAGTGGGAGAGGACACCAGTGTTTAAGTTGGTGCACGGGATGTCCGTCAAGTGGGCTAATTTGTGCTAACAGGGGGTCGAGCTTCTTGACTGTTTTTGCAACGGTCATTATTCTGGAAGGTGGAGGGCATTCCATAAGAGTACCGACTTGTGTCTTGTGGGCGATACCAGACTTTCAGAAACATTGGAAGAGATCCAGATCTACTCTTGCACTCGTTATATGGCTGATTCAGTTCAGTATCGGACCACTGCTCAATGCATGACTGTTAATCGTGGCGAATTTAAAAAGATTAATGCCATTGACTGTCAAGGACAAATGGCAAGCGTTTCTTTTCTTGGAGTTTATCATTGATTGGTGAGAATGTTAGTTGCCATCTATTAGCTCAAGCCTGGGTGTTGCCCAGGTCTTGCTGCACATGGGCACCGATTGCTTAATTACCCGAGGGCTCGCAGATGCTACAGAACACTGTGTAATCCTGAGGCAACATCTGCCCTTCCGACCTGATGATGAAAGGCGGGGCATTGATTAAGTATCTGAATATTCTGGAGCCCACGCCACCTCTCTGGGTACAAGTTTCCAGTCCGCGTGGCTGCGGCACTTCCAGATATAAAGTGAGGGCACAACAGGGAAAGACAAAGCGTTTCCAATGTCAGTCAGTCAGGCTTCCAAATGAGAAGCGAATTTATTTTTTGTTTTCAAATGGAATTCCTGACAGGAGAGCCTTTCGCTGACCACACACCCAGAATGCTCTGGGACAGTTTGTGTGTCAAGAGCCACTCTCCAGTCACCAGGAGTCGAATTAGAAAGATCTGGGATCATTAGCTATCGAGCAGCCCCATTAGTGCAGTGATATTTGCCCAGCCTGTATCCTATCCTGGTGTCAAAGAGGGGACATGTGCAATTTGTAAGAACATGTAAATCTAAAATTCAGACTGTAACAATAAAGTCTATAAGCTTCCAGAATGGAGAACCTGGGAAGAAACAAATATTCATGCATTGTATTTGAAGAAAGGCTAAGAAAATTTAGCGAGAGAAAAGTTGAATTGAATCACACCAAAAATGGTAATGCAACGTGCCCGAATTGTCACGATTCAATCATTCAACTTCCTCCAGTCGGCATGAGGAATGAAGCTGCGTTTGTTGTGTTTGGCGCAAAGAGATTGACGGGAGCTTTGATAAAAATGTACAGGAATTGCGACAGCTTTAGGTAAGGCAGATAGAAAAGTAGCATGTGCCTCATTCGCTGATTCAGCGTTGCAGTGGGTCCTTGTCCCGCTTTAGGATCAAATAAATTGTCGCTTCCGACATTGTCGGGGGCAGGGTCCCCTCCTCTCTTGCCTCATTAAAGGTCCTCACCAGTAGCGGGGCCAACAGGTCTGCGTACTTCCTGTAGAACTCCACCGGGAATCCGTCCGGTCCCGGGGCCTTCCCCGCCTGCATGCTCCCCAAACCCTTGCTCAGCTCCTCCAACCCAATTGGTGCCCCCAAACCAGCCACCTCTTGCTCCTCCACCCTCGGGAATCTCAGCTGATCTAGGAATCGTCCCATCCCCTCTTCCCCCACTGGGGGCTGGGATCTGTACAGCTCTTCATAAAAGGCCTTGAATGCCTCGTTTATTTTCGTTGCACTCCGAACCGTGGCTCCCCTTCCATCTTTGATTCCCCCTATTTCCCTCGCTGCCATCCTCGTATGGAGCTGGTGTGCCAGCATCCGACTAGCCTTTTCCCCATACTCGTAGGTCGCCCCCGGCGCTTTCCTCCTCTGTGCCTCCGCCTTCCCTGTGGTCAACAGGTCAAACTCCGTCTGGAGCCATCGTCTTTCCCCAAGTAATCTTTCCTCCGGGGCCTCTGCGTATCTCCTGTCCACTCTCAAAATCTCCCCCACTAACCTTTCCCTTTCCATACCCTCTGTCTTCTCCCTCTGAGCCCTAATGGAAATTAGCTCTCCCCTGATCACCGCCTTCAACGCCTCCCATACCACCCCCACCCGCACCTCCCCATTGTCGTTGGCCTCCAAGTACCTTTCGATACACCCCCTCACCTTCCCACACACCACCTCATCCGCCAGCAGTCCCACATCCAGCCGCCACAATGGGCGTTGGTCCCTCTCCTCTCCCAGCTCCAGTTCCACCCAGTGCGAGGCATGGTCCGAAACGGCTATAGCCGAATACTCCGTCCCCTCCACCCTCGGGATGAGTGCCCTACCCAGAACAAAGAAATCTATCCGGGGGTAGGCTTTGTGTACATGGGAGAAGAAAGGAAATTCCCTGGCCTGCGGCCTTGCAAACCGCCATGGGTCCACTCCCCCCATCTGATCCATAAACCCCCGAAGTACCTTGGCCGCCGCCGGCCTCTTTCCCGTCCTTGATCTGGAGCGGTCCAGTGCTGGATCCAACACTGTATTGAAGTCCACTCCCATTATCAGGCCTCCTATCTCCAGGTCCGGAATGCGCCCCAACATGCGCTTCATGAATCCTGCATTATCCCAGTTCGGGGCGTATACGTTTACCAACACCACCCACGTCCCTTGCAGCCTCCCGCTCACCATTACATATCGCCCTCCATTGTCCGCTACAATAGTCTTGGCCTCAAATGACACCCACTTTCCCACCAATATTGCCACCCCACTATTCTTCGCGTCCAGTCCCGAGTGGAATACCTGTCCTACCCATCCCTTTCTTAGCCTGACCTGGTCCGCCACCTTCAGGTGTGTCTCTTGGAGCATGGCCACGTCCGCCTTCAGTCCCTTTAAGTGCGTGAATACTCGAGCCCTCTTCACTGGCCCATTCAGGCCCCTCACATTCCACGTTATCAGCCGGATTGGAGGGGCTCCCACCCACCCCTCGCCCCGCCGACTAGCCATCTCCTTTTCTGGGCCAGTCCCGTGTCCACGCCTCCCTCACCCTCCAGTCCCCCAGAGGGGGGACCCCCGTCCCGACCACCTTTTCTGTGTCCCATTCCCTTTCGGCCAGTGCAGCAGCAACCCTTTCCCCCCCCTTCCCCCCCTCCCCTCCCCCCCGCTAGACCCCTGTCTAGCTTTTTTGCTCCCCCCATGTCACTCCCATAAGTCAGCTGACGCCTGCTGACCCCGGCTTCCCCCGCCGTCCCATTGACCTCCCCGCGTGGGAATCTCCCAATCCATATGCATGCCTTCGTTTCCCTTCCCGCCTTTCTTCCAGCGCGCGGGAAAAAACCCCGCGCTTTCCAAAGCCCGCTCTGCCCCCTCTGGCGCAGCTCCTGTCGCGGCCTTGTCTCTCTCCCCCAGCCAATGTAACATTTCCTGCGCGTGATTGACCCCCTATATACAACAACCATCACACATCAAACCCCAAAACATCCCCCCCACCCTCACAAACCCTCAGTTAGAGTCCAACTTTTCGGCTTGTACAAAGGTCCACGCCTCTTCAGGTGTTTCAAAGTAATAGTGTTGGCCCTTGTATGTGACCCACAGTCGCGCTGGCTGCAGCATTCCGAGTTTTACTTCTTTCCGGTACAACGCCGCTTTGGCCCGGTTGAAACCCGCTCTCCGCTTTGCAACCTCCGTGCTCCAGTCCGGGTATATTCGGATCTCTGCATTGTCCCACTTACTGCTCCGCTCCTTCTTGGCCCATCTCAGGACCCACACTCTGTCCGTGAACCGATGGAACCTCACCACCATCGCCCTTGGCGGCTCATTTGCCTGGGGCTTCTTCGCCAGCACCCGATGTGCCCTGTCCAACTCCAGCGGCCTCGAAGGGGCCTTCGTGCCCATCATCGCCTCGAGCATCGTGCTCGCGTATGCTCCGGCATCAGCCCCCTCCACTCCCTCAGGGAGACCCAGGATTCGCAGATTCTGTCTCCTCGACCTGTTCTCCAAGTCTTCGAGTCTTCCCGCCCACCTCTTGTGTAGCGCCTCGTTCTGCTCCACTCTCACCGCCAGGCCCACGAGCTCGTCCTCGTTCTGACTGACTCTTTTCTGTACCTCCTGGATCTTAGCTTCGTGGGCCTTCTGCGTGATCCCGCGTCCTTCAAGTGCCGAAAGCATAGGCGCCAACATGTCTTTGCGCATCTCCTCGAGCTGCTCCTTGAAGCAGCGCTTGATGAACTCCTGCAGCTCCCCTTTGTTCCTGGCCACCGCCATTTTGTTTTCTTTCCCTCGCTTCTCCCGTTGCTCCAGTTACGTTCACCACTCGTCGTGTGTTAATTGATGGCGTATCACTCTAGAATTCAATCGCTGGGAGATTAAGGGAGCAGAGTTGCACATTTACCTCAGTCTATATGAATGTAATCACAGAGTTGGGTGGTAGCGGGTGGCTTTCACACTGAAAGGGTTAATTCTGACTACTTCCTAATTTGACATAGCAAAGTTTCGTAATGGGGCTGAGCTTATTGCAGTTTCTCATGCGTTTCAGTTGTGAAAAGCGTTACTGAGGGACAGTTTAATATCGGTTCAGAGAGAACAAAATAAATAATTTCCCCTGTTCTCTCAGCATTCCGCATTCTCTGCTGGACAAAGAGCTCCCTTTCTGCCCTCCCTTTGTAAAAATTAGTACATCTCAATAAGTCCGGCTTACTTCACCAAGGTTGGTCATTTTCCACCTTGTGGATGTTAACGGTGTTTGATTACCCCACCCTTGTGAAATGAGAATTAGCAATTTAAGTACTTTGACTGAAATGAATTTAGCCCAATCAAATGGGCTTGAAATCCTTAAATTATAATCGACCATGGCTGAGCGAACAGATGACCAAAAAATCGAAATGTAATGGGAAATTTAAAGGTGGAATGTTGATGTAGTCTAATCGAGAAGGTGTTTTGAATTCTGCGTGGAATTACCCTTATGTTTCAGGCCTCAAGTTAGAGTCATACCGCGAGCATTTTAAACAAAAATCCATTCAGGTTAATTAAACCAAAGCACCTTCCCGCTCATTGGCAGGCCTTGTTGCTTATCCTTCCAAACGCTGTTGAACAAAATACATCGCGGCGGTGATTATTGTGTGGGTATATTTCCCGCTCATTATGTAAATGTGTTTTCTAAAAAAATACCCACCAAATATCTCATTGACAGTGACAAATGTTCACTTTTCCAACGAGGGTGACCAATTTTGTGTGAATCCGTTTAATGAAATTGAGTGGTCAGAGTTCTGATCAGGTTACCAGTCCGTGGTTTCTCGGGGAGCCGGTGAAAGCGAATAAATAGCTTAAATAACAACCGCTGCGAGCAGGGTTGGAACCTGCGCGGGAAAACCCAATTGGATTTCGACTCCAACGCCTTAACCACTCGGCCATCGCAGCGACGAGGCAATGGTCATTGATTATTTATTTGGTCGAGAAAAAGCAGCAGAGGCCAAGCATTCAGGGGCAGGAGGAATTTATTGCATTCATTCCATGGACAAGAAGCATTGAAACATAGAAAATAGAAGTAGGCGGAGGCCATTCGGCCCTTCGAGCCTGCTCCGCCATTCATTGTCATCATGGCCGATCAGCAAGTTCAGTACTCTGATTCCACCTTCCCCCCCCCCCCCATATCCCTTGATCCCTTTAGCCCAAGAGCTGTATCTAATTCCTCCTTGAAATTACACAACGACTTGGCCTCACCTGCTTCCTGTGGGAGTGAATTCCACAGATTCACCACTCTCTCTGAGTGAAGAAATTTCTCCTCACTTCAGTCCTTATCCTTAAACTCTGACACCTAGTTTTGGAATCCCCCACCATCGGGAACATTCTTTCTGAATCTACCCTGTCTAATCCTGTTAGAATTTTCTAAGTTTCTATGAGATCCCTTCTCACTCTTCTAAACTCCAACAAATATAATCCAAACCGATTTAGTCTCTCCTCATGTGACAGTCCCGCCCTCCCAGGAATCAGTCTGGTAAACCTTCGCCTCACTCCCTCCAGAGCAAGAACATCCTTCCTCAGATGAGGACACCAAAACTGCACACAATATGCCAGGTCAGGCTTCACCAACACCCTATTCAATTGCAGTAAAACATCCCTATTACTGTACTCAAATCCTCTCGCTATGAAGGCCAACATGCTATTTGCCTTCTTTACTGCCTGCTGTACCTGCGTGCTTACTTTCAGCGACTGATGCACGAGGACACCAAGGTCTCACAGAGTGTCCATCTCTCTCAGTTTACACCCATTCAAATAATGAGATGCAGCATGGTAACACAGTGGTTAGCACCGATGCTTCGGGTTTAATTCCCGGCTTGGGTCACTGTCTGTGCGGAGTCTGCACGTTCTCCCCGTGTCTGCGTGGGTTTCCTCCGGGTTCTCTGGTTTCCTCCCACAAGTCCCGAAAGACGTGCTGTTAGGTGAAATGGGCATTCTGAATCCCCTTGTGTACCCGAACAGGTGCTGGAATGTGGCGACGAGGGATTTTCATAGTAACTTCATTGCAGTGTTAATGTAAGCCTACTTGTGACACTAATGAAGATTATTAAATAATCCAGCTCCCTCACATTGCCATGGAGTGTGGCGACTAGCGGATTGTTTTTAGAATTACAAAATTTACGGTGCATAAGGAAGCCCATCAAGTCTACACCGGCCCTTGAACGTGCATCCTACTTAAGCCCATATCTCCACCCTATCCCTGTAACCCCACCTAACCTTTGGGCACTAAGGGCAATTTGGCATGGCCAGTCCACCAAAAGGGCAGTCACCGGGGCGGACATCAGCATCACGTGAGGACGTGAGACCCCACTGAGCTGTGGTTCCCATGGCATGTGTGTCACCACCCCCCACCACCGCCCCACAGCCACCACCATCACCAAACCCACCCCACCCCATCCCACCACCATCTGCACACCCACATGCACACCCGACATGGACGGGAGGCCTCAACCCGCATCCCGAGACACCCCCGAGCCCGAGCTCATGGATGGCACTGACGTCACATCACAGCTGGCTTCAACGCCCTCCACCGTCCCAGAGACATACACCTCGGCTGGGAACTTCAGTGAAAAAGCTCCTGGAGCATTACCTTGTGCACACCACACACATGATCCGGTACAGCAGGTGGAGGTAGGAACCCCCGCGGGGGGCAGTCCGATGCCAGGGACTCGCTGCCGCCCAGACGGGTTTCCTGCTTCTGGAATGGACCACCCACCGATTGTGGGGATGCAGTCACAGAGCCAGGGACTGCATGAGGGGTTGGCAGAGAGCACCCAACACTGTCAGGTGCCATTGTACAGGTCCAACCATGTGCATGAACAAGAGGTGATGCCGACCATGCGGGCCACCCAGGCACACATCGCAGCAGTGGCGTCCGTGGTGGAGGATGTGTCAGGATGCGTCAGCCACGTGCCAGAGTTACCTGGACAGTGCAGTGGTACTCCTGAACATGGCCCAGTTCCAGTGGGCCATGGCTGAAAGCATCGGCAGCATTTGTCTAGGTGCTGACCAATGTGGCACAGACAGATAGGGAGGTGGCACAGTCCCAGAGAGAGGTAGCACCAATGTGGCACAGACACAGAGGGAGATGGTAGTGATGTGGCACAGACAGATAGGGAGGTGGCCCAGTCCCAGAGGCAGATAGCACTAACGTGGCACAGACACAGACTGATGTGGCACAGTCCAGAACCTGGTGGCACAGTCGCAGCATGATGTGGTGCAATCCCAGGCGGAGGTGGTCCACTCCCTGTGCTCCATGGCCGCGAGCATGCAGGCCCTGGTCGAGACGAGAACGGGCCTCCAGGACTGGCAGCGCCAGGTGGCGGGGGAACCTCATTGGTTAGCTCTGCTTGTAACCCTGTCCCATGGAACAGCCAGGGGGTCACCGGGCACATGAAGGGAGGAGGAGGTGGTGGGGCCCGTGCTGCTGACTCCCGCAAGGGAGGTGCTGGAGCAACGCAGTCCCTCAGATTCACCCTCCTGTCTCTGGTGCATCACATGGACAGGGTAGAACAGGTTGGGAATCAGAGCAGGCCACCTCCCTCCTGATGTACCACCTGGGGATCCACCTAGGCATAACGTAGGGCCCATAAGGCCAGAAAAGTCGACGCTAGTTAGATTGGAACGGGTGCAGGGCATTGTATAACGTTAGGGGCTAGTGCACAAACGTGCATATATTTTTTCACATTAAACACCTGTGCACGATGTTACAACCTGCCTCGGTGCTCTGCAGAATGTTGTGAGGGATGGACCGGCCTGGGCTGGTCGCAGCGGGGGTGGATGGGGATTTGTGGCCGATGGTTGTGAGTGGGCTTGGCCCCAGGGCCACGGTTCATCCAGGGCTCCCTGCTCCACTGCCCCAGCAGTGCGCCAGGAGTGTGCCAGCAGTGCGCCAGGAGTGCACCAGGAGTGTGCCAGCAGTGCGCCAGGAGTGCGCCAGCAGTGTGTCAGCAGTGTGCCAGCAGTGCGCCAGCAGTGCGCCAGCAGTGTGCCAGCAGTGCGCCAGCAGTGTGCCAGGAGTGCGCCAGCAGTGTGCCAGCAGTGCGCCAGCAGTGCGCCAGCAGTGCGCCAGCAGTGTGCCAGGAGTGTGCCAGGAGTGCGCCAGCAGTGTGCCAGCAGTGTGCCAGCAGTGCGCCAGCAGTGCGCCAGCAGTGTGCCAGGAGTGTGTCAGGAGTGTGCCAAGAGTGTGTCAGGAGTGTGCCAAGAGTGTGCCAGGAGTGTGCCAGCAGTGTGCCAGGAGTGTGCCAGCAGTGCGCCAGCAGTGTGCCAGCAGTGCGCCAACAGTGCGCCAGTTACTGCGCCAGCAGTGCGCCAGCAGCGTGCCAGGAGTGTGTCAGGAGTGTGCCAAGAGTGTGCCAGGAGTGTGTCAGGAGTGTGCCAGGAGTGCGCCAGCAGTGTGCCAGCAGTGTGCCAGCAGTGTGCCAGCAGTGCGCCAGCAGTGCGCCAGCAGTGTGCCAGGAGTGTGCCAGGAGTGTGTCAGGAGTGTGCCAGGAGTGCGCCAGCAGTGCGCCAGCAGTGTGCCAGCAGTGTGCCAGGAGTGTGCCAGGAGTGTGCCAGCAGTGCGCCAGCAGTGCGCCAGCAGTGTGCCAGGAGTGTGTCAGGAGTGTGCCAAGAGTGTGCCAGCAGTGTGTCAGGAGTGCGCCAGGAGTGTGCCAGGAGTGTGCCAGGAGTGTGCCAGCAGTGTGCCAGGAGTGTGCCAGCAGTGTGCCAGGAGTGTGCCAAGAGTGTGCCAGGAGTGTGCCAGGAGTGTGCCAGGAGTGTGCCAGGAGTGTGTCAGGAGTGTGTCAGGAGTGTGCCAGCAGTGTGTCAGGAGTGTGCCAGGAATGTGCCAAGAGTGTGTCAGGAGTGTGCCAGCAGTGTGTCAGGAGTGTGCCAGGAGTGTGTCAGGAGTGTGCCAGGAGTGTGCCAGGAGTGTGTCAGGAGTGTGCCAAGAGTGTGCCAGCAGTGTGCCAAGAGTGTGCCAGCAGTGTGCCAGGAGTGTGCCAAGAGTGTGTCAGGAGTGTGCCAGCAGTGTGTCAGGAGTGTGCCAGGAATGTGCCAAGAGTGTGTCAGGAGTGTGCCAGCAGTGTGTCAGGAGTGTGCCAGGAGTGTGCCAGGAGTGTGTCAGGAGTCTGCCAAGAGTGTGCCAGGAGTGTGCCAGGAGTGTGTCAGGAGTGTGCCAGGAGTGTGCCAGGAGTGTGTCAGGAGTGTGCCAAGAGTGTGCCAGCAGTGTGCCAGGAGTGTGCCAGGAGTGTGCCAGGAGTGTGTCAGGAGTGTGCCAAGAGTGTGCCAGGATGAAGGCATCGTGCACACTTCCCAGGTATTGGGCAGAGACATACACGACGCACAGGTGATGGTCACAGACCAGCTGCACGTTCATCAAGTGGAACACTTTACGGTTTGTGAAAAGCGGCCTGTCATCTTCAGGTGCTCATTAGGCGACATGCATCCCATCGATCACGTCATGGATCCGGGCATCTCAGCGATGGTGCGAACCACGCTGCCCGGGCATCTTGGTGGGTATGGTTCACATTGAAATGGATATATTGTGCCGATTGGGTATACAGGGCCACTGCGATGGCCCAGATGCATCTGTGCACCAAGCTCTGTGAGATCCCAGAAAGGTCCCCATTCAGTGCCTAGAAGGCTCCCGTAGCATAGAAGTTCAGCACGACTGTCACCTTGACGCCCACCAGAAGCACGTGTCCTTCCCCATTCCCCTGTGGTGCCAGGTGCCCAATAATCTGGCAGATATGCCGCACTGTTCTGGTGCTCAGCCAGAGTCTTCGACGGCATCGCCGGTCCGGGAGGTCATCAAATGACAGGCGGTGCTGGTATACACGAGGCCTCATGCGGAATCTCCTTCACATCTTGTCCTCTTCCTCCTCGTCACCATGTTGGACAATTGCCTCTCCAACCTCAGTAGCTGCCTCCTGTCCCTCTGAGTGGGCTCCACAACTGCATGGTCCTCCTCCTCGAGCAGCTCCAGCTCGTACAACCAGAGTGCCTCTCCCAGGGCCGTGCCATGTGGGAAGATCACCATTATTGGTTGACTTCCAATATCCATTGCCTGCAGGGGGCGAAAGGCCGACATGGAGCAGCTTGTGACAGAGCTACCAGGGAACTGGCAATTCTGGATTTGGTGATGTGTAATGAGGCAGACTATATTGGGGAACTTAAGGTGAAGGAACTCTTAGGGAGCAGTGACCACAATATGATAGAATTTACCCTGCAGTTTGAGAGGGAGAAGCTGCAATCAGATGTAACGGTATTGCAATCAAACAAGGGTAACTACAAAGACATGAGGGAGGAGCTGGCCAGAGTTGATTGGAAAAAGAGCCGAGCAGGGAAGGCAGTGGAGCAGCAATGGCACGCGTTTTGGGGGTTATTAGGGAGGCACAACAGAAATTCATCCCAAGGAGGAGTAAACAATCTAAGGGGAGGACAAGACATCCATGGCTGATGAGGGATGTCAAGGACAGGATAAAAGCCAAAGAAAAAGCATGCAAAGTGGCGAGGATTAATGGGAAGCCAGAGGATTGGGAAGCCTTGAAAAGCCAGCAAAGGACAACCAAAAAAGCAATAAGGGGGGAGAAGATGAAGTACGAGTGTAAGCTAGCTAGTAATATAAAGGAAGCTAGGAAGAGATTTTTTCAATATATAAAAGGTAAGAGAGAGGCAAAAATAGACATTGGACCACTGGAAAATGTGGCTGGAGAAGTAATAATAGGAAACAAAGAAATGGCAGACGAACAGAATAGTTACATTGCATCAGTCTTCATGGTGGAAAATACCAGTGGCATGCCAGAGCTCCAGGAGAATCAGGGCAGAGGTGAGTGCAGTGACCATTACAAAGGAGAAGGTTCTGGGGAAACTGAAAGGCCTGAAGGTGGATAAGTCACCTGGACCGGATGGACTACACCCCAGGGTTCTAAAAGAGCTATCTCAGGAGATTGTGGAGGCATTGGTGATGATCTTTCAAGAAGCACTGGAGGCAGGAAGGGTCCGAGAGGACTGGAACGTGGCGAATGTAACACCACTGTTTACGAAGTTAGGGAGGCAGAAAACGGGAAATTATAGACCTGTTAGCCTGACTTCGGTCATTGGTAAGATTTTAGAGTCTGTTAATAAAGATGAGATCACAAAGTTCTTGGAAGTGCATGATAAAATACGACTTAGTCAGCACGGCTTTGTCAAAGGGAGGTCGTGTCTGACAAATCTGTTCGAGTTCTTTGAGGAGGTAACAAGGAAGTTAGACAAAGGAGAACCAGTGGACGTGATTTGTTTAGATTTCCAGAAGGCCTTTGACAAGGTGCCGCATCGGAGACTGTTAAATAAATTAAGAGCTCATGGTGTTAAGGGTAAGATCCTGGCATGGATAGAGGATTGTCTGACTAGCAGAAGGCAGAGAGTGGGGATAAAGGAGTCTTTTTCAGGATGGCAGCCGGTGACTAGTGGTGTGCCTCAGGGGTCGGTGCTGGGACCACAACTTTTCACAATATACATTAATGATCTGGAAGAAGGTACTGAAGGCACTATTGCTGAATTTGCAGATGATACAAAGATCTGTCGAGGGACAGGTAGTATTGAGGAAGCAAGGGGGCTGCAGAAGGATTTGGACAAGCTGGGAGAGTGGGCAATGAAGTGGCAAATGAAATACCATATGGAAAAGTGTGAGGTTATGCACTTTGGAAGGAGGAATTTAGGTATAGACTATTTTCTAAATAGGGAAATGCTTAGGAAATCAGAAATACAAAGGGACTTGGGTGTCTTTGCTCACGATTCGTTTAAGGTTAATGTGCAGGTTCAGTCATAGTTAAGAAGGCAAATGTAATGTCAGCATTCATGTCAACAGGGCTAGAATATAAGACCAGGGATGTTGGACTGGGGTGGGCACAGTAAGAAGTCTTACAACACCAGGTTAATGTCCAACAGGTTTGTTTCGAATCACTAGCTTTCGGAGCGCTGCTCCTTCCTCAAATGAATGGCACAGCACGGGAGAAATAGCAAGCAGTGAATCCCCAAAGGGCCGACTGGAAAAGGTTGGAGATTGAGTCTATCGTTTCATGTTTCCAATACAGTTTTTAATTCTGCTCCCTGCCTTTCCAGAGGAACACTGCTACAATCTGCAGAATTCTGCGCGATCTGAACCACACAAACACTGTCCCTGAAGCCTCATTGTTATAATATCCTGGCTGGTGCCATACAGATGCAAAATTTTACCTCCTTTCTGAAGCGAATTGAGGGATAGACAATAAATGGCCAGTGACGCCCACATCCCATCAACGTGTTAAAATATAAGTTTATCAATGTCCTTCTTAACTTTCAGAAAAATGAGTTATATTTACTCATTGAAATATGGAAAGTGTTTCATATCGACGGAATTTCTGCATGGGCTACCGGAAAGTGGAACCCAAATGCAATCAGTTGTTTGTTGCCTTTCCTGATCATGCGGAAGAGACAGTAAGTCACAGAGACAGATTTCAACCTTTTTCCTTTTGCCCTTCTGAATTCAATTCTGGTTTCCATCATTGGAAACAACACCATCAGCTACCTGAACCTTCAACTCTTCAGATCCTTCCCTAAATTCTGCCGAGCTCTGCCATCTCCTTAAATGTCCTAATTAGATTCAACCTCCTTGACCAAGATTGTGTTCGCCAGTCCTCATATCTGGTTTAGTATCATTTTTTTCATGATGCCTCTCTTGTGGAACATTTTCTTGCAGTTCATCAATACCCCCTGCAGTTGTTGAAATAACCTGAATTCACATTCCAGTTTCAATTTTCAGACAATATGGTCTGAATATTATTCTAGGCCCATACGTCGACACAATAGTTCCGAACCGTTCAAAACGCAATTCAGGAACTTACCAAGGCTCCTGGGGCAGCACCTTCCAAATGTATGAGAACAACTATTGCGATGTACAAGGGAGGTTTCGCTCCAAGTTACATATCATCCTGACTTGGAACGATTTCACCGTTTATTGACTGTGGCTGGGTCAATATTCTGGAACTCGCTCCCTAATCGCACTATTATAGAAGAATCATAGAATTCCTACATTGCAGAAGGAGACCATTGGGCCCATCGACTCTGCACCGACCCTTTGAAAGACCACCCCACCCGAATTTCAATCCCCTCTACTATTCCTGCAACCCCACCCCCACCCTAAGGGATAATTTTGCATGGCCAATCCACCTAACCTAACTAGTGCACCCCTTTGGACTGTGGGAGGAAACCGCACCACCCAAAGAAAACCCACGCAGACACGAGGGGAATGTGCAAAACGCCACACGGACACTCACCCAAGGTCGGAATAGAACGGGGGTCCCAACCACTGTGAGGTAGCAGGGCTAACCACTGTGCCACCGTGCAAAACTGTGGGTGTACAGGCACCGCAGGGACTGGACCAGCTCAAGACGACCGCTCAACATCATCTCCTGTGCAGTAATTAGAGATAGGCACTAAATAATGGCCTAGAAAGCCACGCCCACATCCTTTAAGTGAATTACACAAATGAACTACTTTGATAGATGAAATAAGTCGAACGTGTTGATTAATGAGGGAATCGGGGGTTATGGGAGAACGGAGGAAAATGGGGATGAGAAAATATCAGCCATGATTGAATACTGGAGCAGACTCGATGTGCCGAGCGGCCTAATTCTGCTCCTATGTCTTCTGGTCTTATGGTCTAATGGTCTTTCCAGTCTCAGATGGACCAGTAACCAGACCACACATTTTTAGGATAAATGGTTATTTATTAATACAGATAGTGAGTATTTCTGAAAAACAGTCACGCGACTGAAGGTTTTCATCGTGCACTAATCAGGACAGATATGACGATATCACATTTCAAAGGGAACAACAACGTACAGAACATAGAACATTACAGCGCAGTACAGGCCCTTCGGCCCTCGATGTTGCGCCGACCTGTGAAACCACTCTAAAGCCCATCTACACTATTCCCTTATTGTCCATGTGTCTATCCAATGACCATTTGAATGCCCTTAGTGTTGGCAAGTCCACTACTGTTGCAGGCAGGGCATTCCACGCCCTTACTACTCTCTGAGTAAAGAACCATCTCTGACATCTGTCCTATATCTATCTCCCCTCAATTTAAAGTTATGTCCCCTCGTCGTAGACATCACCATCCGAGGAAAAAGGCTCTCACTGTCCACCCTATCTAATCCTCTTGTATGCCTCAATTAAATCACCGCTTAACCTTCTTCTCTCTAACGAAATCAGCCTCAAGCCCCTCAGCCTTCCCTCATAAGATCTTCCCTCCATACCACGCAACACCTCTGCACCCTTTCCAATGTTTCCACCTCTTTCCTATAATGCGGTGACCAGAATTGCACGCAATACTCCAAATGCGGCAGCACCAGAGTTTTGTACAGCTGCAACATGCGGATGGAAATGGCTGGCACGAGGGGACATAGCTTTAAACTGAGGGGTAATAGATATAGGACAGAGGTCAGAGGTAGGTTCTTTACGCAAAGAGTAGTGAGGCCGTGGAATGCCCTACCTGCTACAGTAGTGAACTCGCCAACATTGAGGGCATTTAAAAGTTTATTGGATAAACATATGGATGATAATGGCATAGTGTAGGTTAGATGGCTTTTGTTTCGGTGCAACATCGTGGGCCGAAGGGCCTGTACTGCGCTGTATTGTTCTATGTTCTAAACTCAATCCCTCTACCAATAAAAGCTAACATACCGTACGCCTTCTTAACACCCCTCTCAACCTGGGTGGCAACTTTCAGGGATCTATGTACATGGACACCGAGATCTCTCTACTCATCCACACCACAAGAATCTTACCATTAGCCCAGTACTCTGTCTTCCTGTTATTCCTTCCAAAATTAATCACTTTTCTGCATTAAACTCCATTTGCCACCTCTCAGCCCAGCGCTGCAGCTTATCTATGTCCCTCTATAACTTGTAACATCCTCACGCACTGTCCACAACTCCACCGACTTTAGTGACATCTGCAAATTTACTCACACATCCTTCTACGCCCTCATATTTATAAAAATGACAAACAGCAGTGACCCCAAAACAGATCCTTGTGGTACACCACTAGTAACTGGACTCCAGTCTGAACATTTCTCATCAACCACAACCCTTTGTCTTCTTCCAGCTAGCCAATTTCTGATCCAAACTGCTAAATTACCCTGAATCCCATGCCTCCGTATTTTCTGCAGTAGCCTACTGTGAGGAAACTTATCAAACGCTTTACTGAAATCCATATACACCACATTAACTGCTTTACCCTCATCCACCTGTATGGTCACTTTCTCAAAGAACTCAATAAGGTTTCTGAGGCACGATCTACACTTCACAAAACCGTGTTGATTATCTCTAATCAAATTATTCCTTTCCAGATGATTATACATCCTATCTCTTATAAACCTTTCCAAGATTCTGCCCACAACAGAATCTATAGTTGGTAGGTCTATAGTTGCCCACTGGTCTATAGTTACCGGGGTTGTCTCTACTCCCCTTCTTGAACAAGGGGACAACATTTGCTATCCTCCAGTCTTCATGCACTATTCCTACAGACAAAGATGACTTAAAGATCAAAGCCAAAGGCTCAGCAATCTCCTCCCTAGCTTCCCAGAGAATCCTAGGATAAATCCCATCCGGCCCAGGGGACTTATCTATTTTCGCACTTTCCAGAATTGCTAACACCTCCTCCTTATGAACCTCAAGCCCTTCTAGTCTAGCAGCCTGAATCTCAGTATTCTCCTCGACAACATTGTCTTTTTCCTGTGTGAATACTGACGAAAAATATTCATTTAGCACCTCTCCCATCTCCTCGGACTCCATGCACAACTTCCCACGACTGTCCTTGACTGGCCCTACTCTTACCCCAGTCATTCTTTTATTCCTGACATATCTATAGAAAGCTTTAGAGTTATCCTTGATCCTACCTGCCAAAGACTTCTCATGTCCCCTCCTGGCTCTTCTTAGCTCTCTCTTTAGGTCCTTCCTAGCTAACTTATAACTCTCGAGGCCCTAACTGAACCTTCATGTCTCATCTTTACATAAGCCTCCTTCTTCCTCTTGACACGTGTTTCGACTGCTTTAGTAAACCACGGTTCCCTTGCTCGACCACTTCCTCCCTGCCTGACATGTACATACTTATCAAGGACACGCAGTAGCTGTTCCTTGAACAAAATCCACATTTCCATTGTGCCCATCCCCTGCAGTTTTCCTCTCCATCCGATGCATCCTTGCCTCATCGCATCATAATTGTCTTTCCCCCAGATATAACTCTTGCCCTGCGGTATATACCTATCCCTTTCCATCACTAAAGTAAACGTAATCGAATTGTGGTCACTATCACCAAAGTGCTCACCTACCTCCAAATCTAACACCTGTCGTGATTCATTACCCAGTACAAAATTCAATATGGCCTCGCCTCTCGTTAGGCTATCTACATACTGTGTCAGGAAACCCTCCTGCACACATTGGACAAAAGCGCACCCATCTAAAGTACTCGAACTATAGCGTTTCCAGTCAATATTTGGGGAGTTAAAGTCCCCCATAACAACTACCCTGTTGCTTTCGCTCCTATCCAGAATCATCTTTGCAATCCTTTCCTCTACATCTCTGGAACTTTTCGGAGGCCCGTAGAAAACCCCTAATAGGGTGACCTCTCCTTTCCTGTTTCTAACCTCAGCCCATACTACCTCAGTAGACTAGTCCTCATCAAACGTCATTTCTGCCACCGTAATACTGTCCTTGACTAACAATGCCACCCCTCCCCCTCTTTTACCACCTTCCCTGAGCTAACTGAAATATCTAAATCCAGCACCTGCAACAACCATTCTTGTCCCTGCTCTATCCATGTATACTCCGTGATGTATAGGGTGCTGACTGTTATAAGCGGACTGTCATTGATCGAGTTGTGTCATGGAGGGAGCACAATGGACCAATCAACCCAAAGGCATGCTCTAAATTCAAAAAAGGAAAGTCAAATAAGACCGAAATGTCCTCGTTGACTTGTCAGTGGATGGCAACCTGCACGTGATGCTGGTGGTGATGATGACCATGATGGTGATGATAGTAACGATAATGATGATGTTGATGATGATGAACAATGATAGTGTTGATGCTGGCAACGCTGATGATGAAAATGATGATGGCAGTATTATGTTGGTGATGACAATAATAGTGCTGACGTTGATGATGATGATATTGGGTGGCATCCAATACCCTGCCACACTCGTTGGGCGAGGGTATGAATCTCGCTTGGAAGTTTCAACTAGATTAGTATGAGAGACGTGCCAAATCCCGTACAACCTCTTGTCATCGTCACTGGTGACGTTCAAACAACACCTTGGCTTTCCAGAAGATGCGATTTACTGAAGTTGGTTTGAGAGCTGACAGGATGATCCCAGCGAATATATCTCTACAACACACGTGAAGAAAATAAAGACAATTGTTAAAGGGCGTTCACCAATGAAACCGGATTCTGGATTGATCGGAATTCATCAGATAAGCCGTGGCTGTGTGTTCAGGTGGCTGAATGGAGTCAGTTAGAACGAAGACAAAGACGAACAGAGCTGGCAGCCACAAATGGATTTGGAGCTGGAGATAGTTCCGATGTATTTCGGCACTTGCACACAGCAGGAAGTGAGCCATTTTGTGTATTTCAGACCTGTTCAGTGCCAAATAATAATCGGGACAATTGGGCAAGAATAACATCAATTGTTGGGCAGCAAGTTTCAAAATGGCAGTTTCTCAGGGGAGTCAGTGTGGACGTCGCAGTTACTTTGCACAGAAAACGTCAGTGGGACACTTGCTTGCCACTGAATTTTCACCCATAAGCAAATGCCAGGGCCAGAAAGAAGGCGTCAGCAGAGATCATCCCGCTTCGACCGCAGTGGCAGATTTTGTCTCCGCAGAATGGGACACTCATCCATGAAAATACGTGCCTCAGATGATGACAACTGCAAGGATGCAAACCCAACCTACTTTAACATTATTATCCAATCGGTACATGATGTCTGTTAAAGTTACCTCCTCCAATTTCTCTACACGAAAAAAAATAGCTAAATCTGGAGGCAGCCGAATCGAGTTTCTGAATGTCCTTTGTCAATATGTGGTCATTTTTTACTGAATATTAACGATCACTGGCTCCATTCAGCATTCACTGAAAAACCGATCCTCCCTACTGCTCCAGACAATCGAAAATTGCAAACGCGATCTAACCAACGGCAACATAGGATAATAATTGTATCTGTATTGAACTTACAATTGACATCTTTAAGTGTCCGCCATCATATCCCAACACTAATTCCTCGGATTGACCTGTCCACAGCACTGATAATTCATGCCAATTTTTCTCCCTCTGTGCACATGACCTCACACACTGGTGGAGCGGAATCTACCGGGCAGAACAGGAATAACAGGCACGTAACGTTCATGTTAATTTGTGGTGAGATTTTTTGGCCGCAAGTAGCAAGCTCCTCCCGGACACTCAAATGATGGCAGCTGTGTTTGAAGAGTTTTCTATGTCATCTTCCGGAATGCTGGACATATTATAATTGAGCTGATCAGTCTTATGGGAGAGATGCTTGACGACCATCTGGACATACTCGTCTGTCCATAGGATTTGATTTTGCTGGGGTTTTCCCTGAATGCGTGTGGAGCTTACTTCAAATAGGACATCAAACATTGTTCAAACGTCCTGGGATTTTTAACACTGCCTCCCGAGTTGAGCCTAAGCCATTGCAATAATACACTGATGCCATTACCTCCCAGCCGTGTAAATCAACACTCCTCATGCAGCATGTTCCGTGATGTTAAGAGGATAGTTGCAGAGAGAGAAACTGTTTAGATGGCGTCGAATCCAGGAATTGAAGGCAGAGGTGGATATTGAGCGTGGGAGTCAGTCAAACACAAGACCGTCCCAGAATGAAACCAGGAAACATCTCTATGGACTAGGGATTCCTGAATTTCACAGCACCCTTGAAATAAAAGCACTTTAATTTTAAACTTCACTTTGATATATTTCGATGAATCAAACGTATGATAGAAAATGTTTACACAAATGTTACCAGGGCTAGAAAAGTGTAGCTATGAGGGGAGATTGGATAGGTTGGGGTAATTTGCCTCAGAACAAAGAAGGCTGAGTGGACAGGTTAAAATTGTTTCCTTTGATGTAGAATTCCAAAATCAGAGGGGAATAGATTCATGATAGGTAGCAGAAAGTATCGAGGGGACATGAGGAAAAACCTTTTCCGCAGAGGGTAGTGGGAGTCTGGGTTTCGCTGCCTGAATTGGTGGCGGAGGCAGAGACCCTAAACTCTTTAAAAACCACCTGAATCTGCACCTTAAGTGTTGTAAGGTACAGGGGTATGCACCGGGTGCTGGAAGGTGGGATTAGACAAGGCACCTGGGTGTCCTGGGGCTGGCATGGACAAGGTGGCCGAATGGCCTCCTTATATGCTGTAACTTTTCTATGATTCTATGATTCTAAGTGACGTTATGCTTACTGATTTATAGGCATGTCACCTAATTTTATTTCCTGGTTTATATATGCAAGAATGTTGTCAGCTACGCATCAATTTAATATCATTATTCCATATTCCAGATTGACAACGAATAATCGTACCTCTCCCAACTTTTTCCTTTTGTGTGTGTGTTAATTTAATTCCTCAAAGCCACAACTGTTTTATTTATTTATAAAATATCTCCCAAATTTATTCCTTAAATGTCTTGATATTTTACCGTTAAATTCTTTCCCTGTTGCCTTGTAGTTCGCCGCATCTCTACCTCCACCAGACGCTGAATATCAATCCGCTGGTTCATTCTTCCCGACTGCCCAACAGGAGGCGAGACGTCCTTCTTTCTGAGCTCGGAGCAGCACTCCGGGCTGCCACCAATGTCCTGCAAACCAGAGTTCTCCCTTACCCTCGCGGTAGATAGGAATTTCTCTGAAAGACACGGTGACACATTTGCTCACTGCCCTCCAGCAACTCATATCGGTACATTGTGTTCAGTTTGGGTTCATTGACTAGCCATTCCTGCTGCAACAATTGTCTTCCTCACTGACCCTGTCCTTGGACTAAACATAGCCTGGAATGTTCATGATACGGTAGGCACCATGCAAATAATCTGGGTGAGGAACTGGAGTGTACAAATTGGCCATTCTCCATTCACATTTCAGCCTGAATGACTTCTAAAATTTAACAGAATGCAAAAGTATCCTGGCTACAATCCTAGTTATATCACAACAAATAACAGCACAGGAACAGGCCCTTCGGCCCTCCAAGCCTGTACCAGTCATGATACCAACCGTGGTCAAAACCCTCAGCACTTCCTTGTGCCGTGTCCCTCTATACCCATCCTATCCACGTGTTTGTCAAGATGCCTTTTGAACGCCGTGAATGTATCTGCTTCTACAACCTCCCCTGGCAACGCGTTCCAAGCACTTGCCACCCTCTGCGTAAAAGACCTGCCTTGCACATCTCCTCTAGGACCTTAGACCTGTGCCCACTGGTGACTGATCCCTCCACCCTGGGAAATCGTGCCTGCCCATCCACTCTATCAATGCCCCTCATAATCTTGTAGTGCTCTATCAGGTCACCCCTCAACCTAAGTCTTTCTCATCAAAATAGTCCGAGTTTATTAAGCCTCTCCACATAGCTAACACCCTCCAGACCAGGCAACATCCTGTACATAGATGTACGAGGTAAGTTTTTTACACAGAGCATAGTGGGTGCCTGGAACTCGCTGCCAGAGGAGGTGGTGGAAGCAGGGACGATAGTGACATTTAAGGGGCATCTTGACAAATACATGAATAGGCTGGGAATAGAGGGATACGGACCCAGGAAGTGTAGAAGATTGTAGTTTAGTCGGGCAGCATGGTCGGCACGGGCTTGGAGGACTGAAGGGCCTGTTCCTGTGCTGTACTTTTCTTTGGTCTTTGTTCTTTGTAAACCCTCTCTGCACCCTCCCAAAAAACATCCTTTCCATATTATCTGATACGATGATCCAATACTTTAATTGATGTACAGGTGTCATTAATTCCTTTTCTCTTAAAATCCAAATCTTAATGCACCAGGTAATGGTATCCTTCTATTTCCTTCACCGCTCTCATTCTGCTGCTGCAGATTAGACTTGCTCTCGATGCCTGATCTGTTTATTTAATTGCCCCATTCACCTTTACACCAACATTATTTTTGTCACTGCACAAGCCCTATCCTCCGCCCATGCACAGACCTGCCTCTTTGTCCTTTGCTCCGCCTTTCATTCCTCAAACACCAACATTATTAGTCTTGCTCATCAGTATTACACTGTTAGGTTCAAGCATCTACCGAAAGGGTATGAGCCTGAAAAGCTAACTCTGTTTCTCTCTTGTTATCCGACTTACTGGATGTTTCCAATAATCTCAAATTTGTTGATATTTACGACACTGCATCATGCTCCTCTGAAGTATCTTGAGGTGTAAGTTATTGGTATATATGTTTGTTTATGGATCCTTCTCAAGCATGTTTGTCTCAATTTCTCAACCGTAAACCTAAATTCCAACAATCTGAATTCTGAGTCCAGCCCTAACCCTAATTCTAAACCTGGGAATCTTAATTCTGATTCCAACACTTACCCTAATTGTAAACCTAAGCCACGCCTGAACAAAAGTCCTAATTCAGGTCCTGTACCTCACCCTTAACGTAACCTCAACATGAAATTCAAACTAACAAGAAATTTCAAGTACCATACAAATTAAAATTCCAAATAGCCTAAATCCGGCTCTGACTTGAATCCTGACCTGAAATGAAATGAAAATCGCTTATTGTCACAAGAAGACTTCAAATGAATAACTGCGAAAAGCCCCTAGTCGCCACATTCCGGCGCCTGTTCGGGGAGGCTGGTACGGAAATTGAACCGTGCTGCTGGCCTGCCTTGGTCTGCTTTAAAGGCCAACTCTTTAGCCCAGTGCTAAACCTCAAGTTCAACACTGACCCTGTAGTGACTCGTGAGATATTCGGTCACGTGTCAGGCATGGCTGGGCGGGGCCAACTCGGTGAAGCCTGAGCAGTATTCTCGGTCTCACAGAGATTGTTAGTGATGAATATATTTCTACATTAAGCCTTGGGTGATGGGACATCTCAAGGACGGGATTCTCCGTCGACCGATGCCAAAATCGGGAAATGCGACTGGACGGAGATTCGCTTTTGACGCCAAATCATGGCTGGCGCCAGGTTCCGAACAAATTAAAATTCTCCGGTGCCTCCACAGCGACGTCGATGCACTCTGCACATCCCGGTGGCTGCATTCTCCAAAGATGGGGCTATATCGCCGCGCCAGTCTAAAAACGCGGGCATTTCACTCCCCAACAGGTTCCTGCAAAAAATAAAGAGCTATTCACTGACCTGGAAGGGGTCAGCAGGGACCCGGAGTGATTCTCGCAGATTTGGCTGCGGATACGGGTCCCCGCACTTCCGGTTCCGAGTCCGCACATGCGCAGGGCAGCGGGCTCCAGCGGCCACGCCAAGCACCATGGCGGACTCGGACACCCCCCCCCCCATCGGCCGCGCCCGCTGCACGAGACCAGCCCGATCGTTGCCCCGGCCACCCGTAAGGCCCCCCCCACCCCGCGGTTCTGGAATCCCCCAACCCCCACTAGGGCGGCCATGGACTGAGTCTGCATCCGCAACCAGCCATACGTGGTTAGAACCTCGCCATCGGGAACTTGGTCGGTCAGAGGGAGAGAGATGAGGTAGGACACGCGCGTCCTGACACCGACTGGATTGGCTTGGAGGGACCCCCAAGGGACTGGGGTGATGTACTGACATGGACCACCATTGCCGCGACCTGCAAGGCAACCATCTTGCTGCGTACCCAACAGACCACCCACCTTGGCCCGCGGTACTGCAGAGCGATACCGGCCATATGGGTGCCCCAACCCCACCATCCCTCGCACAACAGTCCCTCCACCCCTGCACCCCGCCCAGACCATCCACCCCACCATCCCTGCACCCCAACACCAAACCCCGCACCTTAGACCCCACTCATCACCTCTGATCCCCAGCCCCGGCGCCACACCTTCCGATATATCACGCCACAATAGGCTGCCACCCACTGGCAGGGCAAAACGTGGCCCACCAAGGGCAAAGCCCACTGTAGACCCTGTAGGGGAGAGCCAGATGGAGCCGCGGAGCATACCACTGCCAAGGCAAGTGCAAGCCTCGGCAGCAGGGACAAATGTCAGGGCCGATGGCCGTCATGCTTCGGGCACTGACGAGGCCAGAGGTGTGGGGATGGGGGAGAGGGACATGCAGGGTCAGGGCCACAGTGCCAGCCGGGGCCTCCATGTAGCCCATTGGACCTGGTTTGTCACGGGGATTATGCACCATTCTAACATAAGATCATCAGACCATAAGACATAGGAGCAGAATTAGGCCACTCGGCCCATCGAGTCTGCTCCGACATTCAATCATTGCTGATATTTTCTCATCCCCATTCTCCTGCCTTCTCCCCATAACCCCTGATCCTCTTATTAATCAAGAACCTATCTATCTCTGTCTTAAAGACACTCAGTGATTTGGCCTCCACAGCCTTTTGCGGCAAAGAGTTCCACAGATTCACCATCCTCTGTCTGAAAAAAATTCCTCCTCATCTCTGTTTTAAAGGATCATTCCTTTAGTCTGAGATGGTGTCCTCTGGTTCTAGTTTTTCCTCGAAGTGGAAACACCCTCTCCACGTCCACTCTATCCAGGCCTCGCAGTATCCTGTAAGTTTTAATAAGGTCCCCTCTCATCCTTCTAAACTCCAACGAGTACAGACCCAGAGTCCTCAACCGTTCCTCATACAACAAGTTCTTCATTCCAGGGATCATTCTTATGAACCTCCTCTGGACCTTTTCCAAGGACATCCTTCCGTAGATACGGGGCCCAAAACTGCTCACAATACTCCAAATGAGGTCTGATCAGAGCCTTTTACAGCCTCAGAAGTACATCTGTTCCCAACCTTTTAGCCCTGACAAATGCCTCCTTTTTCTTTTTGACGAGGCCTGCAATATCTCTCGTTATCCAAGTTTCCCGAAAATTGCCGTATTCTACTTCCTCACAGAACATGCCGGTCCTGAATTCCTTTCAACTGACACTTGAAAGCCTCCCACATGTAAGATGTTGATTTGCCCTCAAATATCCGCCCCCAATCTATGTTCTTCAGATCCCGCCTAATATTGTTATAATTAACCTTCCCCCAATTTAGCACATTCATCCTAGGACTACCCTTATCCTTGTCCACCAGCACTTTAAAACTTACTGAATTGTGGTCACTGTTCCCGAAATGCTCCCCTACTGAAACATCTACCACCTGGCCGGGCTCATTCCCCAATACCAGGTCCAGTACCGCCCCTTCCCTAGTTGGACTGCCTACATATTGTTTTAAGAAGCCCTCCTGGATGCTCCTTACAAACTCTGCCCCGTCGAAGCCCCTGGCACTAAGTGAGTCCCAGTCAATATTGGGGATGTTGAAGTCTCCCATCACCACAACCCTGTTGTTTTTACTCTTTTCCAAAATCTGTCTACCTATCTGCTCCTCTATCTCCCGCTGGCTGTTGGGAGCCCTGTAGTAAACCCGCAACATTGTGACTGCACCCTTCTTATTCCTGATCTCTACCCATATAGCCTCACTGCCCTCTGAGGTGTCCTCCCGCAGTACAGCTGTGATATTCTCCCTAACCAGTAGCGCAACTCCGCCACCCCTTTTACATCCCCCTCTATCCTGCCTGAAACCTCTCAATCCTGGAACGTTTAGCTGCCAATCCTGCCCTTCCCTCAACCAGGTCTCTGTAATGGCAACAACATCATAGTTCCAAGTACTAAGTTCATCTGCCTTACCCGTAATACTTCTTGCATTAAAACATATGCACTTCAGGCCACCAGACCCACTGTGTTCAGCAACTTCTCCCTGTCTGCTCTGCCTCAGAGCCCCACTGTCCCTGTTCCCTAGTTCTCCCTCAATGCTCTCACCTTCTGACCTATTGCTCCTGTGCCCACCCCCCTGCCATACTAGTTTAAACCCGTGTGACACTAGCAAACCTCGTGGCCAGGATATTTATGCCTCTCCGGTTTAGATGCAACCCGTCCTTCTTATATAGGTCACACCTGCCCCGGAAGAGCTCTCAGTGGTCCAGATAATGGAAACCCTCCCTCCTACACCAGCTGTTTAGCCACGTGTTGAGCTGCTCTATCTTCCTATTTCTAGCCTCACTGGCACGTGGCACAGGGAGTAATCCCGAGATTACAACCCTAGAGGTCCTGTCTTTTAACTTTCTGTCTAGCTCCCTGAACTCCTGCTGCAGGACCTCATGCCCCTTCCTGCCTATGTCGTTAGTACCAACATGTACAACGACCTCTGCCTGTTTGCCCTCCCCCTTCAGGATGCCCTCTACCCGTTCGGACACATCCTGGACCCTGGCACCAGGGAGGCAACATACCATCCTGGAGTCTCTTTCACGTCCACAGAAGCGCCTATCTGTGCCCCTGACTATAGAGTCCCCTATTACTATTGCTCTTCTGCGCTTTGACCCTACCTTCTGAACATCAGAGCCAGCCGTGGTGCCACTGCTCTGGCTGCTGCTGTTTTCCCCTGATAGGCTATCCCCCCCGACAGTATCCAAAGGGGTATATCTGTTCGAGAGGGGTCAACCACAGGGGATTCCTGCACTGACTGCCTGCCCTTTCTGGTGGTCACCCATTTCTCTGCCTGCACCTTGGGTGTGACCACATTTATATAACTGCGATCTATGACGCTTTCCGCCACCTGCAAGTAATTATGTTTAATTAGTTACCAATGCTTAAGTTTTTTAATTTAGTGTAGATTCCCAACCAGCCACTCAGGTCACAGCTTTTCTGTGATGTCACTTCAGTTCCAACCCCCCCCCCCCCCACCCCACCCCACACACACAATTTGAAAAAGGTATAAAAGTAAAAATGAGTAAAAATCACTTACTTACCTTCTTACCTTCTGAGTGTCTTAGATGTTTTGGAGGGAAAATCTTATGAGGAAAGGCTGATGGACTTGAGGTTGTTTTCGTTGGAGAGAAGAAGGTTAAGAGGAGACTTAATAGAGGCATACAAAATGATCAGGGGGTTGGATAGGGTGGACAGTGAGAGCCTTCTCCCGCGGATGGAAATGGCTAGCACGAGGGGACATAGCTTTAAACTGAGGGGTAATAGATATAGGACAGAGGTCAGAGGTAGGTTCTTTACGCAGAGAGTAGTGAGGCCGTGGAATGCCCTACCTGCTACAGTAGTGAACTCGCCAACTTTGAAGGCATTTAAAAGTTTATTGGATAAACATATGGATGATAATGGCATAGTGTAGGTTAGATGGCTTTTGTTTCGGTGCAACATCGTGGGCCGAAGGGCCTGTACTGCGCTGTATTATTCTATGTTCTATGTTCTCAGGTTCTCTCCCTGACAGACTGCTCCTCCTCCTCCGAACGGCTCCAGAAACTAGGCCGCGATCTTTTAAAATCCGCTCTGACTCGTGGATCCAGAGGAAATGGTCGAGGTACTAAATGAATGGTGGGGGTGGGGGGGGGGTGGGGGGGGGGGGCAGGGTGGGGGGTGGGGGGGGTGGAAGGGGATGGGGTGGGTGGGGGGAGTGGGGTGGGGGGTGGGTGGGAAGGGTGGGGGGGGTGGGGGGGGGTGGGGAGGTGGGGGGGGGCTGGACCTAGGTATGATGCTCGTTCAAGGATCGGTACAAGCGTGATGGAACGGATGGGCTACTTCTGTACTGTCGGGATTCTATGACTCCATCTATGATAATGACTAATTGTATTCATCACCTGATCAGGCAGATCATTCCACATTCTAACCATTCGGTATCTCATGTCGCCTTTGGTCCATTTGCGAGTGACGTAAACTCTGTCCAGTTTGGTTATTGATGTTTGAGCCAGTGGAAACACTTCATCTTTACTTACTTTCTCTATACCCTCGTGACAGTTCTGCCTGTGTAGTCTTATAAAATACCGTATGTCAGAATTGGAGTTTGATATTTTTTTGTATTTCGATGATAAGAGAAGTGATACTTTGCAATATAATTCGGAAGTTGGTTGAAATATATTAAGTACGAAGTCTTACAACACCAGGTTAAAGTCCAACAGGTTTGTCCAACAGACGAAGCCTGTGTGGCATATAAGGAAAGTAGGAAGGAACTTAAGCAAGGAGTCAGGAGGGCTAGAAGGGGTTCAGAAAAGTCATTGGCAAATAGGGTTAAGGAAAATCCCAAGGCTTTTTACACGTACATAAAAAGCAAGAGGGTAGCCAGGGAAAGGGTTGGCCCACTGAAGGATAGGCAAGGGAATCTATGTGTGGAGCCAGAGGAAATGGGCGAGGTACTAAATGAATACTTTGCATCAGTATTCACCAAAGAGAAGGAATTGGTAGATGTTGAGTCTGGAGAAGGGGGTGTAGATAGCCTGGGTCACATTGTGATCCAAAAAGACGAGGTGTTGGGTGTCTTAAAAAATATTAAGGTAGATAAGTCCCCAGGGCCTGATGGGATCTACCCCAGAATACTGAAGGAGGCTGGAGAGGAAATTGCTGAGGCCTTGACAGAAATCTTTGGATCCTCGCTGTCTTCAGGGGATGTCCCGGAGGACTGGAGAATAGCCAATGTTGTTCCTCTGTTTAAGAAGGGTAGCAGGGATAATCCCGGGAACTACAGGCCGGTGAGCCTTACTTCAGTGGTAGGGATATTACTGGAGAGAATTCTTCGAGACAGGATCTACTCCCATTTGGAAGCAAATGGACGTATTAGTGAGAGGCAGCACGGTTTTGTGAAGGGGAGGTCGTGTCTCACTAACTTGATAGAGTTTTTCGAGGAGGTCACTAAGATGATTGATGCAGGTAGGGCAGTTGATGTTGTCTATATGGACTTCAGTAAGGCCTTTGACAAGGTCCCTCATGGTAGACTAGTACAAAAGGTGAAGTCACACGGGATCAGGGGTGAACTGGCAAGGTGGATACAGAACTGGCTAGGCCATAGAAGGCAGAGGGTAGCAATGGAGGGATGCTTTTCTAATTGGAGGGCTTTGACCAGTGGTGTTCCACAGGGATCAGTGCTGGGACCTTTGCTCTTTGTAGTATATATAAATGATTTGGAGGAAAATGTAACTGGTCTGATTAGTAAGTTTGCAGACGACACAAAGGTTGGTGGAATTGCGGATAGCGGTGAGGACTGTCTGAGGATACAGCAGGATTTAGATTGTCTGGAGACTTGGGCGGAGAGATGGCAGATGGAGTTTAATCCGGACAAATGTGAGGTAATGCATTTTGGAAGGTCTAATGCAGGTAGGGAATATACAGTGAATGGTAGAACCCTCAAGATTATTGAAAGTCAAAGAGATCTAGGAGTACAGGTCCACAGGTCATTGAAAGGGGCAACACAGGTGGAGAAGGTAGTCAAGAAGGCATACGGCATGCTTGCCTTCATTGGCCGGGGCATTGAGTATAAGAATTGGCAAGTCATGTTGCAGCTGTATAGAACCTTAGTTAGGCCACACTTGGAGTATAGTGTTCAATTCTGGTCGCCACACTACCAGAAGGATGTGGAGGCTTTAGAGAGGGTGCAGAAGAGATTTACCAGAATGTTGCCTGGTATGGAGGGCATAAGCTATGAGGAGCGATTGAATAAACTCGGTTTGTTCTCACTGGAACGAAGGAGGTTGAGGGGCGACCTGATAGAGGTATACAAAATTATGAGGGGCATAGACAGAGTGGATAGTCAGAGGCTTTTCGCCAGGGTAGAGGGGTCAATTACTAGGGGGCATAGGTTTAAGGTGAGAGGGGCAAGGTTTAGAGTAGATGTACGAGGCAAGTTTTTTACGCAGAGGGTAGTGGGTACCTGGAACTCGCTACCAGAGGAGGTAGTGGAAGCAGGGACGATAGGGACATTTAAGGGGCATCTTGACAAATATATGAATAGGATGGGAATAGAAGGATACGGACCAAAGAAGATTGTAGTTTAGTCGGGCAGCATGGTCGGCACGGGCTTGGAGGGCCGAAGGGCCTGTTCCTGTGCTGTACATTTCTTTGTTCTTTTTTTTGTATCAATATCAACATTTCTCCATTTTCTATAACGTGTTCGATTCATCCCAGTCTAGAAAAGTGAGGATTAAACTTCAGGTGTATTTTTCCGCAAGGGTGCTGTGAAATTCCAGAAACAAGAGTAGATACATATATTTTCCAATTTCATTTTGGGACGTTCTTCGCTTGACTGTTCCCCATATGTGCCCTCCCTTCAATTCCTCGATTCCCAGCCAAGCAATTTCTCTCTCCAATACGATTGTGTTGACATCACGGAACATGCTGCATAGGGAGTGTTGATTCGCAGGGATGGAAGATAATGTCGCCGGCTTATTATTGCACTGGCCCAGGCTAAACGCAGGAGACAGGGTTCGAACACCACCATGAAGACTGGTGAAATTGCACTTCACTGACATAATAGATTTGAAAATAAATGTCAGCCACAGTAATGGCGGCCTTGAAGACAACGTCAATTCTTGTAAAACCTTACTTCGTTCACTCCTGCACTTTCGACAAAGAAGTGTGTGCTCCTTCCGTAGTCCGGCCTACACGACACGTCATATCCGCCCTCTGAAATAGCCGAACAAGCGAGATTCAGTTGAAGGTCACTAAGGGAAGGACAAAAAATGCTGTTACCCATGTGACGCCAAAATCCCATAAAATAATAATAATTAGAAATAAAAGAGAGCATGTGGTTAAGGATTGACAGTTTGGATCTCTGTTCTCCGGTAATAAATGCTTTTAAAAGACACAATTGTACCTCCCTCTACTACTGTCTCTGGCAACTCGTTCCTGATGCCCACCAGCCTCTGTGAGAAGAAATTGCCCCTCTGGACCCTTTTGTATCTCTCTCCTCTCACCATAACACTACGCCCTCTAGTTTTAGATTCCCCTACCTTTGGGGAAATATTTTGACTGTCTACCTGATCAATGCCCCTCATTATTTTATAGGCCTCTATAAGATGACCCCTAAGCCTCCAACACGCCAGGGAAAAAAGTCCCGTCTATCCAGCCACTCCTTCCAACTCAAACTATCAAGTCCCTGTAGAATCCTAGAAATCTTTTCTGCGCTCTTTCTAGTTTAATAATAAGCTTTCTAGAACTGTACACAATATTCCAAGTGTGGCCTAACTACTGCCTTGTACAACTTCAGCAAGACATCCCAACTCCTGTATTCAATGTTCTGACCAATGAAACCTAGCATGCCGATTTTCACCACCGTGTCCAACTGTGACTCCACTTTCAAGGAGCTATGAACCTGTTCTCCTAGATCTCTTTGTCCTTTCATTATACCCAACTCCCTGCCATTAACTGAGTAGATCTTGCCAAAATGCATCACCTCACAATAATCTAAATTAAACTCCATCTGCCATTCATCAGCCCTCTGCGCCAATTAATCAAGATTTCTTTGCAATCCTAGATAACCTTCTTCACTATCCACTATGCCACCAATCTTGGTGTCATCTGAAAACTTCCTAACCATGCCTCCTAAATTCTCATCCAAATCATTGATATGAATAACAGTGGACCCAGCACTGATCCCTGAGGCACACCGCTGGTCACAGGCCTCCAGCTTGAAAAACAACCCTCTAGAACATAGAACATAGAACGATACAGCGCAGTACAGGCCATTCGGCCCACGATGTTGCACCGAAACAAAAGCCATCTACAACCACCCTTTATCTTCTGTCGTCAAGCCAGTTTTGTACTCAATTGGCTACCTCACCCTGGATCCCGTGAGAATTAATATTATGTGACAACCGATCAAGCGGTACCTTGCCAAAGGCCTTGCTAACGTCCATGTAGACAACGTTGACCACACTGCCCTCATCTACCTTCTTGGTTCCCCCTTCAAAAAACTCAATCAAATTCGTGAGACATGATTTTCCACTCACAAAGCCATGCAGAGTGTCCCTAATCCGTCCTTGCCTGACTAAATACCTGTAGATCCTGTCTCTCAGAATACCTTCTGACAACTTACACAACACGGACGTTAGGCTCACCGGTCTGTAGTTCCCAGGCAGTTCCCTGCGGCCTTTCTTCAACAAAAGCACAACATTTGCTACCTGCCAATCTTCAGGCACCTCACCTATGGCTGTCGTCGATTCAAGTATCTCTGCTAGGAGACCGGCAATTTCTTCCCTAGCCGCCCGCTACATCCTGGGATACTTTCTGCAGGT
Source organism: Scyliorhinus torazame (assembly GCF_047496885.1). NCBI lineage: Eukaryota > Metazoa > Chordata > Chondrichthyes > Carcharhiniformes > Scyliorhinidae > Scyliorhinus > Scyliorhinus torazame. The sequence goes on from NC_092730.1 coordinate 28,008,598, forward strand.
CCCAGGGATTTATCTACCTTGATTCGCTTTAAGGCTTAGAGCACCTTCTTCTCTTTAATATGTACACTCCTCAAGACATCACTATTTATTTCAACATGTTCCCTAACATACATGCCTTTCTCAACAGTTATTACCGATGATAAATATTAATTTAGCATCTCACCCATCTCTTGCGGATCCACACATAGATGACCTTGTAGATTTCTAAGAGGCCCAATTCTCTCCCTCTGTACTCTTTTGCCCTTTATGTATTTGTAGAAGTTCCTTGTATTCTCCTTTGCCTTATCTGCCAATGAAATATCATGTCCCCCTTTTGCCGCCTTGATTTCTCTCATGACTCTACTCCGACAACCTCTATACACTTCAAGGGATCCACTTGATCCCAGCTGCATGTCATATGCCTCTTTCTTCTTTTTGACCAATGCCTCAATATCCCGAGTCGTCCAGGGTTCCCTATTTCTACCAGCCTTGCCCTTCACTCGAAAAGGACTGTGCTTACCCTGAACATTGATTAACACACTTTTGAAAGCCTCCCATTTATCAGCCGCCCACTTGTCTGCCAAGAGATGACCAAAACCCACTGTTGAAAGTTACTGTCTAATACCATCAAAATTGCCCTTGCCCCAATTTAGAATTTTTCCTTTTGGGCCAGGCCTATAACTTTCTTAAGCTATCTTTTTTTAAAAATATATATTTATTCAAAATTTTCAACAAATTTTCAACCCCCCCCCCGCCCCCAAAAAATTTAAAAATCGCTTATTGTCACAAGTAGGCTTCAGATGAAGTTACTGTGAAAAGCCCCTAGTCGCCACATTCCGGCGCCTGTTCGGGGAGGCTGGTACGGGAACAAGAAAAAAGAAACAAAAACACAACAATATGAAATTATACATTGGATTTCCCCCATATACAATAATCCCACATATGACATTTAAAAGCACAAATAGGGACCCCCCCTTCACCCAAACACCACCCCAAAATAATCCCCCTCCCTCCACACCCCCCTCCCCGCCCCTGGGCTGCTGCTGCTGCTGCTGACCTCCTCCTAACGCTCCACGAGATAGTCTAGGAACGGTTGCCAATGCCTGAGGAACCCCTGCGCAGACCCTACCCATCCCTTTCTCAGCCTGACCTGATCTGCCACCTCCGATCTGTCTCCTGGAGCATAACCTGGAGCATCTGCTTTCAGTCCCTTTCAGAGCGCGAACACCCGGTGCGCTTGGCCGGCCCGTTCAGGCCCCTCACATTCCACGTTATCATCCGGATCGGGGGGCTACTCGCCCCCCTGCCCCCCCCCCCCTGCCGATGACTAGCCATTCCCTTTTCTAGGCCAGCTACATGCCCGCGCCTCCCGCACCCTCCTGTCGCCCACGCCCCGAGTACCTCTCCTACTAACAGCTCCCCTTTGGCCAATGCAGCAGCATTCCAGTTACCCTCCTTCCCCCCCCCCCCCCCCGCTGGATCCTCATCTAGCCATTTTGCTTCCTCCATGACACTCCCCTAAGTCAGCTGACTCCTGCTGACCCCGGCCTCTCCCGCCATTCCATCGACCCTCCAGTGTGAGATCCCCCCACCGCTTGGCAGTCAGTGTGCGCTCCTACCCAGCACTGCCCTTACCCCCCCCCCCAGCCACGCCCCCATCATTCCCTAACGTGGGAAAAAAGCCCTGTTTTCCTGAACCTGCCCCGCCCCCTCTGGCGCAGCTCCTTTTTGAGGCCTTACCCCAACTCCCCATCCCCGGGCCTCCACCCCCCTTCCTCCACGGGGCACTGCCCCTCCAACACCGACGCCCACACTCTCCCACAGCCCCCACATCAAATCCATTCACCCATCCCCACCCAACAACAAAACAAAGAGAACATTCCCCAAACGCCGTAAACACAGTAAACATCCCCCCACGACAAACCCTCAGTTTGAGTCCAACTTTTCAGTCTGAATAAAGTTCCACGCCTCATCAGGCATTTCAAAATAGTGTTGCCGATCTTGGAACGTGACCCACAATCGCGCTGGCTGCAGCATCCCGAACTTCACCCCCTTCCGATGGAGCACCGCCTTAGTCCGGTTAAAACCAGCCCTCTTCTTAGCCACCTCTGCACTTCAGTCCTGGTAAATTCGGATCTCCGTGTTCTCCCACCTGCTGCTCCGCTCTTTTTTGGCCCATCTCAGGACACACTCTGTCCATAAAGCGGTGGAACCTCACCACTACAGCCCTTGGCAGCTCGTTGGCTTTGGGTCCCCTTGCTAGGACCCCGATGAGCCCCATCCAGCTCCAGGGGCCTCGGGAAAGCTCCCGCGCCCATCAGCGAATTGAGCATCGTGCTCATATATGCCCCAGCATCGGGCCCCTCCATTCCTTCAGGGAGACCCAGAATCCGAAGATTCTTCCTCCTCGACCTATTCTCCAGGTCCTCAAATTTTTCCGCCCACCTCTTGTGCAGTGCCTCGTGCGCCTCCACATTCACCGCCAGGCCAAGATCTCGTCCTCATTCTCCGAGGCTTTTTGCCCCACCTCCCGTATCGCCACCCCTTGGGCCTTCTGGGTCTCCACAAGCTTCACAATTGCCGTCTTCATTGGCACCAGCCTTTCTGTCCTCAGCTCTGCAAAGCAGCGTTTGAGGAACTCCTGCTGTTCCTGCGACCACTGCGCCCACGCTGCTTGGTCTCCACCCGCCGCCATCTTGCTTCTCGTCCCTCGCACTTTCCGCTGCACCAGGATCACATTTTTAAGCGCCCCACTCCTGGTCCAATCCATATACTGTCGGGGGGACCTTGCTATCACCTTCCCACACTTGAAGCCATCGAAAAATTGCCGTTGGGGCCCCTCTGAAGAGCCCTAAAGTCCGTTCCCGGCGGGAGTTGCCGAACGTGCGACCTACCTAGGCATAGCCGCAACCGGAATTCCCTTTCCAAAGCTATCTTAAGACTAATGGAATAACTAATAATAATCTTTATTGTCACAAGTAGGCTTACATTAACACTGCAATGAAATTATTGTGAAAAGCACTGAGCCGCAACATTCCGGCACCTGTTCGGGTACACAGAGGGAGAATTCAGAATGTCCAAATTACCTAACAGCACATCTTCCTGGACTTATGGGAGGACACTGGAGCACCCGGAGGAAATCCACACAGACACATGGAGAACGTGCAGACTCCGCACAGAGAGTTAACCAAGGGAAACGAACCTGGGACCCTGGCGTCTGAAGCAATAGGTGCTAACCACTGTGCTACCGTGCCATCCATTATGGCCACTGGTCCCCAAAAACACTTCTGTCACCTGCTCTTCCTTATTTCCCAAGAGGAGGTCACGTTTTGTCCCTTGTCTAGTCGGGCCATCCACATACTCAATGAGGAATTCCTCCAAAATACACTCAACAAATTTCTCTCCATCCAATCCCTAATGCTGTTCACAGGCAGCAGGTTGCTTGAGAGACGATTCAGTTCTCATCAAACTGGCGCTCAGCTAGAGGTTCACATTCAGGCCTATACCGTTCCAGACAGAGACTCTATTTCACGTCATACCTTCCTAGCAGCTCGTGGTTTGATTTGAGGCCTCTGCAGTCACAAGAAAACGACACCCAGACGTTCTGGAGGGACACTCAGCCCCAACAATCAACTCCTGGAGAGAATTACTTCCATATTTATGAAGCGAGCTTGTGAGATCGCTTCATCCAGGCTCCCAGAATCAAAACTAAAACCCAACTGGAACTTCAGGACTCTGGTGAATCAGGTTGGGGACATCATGAGGCATGGTCATGGTCTCGTCGCAGCTTCCAGAATTCACTCGTGGCGCAAAGATGCCCAAACGCCTGTAACCTGTTTTGTATTGAATGAACCTGAGTTCATGAGAATGAACCTGAGGGGCGGCGCGGTATCATAGTGGGTAGCACTGTTGCTTCACAGTGCCACGGATCTGGGTTCGATTCCTGGCTTGGGTTACTGTCTGTGCAGAGTCTGCGCGTTCTACCTGTGTCTGCGTAGGTTTCACCCGGGTGCTCTGGTTTCCTCCCACAGACCAAAGATGTTAGGGTTAGGTGGATTGGTCATGCTAAATTGCCCCGTAGTGTCCAAAAGCAAGGTGAAGCTGCTGAATTAGGGTGATAGGGTGCAAGTGTGTGCTCTTTCAGGCATAGAATCTATGGCCCGATTGGTCTCTGTCTGCACCGTAAAACAAATTCTATGAGTGAGTGAGTTTGTGTGAGTGAGGTAGTCTGTCTCTGTGAGTGAATATGTCTATATTTGTGAGTTACGGAGTGATGAATCAGTAGTGCGTTTGGGTGAATGAGGCTTTGTGGTTCATTCAGTCATTGAGTGATTGCACCTGAGTGAGTGACTTTATGTGAGTGAGAATGTGGCTGAGTCTGAGTGTGTGAGTTTGTCTGGCTGAGTGAGCCTTGGCGAATGAATGGGTGACGGGTAAACCCTGAGACTGAGTGAGTTGGCCGATACTCACATTTTCCTTCTCCCCCTTCACACACGGAGCGGCAGCAGGGTGGGACACTGGTTAGCACTGTTGCCTTGCAGCGCCAGGGACCCAAATTCAATTCCAGCTTCGGGTGAGTGTGTGGAGTTTGCACTTTCTACCTGTCTCTGCGTGGTTTTCCTGCTACAGTCCAAAGATGTGCAGGTTAGGTGGATTGGCCATTCTCAATTTACCATTAGTATTCAAAAGTTCAGGTGAAGTTATCATAGACTCAGAGAATCTTGGAATTTACAGTGCAGAAGGAGGTTATTCGGCACACCGAGTCAGCACCGGCCCTTACAAAGAGCACCCGACTGAAGACCACCTATCTACCCTATCCCCGTAACCCAGTAAAACCCCACTTAACATTTTTTGGATACTAAGGGCAATTTGGCATGGCCAATCCACCTAACCCGCACATCTTTGTGACTGTGGGAGGAAACCGGAGCACACGGAGGAAACCCACGCAGACAACGTTCAGACTCCTCATCGACAGTGACCGAGCCGGGAATCGATCCTCGGACGCTGGAG